>NC_088979.1:85644526-85991514 GCF_963932015.1 Anas acuta
TGTTTTGTTGTTGTTTTTCCAAATATGTTAGCTTGCAGATACCATAGCTATGTCTTGATTTTCAAGGGATTCAGCATAAGCCTCAGGATTCTACCCTTATAGAACCTTACAGGTTCTTCACAGAACCTTACAGACATAAAGTTAGGGCTTGATGAATTTTGTAAATCAGAGAGTGAGTGGTGTTGGATTTTAATATAATTTGGGCGTTGCTGAATACTTCATCTTTTCCTTCCAGATGCAGGCTTCTCAAAACTTTTGTTTTTAACAAACAAACAAACAAAAAAAAACCCCAACAACTATAGAGCCCTCTTTATGGATAAAATGAGGATAATATTTTGAGGACATTCAATGAATGTCACAAAATGTACTTTCAAGCTTCACTTTTTATTATACACAAGATAATGTGATAAAAAGTTTTAAGGTTGCAAAACAAGCACTCTAAAGCAATATTTGCTCTGCACATTCTTTACATATATTCTCTTGTAAGCTCTTCTGAGTAGAGACACATTTTTATATCTATCCATCAAATACCAAGCTTGTTCTTGGGGGTATACAAATAATTAATACTAATAATAGATACTGCAGAGAAGCAATGCCATTGTGAAATTTTGTATTTAAACTGGATGACATAAGTAGTTCATTTTCATTTTGCACTTTGAAGGCATTTTCTGTGGATCGTAACTCTTTCTTCATTCTACCTTATACAATAAATATTTTATGCCATAGACATGATTGTCAAACCTGGAATATTTTCCAAGTTAATTGCAGGTTAATCAACAGTTGATTCCCATTTCATTATATACTAGAAAAAAATATTCTCTAGTGCAGCTCACGTATCATAAAAGACTGAGAGCATAGCAGGCAATATCTCATCAGCAGAACATTAAAGCATCCATATACACAACTTCTTAACTCCTACCATCCATTACTATTATGCTATATTCATTCTTACATACATTTTCTTCATTTTTGTGGAGAAACCTTGCTAGGTGTGAATCAGATGGATTGTGAAGAAATACATATATACATAATACATATATACATCATATATATATATATATATATATATTTCTTTTCACTCTTATCAAGTTGCATTCAAGTAAAACAAAAAGTGAATGAGCTTAAAGTGAGCTTGAACCCACTCCAGCTCCTGGTGGTTCAGGATGACATAACTTCAAGGGCTGGATATTCTTCAGTGTCTCTATGTGGAATTCTTTAGTTTGTCAATCAGCATTCCTCTGAGGAATGGCTTTATATACATACATATTCAGACTGCCTGGAGAAACTAATAATTAAGCAAGATGAATATCAGTATAGACATCATGCTATTTCAGTTGATTTATTCTACAGCTGTATTTGCAGCTTCCTAGACAACCTCTTAAGGAGCTTTTGGAGCTAATTTTCCATTTATGAGCTGTAATTTCAATTACTTCTTTCATAGGTTCATTTTCTCTACTCTTTACCACAAAATCCCATAGCTTGGGTCTCCATAGAGGCCAAATCACTTATCTACTGAGCAGACAGAAGAAAGAGATATTGCCTGAAAACCTGAAGCACAAATACGCTGCCCTGACATTAATGCTATTGTAGACGTGATGGCAAATTTTAATAGCTTTCATTTTTCGTTTTTTATTTTATTTTTTTTTCTACATCAACAGACACAGTCGGAATTAGGAATTAGACAAGCTACTGATAACTTCCATAGCCGCCTCAGTAAATCTATGGCTGCATCTAGTGTTTTTTTGTTTGTTTGTTTGTTTGTTTGTTTGTTTTTTCCTTATGCATTAATCATTTTGAACTCAGAACAATTATTTTCCAAGGTAATAACCTAGAAGGAGTTTGGACGTTTAGCATCAGATATTGCAGAAGCAGTTAAGTCATTGCTAGAAGTTTTTTATGTTTGTTTGTTTTGTTTGTGTGTGTGTTTACGTATTTGGCAGACCAGGAAACACCTTCTTGCACCCTCTTGCAACTTTTCATTGCACTGCAGGAATAAGAGAGACAGACAAGTTCTGTTTTCAGATTAAAGCTTTAAATTTATTTCAATTAATTCTTTTTCTTTAATTGCCATTTGTGAATGTGTTATCTTTTTCCATATTTTATAAGACATACATGTAGTCCAGCAAGGGAAAAAATGAAAGTCAGAATTGTTCACTCATTTTAAATTTAATAATTATTGTTTTTTAAAAGACAATCCATCAAAACAAAATTAAAATAAACAAGATAGTAATCAAAACAACTATTTCAAATAGCTCTTATTATATTTCTTTCAGTATGAGAAAACATCTACTGAATGAAAAACAGCAAATCAAGTCTTTCAGTTTTCTATACACTGTGCAAGGCCATTCTACAAAAGGAATATCATAGTGGTTTCAGAGTAAGAGAATGCCTCTCTTTGTTATGTGTAGAGCTCTCCAAAATACTTCTTTGAATACAGTATTCAAGGATAATACTTTTTTTTTGGAACAAATCAGAAGAATCTTCATCAGTTCCTGACATGGTTATTCAGAATTTCAAGTTGCTAGATATAAAATATCATTTCAAGTTTCACTCTTGTCTCCTGTATCTCAATAAGTAAGACAACTCTTAATGTGCCAAAAGTTATTGAGCTTGCCTAATTTTCACAAGTTTTTATATTTATGGTAATTTTCACTGGGTTTCATAAATGTGTGAGCAAAAGCAAGCACTGTATTAGGATTAAAGAGAAATGTGTAAGTATTTACTGGAACAACACATAAAATGGTCCTCAAACCTCATAATACTCTAAAATAATAGGATAATAGCAGCAAGTATGTGAGTAATTCTGTCATCTCAAGTAACTACTATTTTAGTAAATGGCAAATAGTAATTTGCTATTAAATACTTCAAAAGTTGGAAATAGTGGGATTGACTTATCACTTGCATTTTTTTTCCAAGGAAAAATGAAAGAATATGTCAAATTGAATGTTCCTCTGTTGTATTATCCTCAAATGTATACTTTATTATTATTGTTATTTATTGTTTGTTTGTTTGTTTCATTCTTTTCACCAGAAAAAGAATGTTATTTCATGTTATTTCCACCAGAACAGGTGGAAAGGCATAGAGATAGGTTTTAATTTTGTCAACACTCTGTTGGTTTGGCCAATGGAGTTAAATCAGTGTCTGAAGGTCCAAGAGTTTAGTAAAGGGGGAACAGGGAGGAGAAAGTCATCATTTACTGTTCATACTGACTTACCTTACAGGAAAAAGAAAGGGAAAAAATCTGTTTTAGAGATTTAATTGTTGCTATTTTTCCAAGTATGTAATGTAATGGATAGAGTGTTAAAGTTCCTTCTATGTATTTCCCAGCAATACCTGCTAGAGAAATTTATTTTAACAAATTAAATAAGTAGACCATATGAATCAAACTGAAGTCCTAACTAGGTTAATTAGATTACACATGGAGTGACTCTAGGACACTACTGAAGGTAGGTGGAGGAAGAGAGTTACCATTGACTCAGTGGAGCCAGTGCTTCAGTTGTCATCACTGTAGTTCTGCCTGGTCTGATGTATTCTGCAGTGTTTTACTCTGCAAGCTGTTCTGCAAAACATCCCATTTCCTCCTGGAGTTTTTATGCTTTTAGTGCCAATAAAGAATGGGAATAATTATGATAATAAATTCAGAGAAGATTTTTGTGTTTTCTCTCTCTGTGTTTTCCTTTGTTCTGTCATCTTCACTTGCTTGTCCACCAGGGGTTAATCTCCAGCAAGGTCTATTAGAATGCCATGGTGTTCCAGCAGGGAGGGGGACACAGAACTGTGTCCTGTAACACCCTTATATACATGTATGCAATGACTCTATTATGAAGAGAAAAAAGAAGGCAACTTTTAAGTAGCAGTGCAGTGTTTTTCTGAGTTTAAAAAAGGAAAGTGTTTCATGCCATACACAATCACTTTAGATCCATGTAGGTCTACTGGCTGCAGGAGGAGTTTCGGAAACTGTTCTCATCTGCATGCATGAAAAAGCAGAGTAGTACTTTGGTCTTCCAACCAAGCAACACCTAGCAGCACTTTACAAACTATTTTTTTTTTTCCCTGCATCATCACTGTCTTCATTTTAGTGCCAACTCTGAGAAACTGTTCTTTCCCATTCATACCAGTCCTGTGTGCTTCGGTTGCATGGACAGTGGATCAATATTAATTCCCCTTTCCTGCCATACTTGAAATCACAATTTCTGCTGTCACTAAGAGCTATACATCTTAAGCTTGGGACAAAGCTGTGGCACTGGCTCACTATCAAATCACAGCTTCATAGAGTGGACTTCAAGGCTTACTGAGCCAGCTGACAGTGATAGTCCACAGTAACACTACTGTGGTGATAGCATTCTTACACTTGTCATCTTCTGTGGTCTTGATATGTCACCTGCCCATGTATAGTGTGTCTAGAAACCAGAAAATAAATGTGATGCCACACTGCAATTAACATTACCAATGTTGCAAAGCATAGAGCTTTTATGGAGACTTGCCTATAGGGTCTTCTGGGAACAAACTATGTATGACACCAAAAAACGCTTAAAGGAAGGTTAAAGGACGCTTAAAGGAATGAATAAGGTTTTGTTTACCCAGAAAACACAAACTGAAATTACTGACAACTAAGATATGGAAGCCTCTATATTAACAGTGCTCTTATTTTTTAACATAGATATGGCTTGCCTTAAGCTTTTCACTTCAGAGTGACATTGAGCTGCTATGAATCAATCAATACTTTGCTTCAGCCTTTAACAGTTCCTAAAAATTGTTCATAAAACAGAAAGTATGACATCTGGTTCAGTATTCCCGTCAGGTGTCATGAAACAAGCCTCCCTTCTAAGCTTTTAGTGGTGTTATTTTACTCTACAGCATGTGAGGAACAGGACAGTAGCTGAAGACCATTCATATAGCCAGTGATGTCTTGTCTCCAGCTCTGCAGGATCAGAGTTGCCTGTTTGATCTAATGAGACTGTTTCGGTTGAAGTCTAATGAAAAGAAGACACTGAAGCAGACTTTCTGCGCTTCCTCTTGAAAATGTTCAGATTGACAGTTAATATGCAGTGTCCACCTGCTGATATCACTGTTTCAAATAGCAAAGAACCAGCTCAGACAAACCCACTAATAAGGTTCCTTCAGATGGATCTCCTTGCAAGCCTGCTCTAATAGGGGAGAATATATGGCAAAGGAAAAGTCTAGTTTATTCAGAAAACTCAAGGCTGCATTTAGTACTTGTGATTCTGTAGACTGGATTTTGACTATCTAAGGCACTCTAGTATTTTTTGTTTTGTTTTGTTGTTTGTTTTTTTTTTTTTTTGCAATTGCTGTTGTGTTAGCTTTCACAGTAAGCTCAAGTACCCCGTATATATATATTTTTTTTCTTATTAAAATATGATGCTTTGGATTTGGACATTATTAATTTGTTGCATTGACCGGTACAGTGGTTACACTTGTATTTACTTATGCAAATATAAATAATGATTTATACTTCTCTGGCAGCTTTCAGTGCTTAAAACTGGCAGTGTTACTTAAATCTACAAAAACAAATAAAAACAGAGTGGGGTAGGTGCAGTGTGCCAAGACAGTGAACAATGAGAAAACAGCACCTTTTAAAGGCCCATTTTTCCTCTAAGTTTTATTTATAACTGGTGCAAGGGACCAACAATTTGCTTCCAAACTGTGTACTCTGAGAGGCCAAGCCTGTGCCAATTCTATGAACAGAGCTGATGTGCATCAGACACAGAACCCAGGGGATATAACCCAGCCCATTCTGCTATTTCTCATTGTATGGAATAGCTGTTGCATCTGTCTTGATCTGTTTTTCTGGTTTTGGTAAAGAAAAAAGAATTTGAACATACCACCTACAGATGTGGTTGGAGTTATTCTTTTGTGTTATTCTCTTTGCAGGCTGAGAGCAGAGGGCATATTTGGCATTTTGCAGTGGCAGATTGGCTACAAATATGACTTTAATTATATGAGACAAAATAGCATGCTAACATGAAAACTGTAGTATATTTATAGGCAAAAGTCTCTCTTGATATCTTCCCTAATTTATTTGGAAAAATAACACGACAGAAGATTACTTGTGACTGTGTTTTCTATCATTTGGAGAGGGACTGGTATATGTTAGGGAGCAGCTGCAGTTCGGCTTTCCTGTATGCGGACAGACAAGCTCAGTCTTTGTTTTTCCCTCTGCCATGCTGGTAGTGATCACTTCAGGGACAGGGAAGGACAAACAATTAACAAGATACAGAAGTAGTGATAAATGGAAATAGTTGAGGCTAGTTTATCCCTTAATGAGATAAAATTCCTTAATGGGTGACATATATATATATATATTTTTTTCTCTTCAATTAAAATATGAAACACAGAGAGTCATGGCTAGAACAGTAAGTGGATGTACCATCCTGGAGATTTTGCATGTAAAATCTGAGAAATACTGTTGTAATACATAAGTTATATGAAATATAAAAAATAATAAATTATATGAAATACATAAAATTGTGAAAACAAGGTTGCTTTCTTAAAGCTAATGAAATGCTCAGTTTTGAAGATTAGAAAACAGATAACAGCCTGCCAAAGAGGCTGAAGGTGAGGAAGGTGAGAAGAGAGTAAACTCATTCTGTTTACCATAGTGCTTGAAATGGAACTGTACGGCAGCATTATTCAGATGGGAAGAAATCTAGTTCTGTATCTGTGCATGCCTTTTTCTATGCCTGTAAAGGTTTATATGGTCAAATTTGCTGGGTTTCATGACTCATTGCTCCAAAGTAAGATATCTCAATCACTGTACTTCAGATATTCAGGTAGTGCTTTACATGTCACCCTATATTCTGAAGCTCATAGCATGGTGTGTTTTACAATATGATAATGGATTACAAAAAATCCTCTTTTTGTAAACATTACGGTAAACTTGGTGTCTTAGGCAGTTGCTTTACTCTTAAGCAGCACTCAGAACTTTGCTCCTAATATACTGCCCTGCACAATCAAGTCCATTACAGCTAAAATGTGAAAGCAAACAATCAGTGCAATGCACTACCTTCAGGGGGTATGATTTTCCATGCATTTACACTGGTCTTGAGGACATTACTTTAGCCTACAGCATGAGTAATGAGAAGAAAATGAGACCTCTACTCCTATAAGAGAAAAGAGGCTATCAATATCTCCAGCCCTGATGTCAGAAGTTGATGTCATGTTATGAGTACATATGGATATGCACATTTTTCCAAATATGGTACATGATGCCTGAAAGGCTTGAATTCTGAAATAGTGGGCATTTCAGTATAAAATTATGTTTTATCTGTAGCTTCTGCTGAAATATTATGGAAAGGTTTGTTTCTTGCTTGTTTGAAAACAAACTGACTGTAAACTCCTAGGAAAGCTGTGAGATAGAAAACAATCAATGCTCCTGAGCAAACTGAGAAAACCGAATATAACTCATGCTGTTCTCTAGTCAATCCATCCTTATGACAAGGATATGACACAAATAGGAAATGGTATGAATTTAACCTATCTTCTTTGCAACCTTTCACTTGTAATTGTATGTTTTTTTCAGATGCTGTAATAAATGTGATACACTTGACTATCTCTAGGACAGTTATTTCAAGTATATGTTGTATTGTTAACTGCAGCTGTAATTTAATTTTTGCATTCTATATTTGTTATATATTCTCTTGCATCCAAAACAAACTACTCTTGATATATTACTGTTTATATTCTTTCATTTTGTTTAGTTGTTTGTTTGTTCATTTGTTTTGGGTGTCCCTGCTACAGTAGTGCATGGCAAGATCAGTTTGGGCATTATGCTTTACCTTTTACCCTCATGCAAGCATGCCAGGCACTATGCCAGGAACTCTCAGCTTCATTATAACTTCAGTATAAGTCCATATATTAGGCAGGCACACCGAATGACTCCATATATCTTACTTAAATAATATATATATATATTTTTTATTTCAGTTAGATGTATATATATTTAATACACTATTTTTGATAATTTAATATATTTTGCTTTAAATCTATTAATGTGAATATTTAAGAAAAAGAAAATAAATTCAATTTTCTACTGGCATTCAGTTCTACATTAAATGATATAAATGATTGATTATAGTTTAATATCAAGTTGTCTCTGTAGGTAAGTGTATTTTATTCACATTAAATGAAGCAAACACTGTTTACAATACATAGAGACATTTTTATATCATAGTGCCTTCTTTGATTTGGTTTCTAATGCTTTTATAATTAGATATGGTTTGACACATTATTTATCTATTTATTTATTTATTTATTTTCCCATGTCAACGATTAGACAAGTTACATGGTACTTGCTTAAGCTGTTACCCACATCTGGAGCAAAATTCAGGTAGCAGTAATGAATACATTAACAGTAAGCTGATGAAGCATCCAAGGAAAGGTTAACTTTGGGTTCAGTCTGTCTGCAAGCTAAAAGGAGAAAATGCTGCTGCTAGCACTAAGAATAAGCACACTGAAGAATTTTACTATTGCATTTGAAAATTTTACTTCAAATAAACCTAGCTGATTAAAAAATACAACCCTTTGTTCTTCCTCTTTTCCACAACTGAATGTCCATCACCTATAGACAAAGATTAATATTGATAAATAAGTGATGCAGTAAAGAGCATACAAAGATAAATGAGGATGTGGCCTGAGGGAGTTCTCTGATCTCAAAGCAGCAGCACTGTTTATGAAGGGAGCTGTATGAGAAAATTCCCTCAGAATTTATGGCGCTGAAGTTATTCATCCTAGGCATTTGAGTCAGAATACATTATGCATTCATGCTGAAGCTCCTTTCCTTTCAAACAAAGCCAGTAATCACTTCTTTGGCACTCTAAATGAAGGGGTCAGCTCACCTTATCAAGCTGCTGTGACTAATGGCATGCAGTGCTGAGAACAAAATGTTGGACTACATTGGCAAAACTGTGAACTTTCCATTACATTTTTAACAGTGGATGAGACAGTGCAGTCTCTAGGTAGACTGTGATATTAACTGTCTTATATACTGCCCATGCTAACTACATACACACAGGGATGACTGAGAAATAAGTTAAAGTGGAAACAGAAATGCCAATCTATGATGGGCTGGCTACCTTGGATTTAAACTCTGCAGCTCTAGTATGTTCTCAGACTATTAACACACAGTCCAATAATGTCATATGCCTGGGGCCATGCCTAGAACAGTCATTCTGTGACAAAAGTAGATTTCTAGGGTCACTATAGGGAAGTGTGGGACTAGATGAGTGTTTTAATTTGTTTTAGTACACTTCTGAAATTAGTGTCCTGACTGTCCCTACCTACCATAATATGATTTGCACTGTTAAGTATTTTCAGAGTGTTCACACTGCAGTTCTTTATATGAAACTAAACTGAAAATACTGCTTTGGGAGAGCACAAAATGAGTGCTAACTGAAAATGGAAGATCAGTACATAGGATCAAACTTGAGCTAGTCTAAAGGTGGCACATATTGTTCTCATTTTCATTTGATCTTCCATGCTGACTGTTTCTTTCTACAAATCTATTTCTACTGCATGGAAAAACACATATTAAGCTTGATATAGCTGCAGTGAAAAATAGGGCTGGACCTCTGCTAAAGAGCATGCAGAATGCCCTTCATCCTTTTACCAGTTTGTGTGAAAAGTAGAGAATGAGACTAGGGCTACAGTCTCTTTTGCCCTTCATTCATCACTTCAGAAAGAAGGAATTGCTGAGGAAGCAGAAAAATTTGTATTATACTTACCCATAGACATGGAGACCAAAACAACATAGACAGAGATCCTGGATATAATATTTTTTTGAAGACCAAAAAAGCTAATGGTGAAAAAAAAATAAATCAATGGATGCTCTCTTCCAAAGAGATCTGTAGTATAGACAGAATATAATTACACGCAACTGTTGCCTTTTGTTAGAACAGTATAAATCACAGTAATTTGTGTTTGATTTTTTAAAGAACTGTAGATTTGGGCATGAATCAAGGAACATGCCTTGGCTGAACATTTTTGCTCTTTTTTTTTTTTATTATTGAATTTCCCATGATTCTTAGTGTTTTTCTATTGTATAGACAGAACAATACAGGAGACATCTGGTGGCCACTAATTATCAGAAATTCCCTAATTTATAGTAATAATTGGGAGATTTACTACTGAGGTTTATAAATGAGCAAATACAATTTAAAGAGTCAGGATAATGTATTACAAAATTCATCCCCAATTTATCTGCTACTTTAGTTTTAATTATTTATGCCATTAGTAAAATGTAGAGCACTGTTGTAAACCTTGTAACAGAGAGGAGTTTTCATAATCTGAAATTTTGATATGGTTCATAGTTATAAATATTTCTGTTGGAAAAAATCCCTGAGAAGTGATTTTTTTTTGTGTAAATTATGTTATGTGCAGATTTGCAATGCCTAAATTACAGAGATTCTGCCCTTGCAGTATTACAGCTCCTGTGGAATACATCCTCATTGATAAAAATGAAAGGAAAACCCTCTAGACAGAACAAAATCTACTGTAAATATACCAGATTTACCTCACTTCCAAAAACTCTGGAAAAAAACAGAGCTTACTAGACAGGTCAGAACTGTCTCTATTATATTGTCAAACTATTTTACATATATTTTATAAATTTTCAATGAATAAAAACATCCCATGGCTGATTGATTTGAAGATGTATGAAGGCATCATTTTATGCTATGTAATTTGAATTATTAAAATAAGCTTTGCTCCCTCATATTAATTTGCTACTCCTCCAACTCAGAATCTTCATATGTGTGTACAAGTATATACATTATATATATATGTGCTCTTTTTTCATAGGTGATAGCACCTCACTTTCTTCATTCTTCAATGAGGAGGGCAAAAATTAAAAATTAGTAGCTTCTGATGAGAGAATGTTTTCTGTTAAAATCAATGTTCTTTTCCTCAACCCCTTTGCTTGGGAAAATACTGGATAGACTTCATGATATTTAGAAAACCTCCTTGTCCATGACAGTCAAAGAATGCAAAGTGATTGTAGAAGAGTCTCTACCATTGAGCAGTCACCGATATAGGTGTTAAAAGAGGTGCTTCTGAATTGCTCAGATTTCCCCCTGCTTAAGGCAGCATACATCAAAATCTGCACCCGAACCTTTATTTCATCTATCAAAGTAAGTAGGAATGTGGCCTCAAAAGAATGAGTGGGAGCTGCACATTTGTCTTCCAAGTGACTGGGAGTTGATCTCAGCAATGCGTTAGTTTTTGTTCAGGGGAGGGGAGTGAAAATAACAGAAAGAAGATATTTCTGGGAAAACTTTCTAGCCCTCTTTTTCAAGTGCCACAGCTTTTTCAGCTGAGGAAATGTTCATGCTGTGTTGCTGGGATCAACTCCCTGCCACCCCAAAATCAAAGGCTGACTAGGGCTGGTATCTTCATGAATGGCTGTGGGACTTCTGGCTGGAGCCGTACAGGGCAAGGGGCCTTGCTGAAGGGCTGGACAGAGCTGCCCGTACAGGTTCCATCTGTGGCTCCATGAGGTGGCACAAGAATGGCAATGTGTCATTGCACTTGGCTTCTGGATGCATAATGCTAGCACTCACAAGAGTTTTGGTATTATGATGAAGTTTTAAACCATACAGAGCTGGACACGTACCAAGGAAAAAGATGTAGTCAACACACTATTTGTTTCCAGGAAGGTTAGTGACAGTTTAAGCCATCATCTTCTGCTTTCAAAAATATACTTTTTAAGAAAGTTTGGACATAAACATAGGTGCCTATACCTTCCTATTTATGAAAATTAGGTGACAGATTTTAAATATTTAGCTGTTATTACTAATTTTCTGAAAAGAAACATCACAATTGCAGTACAAAGAATATTCCACCTGTCCATGAGGATTCTGAGAGTAGAAAGGAACATTTATATTTTTTGTATGTATTTGATATTACCTGATTTTAAGGGAACATTTCTGAAACACAACTTAAGTTTACAAACATTGCTTTTGGGAGATACTGTGTACAATGAAAATTGAGCTATTGACCTAAATAAGAAATTAACATGATTTTATTTTGTTTAGGACCAAGTGTTTATTTCCCCAAAGGTAGTGTGCTTTAATTTCTTCTAATATTTTAATTTTTGCTGAGGTCTAGTATGTCAAGTTGTTGTGCCTAGTAAATTCAATATATTGGTTTCACAAATGTTAATGTATTCTTGATCATTTTATTTTATTTTATTTTATTTTATTTTATTTTATTTTATTTTATTTTATTTTATTTTATTATTTTATTTTATTTTATTTTATTTTATTTTATTTTATTTTTGTGCCCAGGTCTACCAGTGATGTCTCAGTCAACCTACCAGTCTATTCCCAGTATAATGTTATCTCAAAGGTATAAGAATGGAACCTACATCAAATATTTTCCATTGATTTTTACAAAAACTGTCAAAACATGTCACAATGTTATTCATGTCAGCATTTCTCTGAGGTTTTGAGTGCTTACATATTTAAAAAAAAAAAAAAAAAAAAACAACTTTTTTTTTTAATATTTTATTATTTTATTTTTCTTCCATGACATTGCAGACATCAGCCCAGAAAGTGCTTTCAATTTTGTCCCCATCTGAAATTGTTCCAGGGTAACTTTTGCTCTTATGTTCTGATTCTGCTTTCCCTTAGCCTATTGTTACATCAATGTGATTCTGCCTACTGCTGTGACTTGAAAAGTCTAACCCCTTGGAAAATCTAACCCTTGGTTTTAGCTGATGCCAAAAAGATGTAAATAAGTGCAGATATTCTTGATTTAATTTCTAATGAATCAGGTCTGGTCCAGCTCCCAGTTTAGCACATGGAAATGTATTGTGTCAGCTTCTCTTTCCATTTTGAAATCACCATGATTTTTAGACATCCAGGTTATATGTGATATTTTTAAAGACCTCTCTCATAAAATATACAGAGCATCTACCTATTTTACATTAATCATCCACAGTTCTTTATGCCCATAACAATAGTACTTTGCCACTGATGATCTGTCACAGATTTCTATATTCCAAAGCACCGAACAATAAAAATATTTCAGATTTCATACATTGTTATCATTATTATGCAGATTACTACTTCCAAAAGGTAATAGTTGTTTCAAATGTCCTTGGAGGTTTGTGATTACTACTGAACACCTTGTTACAAGGAAACACAATGAAACTTTTTGTCACAGTGTTGTATTCAGGGTGAAGGAGTCATTGACACCATAAGGGACTGATAATGCTCCTGAAAAGGAGCATTATGTACTTGTACATATGTACTTGATGTCAAGGTGACTATAGTTAATCATGTGCTCTCTCTGGAGACCCATGAAACTGCATCTGCACTTCAGTGATGGGAGTCCTGGACCCAGGACTCTCTGGAGAGGTCAGAATAGCAGGTTCTGCATGCCTTGCTCCAACTGTGCAATATCTCCCTTAAAGCTGTGCAAAGGCGTATCTCACTGTCATGTCCTCCAAGCCTCCTAAGCAGCAAGTACAAATTCCCTATGCCCTTACATGCATTTTTAAATGCTGTTTTTCAGTTGCAGATATTTTGTTCCCTCTCTTCTATATATTTCATCTCTAGTTTACTGTACAGAAACATATAAATGTAAGATATTCTAATCAAAGAGAACAATATTAGAGGTGGGAGAGATTTACTGGAGCAAGGGACTAAGTAGATTGTGAAAAGAATTTTCCTGTAAAGATTGATTGGACCATCTTTAAATTCAGTTGACTGGTCTCTGCCTCCCATTTTGACAACTCTGATATTGGATAGGAAGCAGGATTTAATTATTGATTTTACTTCCCTAAACTTTACTGGCTGATGAAATTCCTGGTTCACAGGAGATTGATTCAAATTGATTAAAATCTTCCATAGAATTTGCTGGGTACCATGCTTTGAGATGTGTTATTCATCAGACAACAAAAATCCAAACTACTGGACACTCAAGAAAGCTGAAATAATTATCTTTGTGCCACCTCACATAGATGTAAATTTCACAAAGGTAAAATTATACTTTACACTCACAGAAGATGCTTAAACCCATGCCTATTATGAGAAAGAGCAAGGTGGGTTAAATGGTAGTTGGTGACAACTTTGGCATGTTACGCAAAACCAAAGAAAGATTCTCATGTGAAAAGAGTTTTCCGTTTCTGGACAACATCATGGATGCTGACCAGAATGCAAAGAGAAACAAGCATTACAAAAACTAGAAAACAGTCTGAAAAAAAAGCAAGAGATTTGATAACTGAGATTTTAAGAAAGCTGCATTCTTTTCATGTTTGTTATTTTTTTTCAGCTTTGATGTTCATTGGCTTCATGTCTTCAAGGTTTTCATCACAAAGTTTAGAAATCTACTTTTCTTTGTAAATGAAAAATGAGCTTCTCATGCAAGACCACAATCACAGTACCTGAAGCTTTAAGAATAGTGATAAAAATGGTAACTTCCAATCACTTGCACAGAAATATATCATAAGTAACAAACACATGGATAACATATACCTGCAAATATACCTCCATACACACATGGACACTCACACGTTTGTAAATATATATACACAGATGAATAAATGCATATATGTATGTATGCACACATGCTTTTGCATAAATATGTATGAGTGATATAAAATAGGATCCATTTATAGCAAGCAGGGTGCATCTCTGAAAAAGAGCATTTGTGAGATAAAAAAGACACTCCAGTAATTATTGACAGATGTCCAATGTCTTGCCTATCAAATCAGATTTAGTTACTTATGTGTTTCTATTAATTGTGTGGGGTTTTTTCAACAGAGAAAAAAGAACAGACCTGTGACAGTACTCTGTGACCTTGTACAAGCACATATGTAACTGACACAAGAGGGGAAAACAGTGTCTTTTAACACATACTTCTGTATCTCAGCATTCTTGGATCTCTTGTCTGTGAAATCCTAAAGAGTAGAAACACCATAAACCTGCTTGGAGGAAGTGGTGGGAGAAAAGTAAAAGGGAAGGAAAAAAATAAATTAAACAAACAAACAAACAAACAAAACAAACAAACAAAAAAAATGGGTTGGGAGGACATGGATGGGATCAAAACGAAGGGGTGATCAGAAGATCCTTTATGCTCGTGTCCTTCCAATAGTGAGAATGCCCTCTCTGAGTTGAATATTTTACAAGTCTGACAGAGGTTTTGAAGTCTTAACACTTAAAATAGCTAGCAATATAAGCAAGTTATTTACTCAGTCTGCCTGTAAAATAGGGCACCTGTTAAATTTAAATTTGAGCATAATTCAGTGGGCTGAAGTGAAATGTTGCTGTCTTTTTGCTGATTCCTCAGTGGAACACTATAATGCCAAGAGATAGTTCTCCTGAGAATTTTTTTTTTTTTTTTTTTTTTTTTTTTTTGGTGAGTAGTAGCTGATAAAAATAGCTAAGCACAACTAAAAGTCCAATAAACAATAGCAGTGCTTTTCTTGTGACTGCTTCTGAAACACTGGGTAGCATTCAGCACTATGTTAACTAGAAAGATATTGATCAGTTAGAAGGAATTTAGCGAAGAACAACAAATGAATTACATGAGGACTATGAAGATTTAGGAGCTAGATTAAAGGTACTAAATTAGGTATGTGATGACTAAGCAAAGCAACGAGTGCTGTTCAGACAAACCTATTGAATTTGCTCAGGTTTAGTGTGCGAGGTGGTGTTATGTTGGCTCATACCACAGATAATGTGTATCAGGTCACAAAATTACACATTTCCTTGAGTGACAAGGAAGAGTCATCATTTTTTGGGAGGAGCAGGGGAACATGCTTGCCAGCAGGACTGAGACAGATGTAGGGCAGCTGGCAGGCTTTGCAATGAAGAGCAAGCAGCTAGCTGCAGCTCTGTGCACCTGCCACCTTCCTGTTCTATATGCCACTTGTTAGAGGCATCTGCTCAGAGGTTCCTGTATGGTCCTGATGCTGCATCCCAAATGGCTCTGCAGTAAGGCCTTCGCAGTATAGGAATATGAAGGAAGGTGTGAGTGTGTGTGGAGACAGGCAGAAGGGAGGGGCAGTTATGAGTCTTGTGCTGAGTGTGTAAGATTTGATGGATCAGGAAAGTGTGAAGGTTGCTAGCTGTAAGCAGAGAGAAGTACTTAATGCTATAAGACAAGATAGAGCTAAGAATAAAATAAAGAATTAAAAACGACAAGACCAAACATAAAAACCAAAGGTGAGTTGTATTTAGGAATTTTCTCCTGAGAGACTTGGATGACTCATCTCTGGTATTTTTAATGTTATTCTGGATGAAACAGTAGAAAGTGTGCTTATGGGACTAAGCTTCCCTTACCAGAGAGACGTTTTTCATGATCTGAGGATCTTCTCTGATTTTTATGTCTGCAGTTTTCTGGGTACATTCTAAACAATGTTCGTATTTCTGCTCTGGAAGGTGCTGCTGAGTGAGAAGAGTTTGTGTACTGTTCCCATTCCCCTGAAAACAGTGGAGTGCGATGAATAAGAGCATGTGAGTGATAATTACAGCTATTAGCTAATAGACTAATAATATTTTTCTTATTAATGGGGGTGGAGAGGAGGAAGAGGATGGCAGCCAGGCCTCATGCCAGAATCTCTGAGTCACAATTAAAAGTTATGCTGCAGTTTTACAGTATTTCCCTTTTTTGGTGCTTGCCATTTGCATCCCCTGCTATGATCATGCAAATGTAATGCTGCTATTTCTTCCCCCTTGCATCGTATCCCCTCTTCTGTGCACATGGAGAGAGCAGGCAGGACTCCTATGTACTTGAACAGGCAGCTGACTATTAACCCTGTGTGATTTTTTTCTTTTTACATTATCCCAGAGAAGTCAGAGAACTTTCTGTGCTTTTTCAAATGGAAGACAAGCCACAAATACAGATTGCAGCCTCAGCTGTGCTCCTCTTTTCCATGGAAGTGTAATAGCCCTCAGAGAAGGGAGATAGCCCTCACAGATCTTCAGCATTCAGATGCTGATGACTGTCTGGGAGGTGCTTTCTCAGGCCCAATTCACGTATACTGCATGGCTGCTGGTTCTTCAGGGAGAAGGAAATCACTGTTTGGGCTTTGACCTTTCATCCCTTCTTCTCTCTGCACTTGTGCACAATGTAGGAGGAGTCTGGCGTTTTAAGTTTAGATGCTGTTTCCCAAGTCTGATGCAGACAAAATTTGCTCTCTGCTCTTCTCAAACTTCTCTGTAACTTTTTTTTTTTTTTTTTCCCAGTCATTTCCTATCATTTCCTATCACTTACAGTTATCCATCCTCCAAAAACAAGATCACAGTGACTTTCAACCATGATGAGTATATATATAGATGTATATCTGTTAAAACGAGAATAATATGACATTACTAATATGCAGCCTTGGTGATGGTGATTATACGAGCAAAGAAGTTACAATAGGTTGTGACAATAGGTTGTGCTGCTTTGCTGCAGCAGCTCAAGTTAGCACCAAAGTTACAGAATGAACTGTAGCAGCACTGCTGACACTGAATTCCTGGAACTATTCCTTGTACAACTATCCATCTCTTTTACATGCTTTTGTCTTTCTCAGTAGTCTGATATCTAAACCATGCTGACAGAATAAAAAAAGAGGAATGCCTGGTTTGTTCTTATAAAAAATATAAATTCTGTAATTCTTATCTTGCTTATCAAACTCTAGAAACATTTATTAAACCCTTGTTAAGCTCTGCACTTAATAGTGATATCCTTCTGAAGCAGGCACAGGTGATGCTTTGTGGAGCAACTTGTGCAGATTTAGGGAGCTCCTGATAGCCTCCAGTATGAACCTAGATGCCAATAACAAAAACAGGCTCACTAACTTTAAATAAAAACCTTTCTGTCAGCTTGAATGATAGGTGATGCATAGCTAATCATAACCATGACAGCAAATCTGCCAGCTCTGTTTTATCTAGAGTACTGCCTTTGCTCAAAAAGGCTAAACTACCACGATACCTTCTTAAAATCTTTGTTCTCAACAGCTGTGCTAAGAGTTAAATTCCATCTGTCAGAGTGGCTTAATAGTTTAATGGATATTTTTTCCATTGTTTTGTTTATTATTTGCTTGTTGTTGTCATTGTTTTTTCTTGTTCTGTTTTTCTATCTGGGACTGGGAAACTGAAGTATCCTAAAAGATTTATATTTGACCTTCTAGTGTTTGTCTAGGAGCTCTGTGTTGTTTCACACTCCAGCTTATTCAGTGTTGCCTCTTTATATCATAAAAATTCACTAGATTCGTATATAACCATGGGGTTAAGGCCCTGGAGATTGAGATGGAGATAGCAGAAACAGTTTGCTCAATTTCATGTGATTGTCCTATTATACGAAATAAATCCAGTCTCTGAATTTAATGTAACTTCTGCTGCTCTATAAAAATAATTCTTTACCTGCCATGGGCTGTAACAATATCCCAATGATATGGGTTGCCACATGATTTATTTTCTAGTGGTTAAAATTCTAGGGTTGTTGAGCAGGAAAGAAAAGGACAGAAGTTTTAAACATTTTTGTTTTATCTTTTTTTCCCATGCAAAAGTTTGTTTACTTGATTGTTCAGGCTTCTTATGTCACGATGGTGTATTTATTATAAGAAAATAATATTATTTAGCCTATAAATTCAATGCAAACAAAAGAATTTAGTTTATTACATTAAACTGAGAAGTAAAAAGTTTTTTAATGTTTTCCATAACTTTCACAAACAACGCTATCATATTCTGTTTTCTTTTCCAAAGTGGATTGTCAAATCTTCTCCCAGTCAAAACACAGGAGTTAAGACCATGAATGAGAAGAAGTTAGGAAAAATAATCTTTTATTAATTCTATCTTCTAATTAAAAAGATTCTTCTAAACTGAACAAAGTGTAGCAAGACATTCTACCCAAAAATCTCCTGAAGATAATGAAAAATACAATTTTAAAATACTATATTTTGATTGAATATTTATATTTGGCTTTTAATTTTATCATCCACCATATAAAAAGAAAGGATTTATAGTATAACGAATTAAAATCAGAAAGATAACTGAAATCCTTTCTATGTGAAGTAAATTAAGTAATTTCAATCCTAATTGTGATTGAAGGAATAAATGACCCATTCATCAACTCTACCCTAGTGTACTTAGTGGCTTTGTAAACATGGAGTAGCAGTCCAAAGGGTCCAATAAAAGTGACAAAAATAAAGGCAGTTACTGATGACAGATATTTTTGCCTCTAGTAAAATTGGTGGACACTAATATGCCATCAATGATTATTTTTAGGCTTTGGTATTAAATGACTTCTATTCTAATTCATATAAACATGATCCCTCTATTATTTATTTATTTATTTATTTATTTATTTATTTATTTATTTATTTATTTATTTTTCTTAAACACATAAAAATGGCCTGTCTTCTGAACTGGACTTGAAAGTTTTTCTCTCTTGTTTTTCCTCACATAGCTCAAGTAATTATTAGATCAGCCCTGCCAAGTTTCTATTGTATTCAGCCAACTGGACATGGATGTGTATTCCCCACGAGGCAGTCTGCTGTGCTAATGACCAAGCAATCAGGTCACTTACAACTACCAGTATAGTGTTTGATTGGCAGATAGGTATATAAAAAATAATGTTCTCTTTATAGCTTTTATTTTCTGCTTTTGTATCTTCACTCACTAGTTTACTTACTGTGGCAGTCTATGTGCATTAAAATAATACTGTCCCTGATCCCTTGTCCTATTTGTAATATTCTTTCCTCACCAAGCTCTCTTTTTCAGAACCAGTTATGTACTAAACGTTAAATACTGCTTTTCCATCTCTTTTCAGTAGTACGAAACCTCTCTGTTGCCATTCCAGCTCAATGTATAGCACTCCTGCCTGCAAGCCAGGGCTCTTTCAGTTTTCAGCTTCCATCTTTGGCCTTGTGCCCTTGCCTACCACTGACATTACATAGAAATAGCAGACTGGATATTACCTCTTCTGGCCTCTCCCTTAGTGATATATATATATAACCACTAAATGGCAACCTGCCTCAGGCTGAGTGGCCACAGATTTTTCTCCACATCGCAATATGCAGCTGAGCCGAACAAGAAAGACCAGACTTACGAAATGGCTCTGCAGGTGGTTACCAGGAGGGGAAGATATATCTCCTAATCAGGTTTTAGGCTTGAGTCTTTTCAAGCTGCACGGAGGTACCTGGAATAGCAACGGAATAGATTTTGATGCAGACAAAGACACCTGTAGATGAATGCCTGGACAGTAGAGATGATGATCCCATCATCTGCTCTTAGCCTCATGCATTTGGGAGCAGAATAAGACACATGTCAGTTTGTTCTGCTGGCTCAGATAAGAGCCTCTGGGTTAAAGTCATCTCTCAGCTACTTCAGTGCAACACTTTCAACATTGTAGGAATCCAATGAGGGGTCAATCAATCCTAAACATGAAATCAGTCCGACATATGAAATACAACCATGAGTTTATTGACTGAGATCAGCACTTCATTAAAATAAGTGTTAAGAAAATGGTGCAGAAAATGGAATGGCTCCCCTTTCTGCCTTTCTGCCAGTTGTTTGGTTTACAACAGTTGTTTGGTTTACCAAACAACTGGCCCAAATTCCTTCTTAGTTACAGAAGGGAATATTTTTAAGAGTTTCATAGCTGCTTCCACCAACAGTTGGGCATCTTTACGTCTTTATGCTGTATTCTGGATTTCCCCTTAATTTTGCTGGGTATCAACATCTCTGTGTCCTTTTAAGTTGTTTGTTGATTGCTGCTATACCTTAGCACATGTCCAAGGATACCTTTAGTGTATGCCAGTAAATGGACTAGGGTAGCTGTCATTTAGTTGTTTACTACAACTGAGGAAGAAATCACACTGAATTTGGAAGAAAAGGCTAAAAAGTCATGCAAAATGTTTAGGGAGGTGGTTATTTTTTGTTTGTTTGTTTGTTTTTTCAGAATTTTGTATTTAAAAATTCTTTTAATGTCAACATTTGAAATATGTAATAAACATTCTTTTTTATTTGTTTGTTTTGTGAGATTTTCATTGCAGCAATATGGAACTGATCTATAGAGACCTCTGTCCTGTGGTTTCACAAAATATAATCCAAAATAAAAATCTCAATTCTATACACTTATTAAAATTGTCCTCGTCCCAGTAATCTGAATGGAAGGCAGAGAAATGATTGCATAGTGCTTTCCCCTGTATTTGCAAAGAACATCTAAAGAAGGTTCTCTTTGTCATGTAATTAAAAAGATCCTTTCCCCATTTTCTTTTAAGGCTTTAATTTTCTTGTTATCAAAATAGTTTATCCCATATCTTCTTTCCATCTAAGGCTTCAGGACACAGACTAGCAGCAATTTAAAATCACTCTTCTGCTTGTACCTACTAATAGAGGGATGCAGGCAATCTTCTGGAGTAAAGGTTCACCTTTTGTTACTATGTTTTGTTGTGACTCATTCACTGCCCCTTTCAAAATAAGTTTCTTTTAATTCCACTGGGGAATTAATTATTTTCCTGTTTTCAGCTTTCTTAGTACTAGTATATTTTGCAGAAATCAGAATATTTTGCATTAAATGTAATGAATAGAATATAAGCCAGGAAAAAAAAAAAAAATGTCTGTTTCATATTTGAGCTTATTTCTGAGGAAAAAAACATAAAATAATAAGTGAGTAACAACAGTAGCAAAGTCACATATCTGACTCACTTATTCCTTTCAATACTGTCAGTTCATTTCTGTATAGGACTTTCAGACCTTACTTTTATCTAATAGAAGCATCTCAGTATACCACAGGGTTAATCCCTACAGTGTTTGACATTTATAAATGTCTTGAAAAAAAAGGGGGGGGGGGGGGGAAGGAATAGCAAGCAACCTTTTTGGAATGATTTAGTCTTCAATGTAAATTATGTCTTCTCTAGTTAGAAGTGCCATAGACCTTTCCCAAGTGTCCTGGTTCTGGTGGAGACAGTCAATTTTCTTCGTAGAAGCCCGTATGGTGCTGTGATTTGGATTTGTGGCCAAAGCAGTATTGATAACAAAAAGCTAGGGTATTAATGCGAAGGGCTTTCAGAATGTCAAGGGTTTCCTTGTTTTCCACTTTGCCCTTCTCCTGCCACCCACCTTCAGTGAGTAGAAGGGTGAGTGGTGGTGGACACGGGGCTGGGAGGGGACACAACTGGGAGAGCTGACCCAAACTGACCAAGGGGATATCCCATACCATACGACATCATACTCAGTGATAAAAGTTCAAGGAGAGCTTTGAGGAAGGGGGACAATCAGAATTATAGCATTTGTCTTTCCAAGCAACAGTTATACTTGCTGAGCTCTGCTTTCCAGGAAGCGTGTAAACATCTGCTGCTGCTGGGAAGTAGTGAATGAATTCCTCTTTTTGCTTTGCTTATGTGTGCAATTTTCACTTTCCCTGTTAACCTGTCATTACCTTGATGTAGAAATCATATCAGCTTCATTCTATTTTTCCCTGTCCCACTGGAGAGTGAGTAGCTGGGTGAGCAAGCAGCTTGGCTGTTAGCCAAGGTTAACCCACTACACCAAGTGTTACTGCTAGAATCAGTTTCAGAAATTTCAGTTTCTGCATGCCTATGTTCAAGAAACAGCCACCCCCCCCCTTTTTTTTTTTTCCCATTTATTTCCTCCTGTGTGGGAATACCATGACTCAGTGATCACCCTATTATCTATTCTTGTCTTACTGTGGTCTTAGTTTTTAGGTACAAGTTTATGTAGAAGTTGCTCAGTGAATACTTGTAATAGAGATATAACAGAATAGTGTATCCAGCAATACATGTAAGTCTCAGTCATATGTTTTGCTGCTCAGTAGAAGGAGCCTAATAGCAACTGCTGGATCACTTTCAGTCAGCTAGAGTGCTTGGTATTTGTGGCTAAAGATGAGATTAATCACCCTGCAAGTAGCAACCATTTGTAATAATAAGAAGCGTAAATTTTCAATTACGGTTAGGTGTTTGTGACTCCTAAGTTCTTCTAAGAGACTAAGTGAGTCTTAGCTTTAACTCACCAAATCACTTCCAAAAATTGGTTTAAGTTTTTTGTTGAGTTACACATTTTTGAAAATATACTTCATAAATGGTATATTCAGAATTTTTGAAAATGCACCTAGTTTCCTTATAAAGAAAACTAAGAGAGAGTTTCATCTTTGGTCAAACTGCATGGGAAGTCTATGTATTTATGGGCATTTGCTACTAAATTCAATTATTAGATGCCTAATCAAATACAATGATATGGCCATACCACACTGCTAGAAAACCTTCCTTGTTCCCCTGTCTGCCTAACATTTACCAACGCATGTAAAATGGTCAAACAATAAGAAAACAGTATGCACCTTTTTGGCAAAGCAGCCATAGCTGCCGTGCCTTCAGTAAAAATGGGGGATGCTAATAAGTTCTGAAAATAGGATTTATTTACCTTAGATGACCTAACTTAATACCTTCTCAGGAAGTTCTTTGCCATTTATTTGTTCTTAGCAAACAGTGATCCCTACCATTCTTAAACTTCATACCCTTGCTAACATTCCTTCATAATCTGTTATGCCCAACTGATACATTCATGAACCACAACATCATTGAACAAAATCATAAATACAGCATGTGGCAACCGTGCTTGCTGAGATATTGAAGGACAAAATCCTGGTAATATTAATAACATTTGCACATAATGCCAAAATTGTGCATGACATCACGTGAAAACAAGTATCTTTTTATGTTATTACAGGGACACCAGGGCCCTGTGATGCCATTCCCTGTACATCTATGCATGTTAGGCAGAGTCTGCATTCCTGGAGGAAACAGAAGACCAAATTTGCATTCCCATAGGAAACAAAGAAACGGAGGGCAGGCAGAAAGTGTTTGAATTCTCATCATGGAACTATCAGATTACATGATAAATGACCAGCCCAGGAACACACTAGAGATTTGCAGCACCACAGCACAGAATTATGTTGCAGTTTCTTGTGATCCAGGCTAATGTCTTTCTCAGTGGATTGTCCTTCTTTTAATCACTCAAAACACTTCAGCATTAAAACAAAATGGAATGAAAACCAAGCAAAAGTACCACAGGTACTTCTTATTTAGTAACTACTGTGAATAATTAATTGAACAAATGACAAAAAGGCATCACATATTTTCTTAAAAATTAATTCTTGTTATTAGATATTTTAAGCAGCTGCATTGAATGCCCAAGATAATTACATTGCCTGCACTGCTGTAACAGTAAAGAGGAAATACAAAAGGATAACAACATAACAAAAGAAGTATATGAATTGTAAATAAGGAAAAAAAATGCTGTTTTATTAATAACCTTAATTTTATATACCCATTAATTATTTTTTTTTTTAATAAATTATTAGTTCTCAGGAGGTAAGCTGAAGAACATTATGAACTTTTGTGAAAATACTTCACTTTTGATAAAAATACAAAACAAAGACAATAATTTGAAAGTTCTCACTTAAAAAATTTGCTGAATATCTCCTATAACTGTTTCAGTTCAGTGGAGGTAACTTACATGAGAGAAACTTGAAGTTCTGAAATCGGAGATAGGCTTGGCATTAAATAAAGCAATTAAATGTTGAAATGCTACAGAGACTGTCTGCAGTGCCTTTGATAGGTCCAGATCCAGAGTCCAATAGCTGACTGCACTTAGGCGCAATGTGTAGTTGGTAGCTTTGAAAATTAAACTATTTATTTTGGCATATAAGTGTGGGTACCATTCTTTTATCTGAGAATGAACATTTCAGCTATTGCAGTGTTATTCAAGTTGATGTTTTTCTGTATGCATGGACAATGCCAAGCCTGTGCAACTTCTGTCCTTAGAAGGAGCAATAGCCCATTGCTTGCTTTGGCACCCCTGCAATGTTTTTCCTTCTTAAGGCCAGTTTTACTCTCTGGGGAAGCACCGAGGGTAATAAGGAGACAGCATTTTTTTTTTTTTTAAATTTTTTTCCCTACTGCAGAGAAGAACAAGGCTGTGTTCTCACTGGGGCCTCATGTATGAGAAGATATCTATATGTGCTAGAGAAGAAGGGTAGAGATTCCATGTTCCACTACTCTTACTCCTGCATTCTGCATACTTGCCCGAAGACTTGAGAACTGATACCATCAAAGATGTCACTTTAAAGGTTATTTCAGCAGGCTGATATTAAAATAATTGTTAACAAATTAATCAGCTGAGTTTGAGTTAGACCACTGGGTGAAAGAACCAGCACCACCACCACCACCAGTACAAACAAATAAACAAAAAAAAAACACACAAGCTAACACTCCTGCTCTACATACTTTGCAGATGCTTATGTCAAAGGAAGAATAAAATGAGGGCTGTCAAAATACTAGCAATGCTGGAAAAAGACAGAACTGCAAACAACAGTTTTAATTCTCTTAGGAAACATGTAATATATTAGAATGGTGAGGTAGCTCCTTTACCTTATTATTTACCTTATTATTTTTACAGTTATTGAGCAGATATAGTAAAATGGAACAGTTTCACATTGTTTAGTTCAAAATACAAAGTATATTTTTTTCCTGGCATAGATATGAGGACTAATGTAATCAAATGTCGGGTTAGAAAGTTTGCTAAGGATCTTAGTACAGAGCTCAAATAGCACAGAGAGCCCTGGCAAGGAACTCGTGGAGCTTTTATATTTTTCTGACTGTTCTGTAATCCAGAAGAGCTGGCTGTCCGGGCTGCTAAAGATTAATTGTGCCTGAAAGCAATAGAAAATGGATCTTTAGCTTTGCATATTACTGCTTCTCAAATACAAAATTCTTGAAAGCTTTTGTCTATCTCCAAAAAGTAAGCAGTTAGTAGTGTCTTTTATTCCTCTTAACATTCCACATTCATCGGTGTGGGTAATTCATAAAGCTTCTATTTTATATTACATGCATAAGTTGTCATACATGAGTTTGCACATTCATTTATGTAAGGAATTACTATTAAAAGAATTGAAGTTTGGAAATGGAAGAATGACTCCATTTATATTGTACCCCACCCATGCATCCGTGACATCCTGTCTCTGAATATTGCAATAAAATTTTTAGCTACAGATAACTGGAGTCTGGCTTTAGCTAATACAGAGATACCTTGATAATGAAATGGGGGAATGGTATATTTTTATGTAAATCTTTCTGTCTTGTTCATTTCAGAAACTGACAGGTGGATAGTGGCTGGGGCAGAGAACTGTGGGAACAGAAGTTGTTACTTAATTTTCCTGGAAAAATGAACTCTGAATGCAATGATTTGGAACTCAGATGTGCTCTTTATCTTTGGTGTTTGGTCTGTACCTCTAAGTCTGCTTTGCAAAATGCTGCATGATCTTAGCTGTTAACAAAGACTGTGGAAACTGGTCTTTGAATATGTAAGTTCTTGTGTAATGCTAAAGTACCATTTTTAACAGTCTGAAGGATTTCACTTTGGACACCCGACATTTTTTTATTTCAGTCTCTCTGTCTCAGCTCCTGATCTGCTAAATGGAGGTAATGCCCTCAAATTTCTTGTGGTTTTTACAACGATGAATGAATTGTCTACAAAATACTCAGATTCCGTGGTGACGAGCATTATAGAAAAGCCCAGGAGGAAATTAATAATTTTGTTTTCAGAGTAGGGCTTGAACGATGTTTTTTAAATAAGGCCCAGGGCAACATATTGAACAATGAGGCTAAAAAAATATTGAACAGCTGCTAATTAAGTCCTTTTGATGCACTGAGTTAGGTAGGAGTCCTCTTGAGAGAGCTCAGTGTGTGATTCTGTAATTAAAGACTAGGATTCATATGGAAAAAATGGGCAAATTAAGGTCACACTGGTTACCTTGATTCTGTCAATTTCTAACTTTTGATAGCTTAACTTCACAGCCATAATTGTATTCCACCAAGAGAGGAAATGGCATCTGGATACAATAGAAGCAAAACAAATCCATGACATTATCTTGACACCTACTTGGTTCATTAACACAATTAACAGAATCGGGACCTTAAGAACGAGCCGGCATTTTTCTGCTGCTTGGTTTAATTAAATAGATGACAGCAGCAGCAAGGTGTTCTCTTTATCCTGAACCAACTCTGAAACAGAACGAGAGGTATATTTTCTATGACAGCTGATAAGAGTTTTGGGAATCTTAGATTTTATTTCAGGCTCTAAGGGAGAAAGTTGGTGCAATCTGTTATACCACAAGAAACCCCACCCTTTTAGCCATCTCCTCTCTCCAGTCTGACTTTTGCTTCCTTCTTTTACTTCCAATTTTCTTGCCAAATCTGTCCTTGTTCTCTGTTCGGTGCTCCTTATCAAATTCATCTTCTCTCTCCCTCAAAATAACTGCCAGTCCTAATCTCTGTCTCAGGGAAAAAATTCTGTGTTCACATAATTTAAACTGAATTGTTATCAAGGCAATGTATTGATTTGTTAATGGCAGCTTAGGCAACTATACATTCACAATCCATAATACATTTCCAGACATTTACAGAATGTTAGTAAACACCTACACATACCTAAACACCCTCCTACAGGTTATTCTTAAAAGTTACAATCATGTACACATGTGCACACACATTCACACAGATGTGTGAACTACTTCTTTCCCTCAGGAAAAGCAGGCACACATCCCTCCTGGGGGTGCAGGTCACCCTACATGCACATGCCTCCTGCTAGAGGTGAGGATACTCTAGGTTTGTGCATGTTCTTGCCACTTCCTACAGGCTGCTAATTCACACACTCGTGAGAGAGCCATCTTCACACACCTGAGGCACAGGTCTGCTCATTCCATAAGGATAGTCCACTGATAGTCTACCTGGCTGCAGGATTCCCATGGTGTCAGATGAGGACACTGCTCTGCCTGGTTGTAACAGAGATTGTGGTGCCAACGGGGAGATGTTCAGCAGTGGCAAACCAGGCTTGCTACTGGGTTCACTCGAAGGCCTCTCTGTGCTGTTAAAACTGTCATGCTTCACTTATACTTCTCAATTTTGCTCCATCTTTGCTCCCAAAGTTTCCTTGTAATTCTGCAGTTGCTGTTTAATACTCTTTAACTGAACCTTTTTGGGGGCAAAGGTGCTCTTAGGCATTTTAGGGTGTTGATTTACACACACTCTCACACTCATATTTCTGTCTTAACAGCCGTTGCTATTTAGACTGTGTCAGCAAGGGTGGGGCTGTGCAAGCAGCTTCTCATTGCAACTTTTCTTTTCTTTCTGGAAATCTCCCAGCCTCCTTCTTCTTTGTCTTCACCTGCCTCAAGTCCCAGTTCTGTAACATGTCCCCCCTGTAAACCCACTGACCACCATCATTTCCCCATCACTTTTACTGACCCTGCTCTCCTTCCTTATCCAAGCAAATCCTCTGCTGAAAGTTATGATTGCTCCACATGAAGAAAGCTGCCTTTGGCAGTAAGGGAAAGAATCTAGTCCACTGGAAAACAAATATTTCTCTGCATCAGACGGTAAATATCTATCCACCCACATGACTGTGAAAAAGCAGAACACAATTAATATCAGCATTTTGTAAGGTGCTTAATTAAAGAAAAAGGAAAAACAAAACAAAACAAACAAACAAACAAACAAAGAAAAAAAAAAAGACTCTGCTTTGGGACTGGACTGTTAATGACACAATGTTATCATCATTTTTGTCCCAAACTCAATTTCGTCAGCTGCAGTCGTATCATCTGTGTGCATAAGCAATTCTGCGCAGGCAGAGAGCTCATGGAGGGCTCCCTTATGCCCTTGTTTTCCTGTATTGCTCCAGCAGAACAGAAAATAACATAAGGCATCTTCCACTGAGCCCACAGAGGAAAGATGTACAGCCAGACTGACCATAAGCTTGCTGTCCTGTTTCCAGACCACTCTTTTTTTTTTCATGGACACCCATGATAAATGGCAGCAGCCTGACAGCTGTTTTCACATTGCTTTTCCAAGAAGAATGATCTGTTTAGAGCTGCCAGAGAATGTAAGGCACTTAATGCAGTTTTTTTCAAAGTCTTTGCATATTATCCCTGGCGAGAAATCTATACAGTTTGGCACTATCTTATAGGCTAGCACTACTGTTTTGAAATGAACTAATCCTAAACTATTGATTTTCAAGATCTGTAGGAGACACAAAGGAATGGCAAGCCCAAACTTCCTTACCTACTCTCAAAATAGAGTGGAGACAAACTCAGGGACTGCTCTAGATGTAAAGTCCTGTGACTAGTTGGTCAGCTTTATTTTTTTTTTCCTCATCATTTCTGTATTGATTTGCAAACTGCCCTTCCACTTAGTGTCTACCATGTCTCTTTTCCTTTTAAATTTTATTTTGAAAATTAAAGCTCTGAAACATTAAATAGTCTTTATTTCATTAAAAAAAAAATGAACTGCACGTTACCCAAGAGAACTTTTATTCTCCCATTGGGCTGGTAATAAAAGTTCTCATTCATTACACCAGAGTGTCAAGAAACTAAATAAACAGAGAGGGCAGAAAAAGGAAATTACATTTTTTTTTTTTTTTTCCCAACTAATCTGCCATGCTGCCATCAGCAAATTATCTTTCTTAAATCAAAACCTTCCTAGAAGACAAAACGCTACCTAACAGTACATATATACTTTCAGTGCCTCTATTTTTTAAATGATTTCTGTGTAAGTGAGCTTTATTTACCCATGTTTGGAATATGTGGGGAGTGTTCAGATGTCTCATTAGCTCTCACATTCCTTGGAGCCATTTTGATAGAAATTACTGTTGGAATTAAAGTATATATCAGCAGTCCTGGCTATCGGGGGAGGTCCCAGCTGACTGGCGGCTAGCAAATGTGACGCCCATCTACAAGAAGGGCCGGAGGGCAGACCCGGGGAACTACAGGCCTGTCAGTTTGACCTCAGTACCAGGGAAGCTCATGGAGCAGATCCTCTTGGGAGTCATCATGCGGCACTTGAAGGGCAAGCAGGCGATCAGGCCCAGTCAGCATGGGTTTATGGAAGGCAGGTCCTGCTTGACGAACCTGATCTCCTTCTATGACAAAGTGACGCGCTGGGTGGACGAGGGAAAGGCTGTGGATGTGGTCTACCTTGACTTCAGCAAGGCTTTTGACACCGTCTCCCACAGCATTCTCCTCAAGAAACTGGCTGCTCATGGCTTGGACTGGCGCATGCTTCGTTGGGTTAGAAACTGGCTGGATAGCCGGGCCCAAAGAGTCGTGGTAAATGGAGTCAAGTCCAGTTGGAGGCCAGTCACTAGTGGCGTCCCCCAGGGCTCGGTGCTGGGGCCGGTCCTCTTTAATATCTTCATCAATGATCTGGACGAGGGCATTGAGTGCACCCTCAGTAAGTTCGCAGATGACACCAAGTTAGGTGCGTGTGTCGATCTGCTCGAGGGTAGGAAGGCTCTGCAGGAGGATCTGGATAGGCTGCACCGATGGGCTGAGGTCAACTGCGTGAAGTTCAACAAGGCCAAGTGCCGGGTCCTGCACCTGGGGCGCAATAACCCCAAGCAGAGCTACAGGCTGGGAGATGAGTGGTTGGAGAGCTGCCAGGCAGAGAAGGACCTGGGAGTGATGGTGGACAGTCGGCTGAATATGAGCCAGCAGTGTGCTCAGGTGGCCAAGAAGGCCAATGGCATCCTGGCTTGTATCAGAAACACTGTGACCAGCAGGGCTAGGGAGGTGATCATCCCCCTGTACTCGGCTCTGGTGAGGCCGCACCTTGAGTACTGTGTTCAGTTTTGGGCCCCTCGCTACAAGAAGGACATCGAGGTGCTTGAGCGGGTCCAGAGAAGGGCGACGAAGCTGGTGAGGGGCCTGGAGAACAAGTCCTATGAGGAGCGGCTGAAGGAGCTGGGCTTGTTCAGCCTGGAGAAGAGGAGGCTCAGGGGCGACCTTATCGCTCTCTACAGATACCTTAAAGGAGGCTGTAGTGAGGTGGGGGTTGGCCTGTTCTCCCACGTGCCTGGTGACAGGACAAGGGGGAATGGGCTAAAGTTGCGCCAGGGGAGTTTTAGGTTAGATGTTAGGAAGAACTTCTTTACTGAAAGGGTTGTTAGGCACTGGAACAATCTGCCCAGGGAGGTGGTGGAGTCACCATCCCTGGAAGTCTTCAAAAGATGTTTAGATGTAGAGCTTAGGGATATGGTTTAGTGGGGACTGTTAGTGTTAGGTTAGAGGTTGGACTCGATGATCTTGAGGTCTCTTCCAACCTAGAAATTCTGTGATTCTGTGATTCTGTGATATTTATTCTATGAAGCTTTAAAAGTATTTTTTCCTTTTTAATGCGGTCGATGCATTACAAAACTGTGAGGTTGTCTAATATGTAACAAATAAAATCAAGTTACTTGCAGCAAAAAGGCAAATCCAAGTGACAGTTTATATGGTATGAGTTAGTGGATGACATTTTAAATGCTATACCTTCCTAAATCCTTTAATCAGGTCTCACTGCATATGTAGAGCTTAAAATTAATTTCATGCAAGTATATTATTAAAACACTTGTTTTGTGATGTTGCAGTTCTTACTGACCTCTTAGCATTGTGAATAGCTTAGAATTGAAACCTTACAAACATAGTGAATGAAGCAGATTTTCATTAGCTCCTAAAAAAAAGTATTTTTTTTCCTTTTTTCTGTAAAACATAGGTAATACATTGGCAGACAACAAAGGACCAGCTGATGAACAAGCAGCTGAGTTGAGTAATAGGGCTGAGTGGTTTGAAAGATGCTGTGTACTGCCTGACCTATATCTGAACTACTAGCAGCTCAGGGAGAGGGGAGAGGATTATCCTGAGCTTTTAAGACTTCTAAAAAACATAACATAACTGAAAAAATATAACTGATACTTTTTATTCCTATAGTAAAAAACTTGTAAGAAAATATTGCAATGTAATTCTGCCTTTTTAGGCAAAACAGTAACAGTGGGCAAATAATTTCTTCAAGCTATTTTCTTTTTCTATAATTTCAAATATCAGCAAGCTAGGCAAACTTCTAGTAGTTGTTAATCTTTGTGGCCATGCATAATGTTTACCAATGCTGTCCTAGAAGATGCCAAATTGAAAGGTAGTCAGTGTGCAGCAGTAAGCAGGACTCTCATCTTCTTTGCAGAGTAAGACTATGAAAAGTCAGGACAAGATGTCCTGAAATAATTTTATTTAAAAGGAAACTCATGGTTGGTTTAGCTGCACCACCAAATAAATAAAGAATACGTAAGACAGATGGTAGAATTTGGTATGGATACTAAAGCTGTTAACAGGTGGAAATATACTGCAGAAGACATGTAATAGAGTGAGACCGTGTAATCCCTATGTTCTCATCCACATAAGAACCAAGATCTGAGATCGCAAATGAACCAAATCATGTGTTTTCAAAGCATGAATATTCAGCAATATCTGATAATTATGGAAAACTCCATACAGAGTTGTGCGTGATTAGAAGATCACTGGAAAAGCAGGTTTCATGCAAGTCAGTGGAAGCAATGCATAAGCTTCCTAGGTCAACGTATACATCAGAACTTCAGACTCCCTCCAATGAAAAATTAAATATATCCATACACAGTAGGGACAATCCAGCAATTACCCCCTGCATTTGGTTCACAAAAGTCTAGTTTCACAGACATTTTGGTTTTAATTGGGGAGGAGATAGTGAACCTGGTTCAGTGACCCAATGTTATGTGACTTGAGTGCTGAAGATTTCTTAAAAGAATGCCATTAAATCATGTCTCCATGGGAAGCAAAGACTTCTTGAGGCTTGGTATCAGACAAACTCTTTGTTTCTGTTCTTTGCAGAAACAGATGCCAAAGCTCAGATTTGGAAATCCTGTTAGGAGTTGTCATGCTGAATGCTGTGACACCTGCATTCATATTAAGTATATTAAGTATAGCTTAATCAACATCTGTTCACAATCACTAATTAAGAAACTTACATACCTATGAACTCACATATGAATATAGTTACATAATGACTGGGGAGAATTATGTTCCTTAATATGGCTTCCTAACAGGGAACATGATAGATGGCAATGCTAGTCAAACAGAAATATCAGGAGACTAGAGGCTCTGGAGTTATGACTGGAAAACTTTATTCATCTTATCATTTTGCCAGTTCAGACTGGATCAATCTGTTTATTTCTCTAATTCCAAGTTATCTGTGAATCTCTGAAACTGGGCAGAAATGCCAGGAGTGTATGACCATCATGGTGAACTAGCATGGTTCAATCCCTTGCAAGCTCTTTAAAAGACTGAGCATTTTTGGAAAGTAAGACATCCTGAAATTATCACTTCTTTTGAATAAAAATAGCAGTGTCTTCCATGTTTAGGGAGACATGCTATCAGGATGTATTAGGTGTATCATGAAGCTTACCAAATCAGACCTTGGGGGACTTTGGTAGAGGGAGGCCTAAGCTATGAGTTCCTGAGAGCTTTAGGCACTGTGTCATGCAGCTCAGCCAGCTTGGTGATCTACCTCAGCACACACAGTAGCAAAACTTCAGGCAACTACATAAGCCTTGTGTTGAAAGTTTTTGGTGCTTTGCATGCTGAAGCACTCTAGCAGCAAAGCTTTTTTTTTTTTTTTTTTTTTTTTTTTTGTGTGTGTGTGAATCCCCTCAGAGTTAAGTACATGAATGCAGCCCAAAATGAAATTGAAGTGCCACAATTCCTTTGTGAGGCTCTGCCTAAGTTCTCTGAAACGAAACTTGCCTCTTTCATTAGGAATGTCTGCCAGCATGAAAAAGATTTAAAGGTCATTGGTTTGCAAAGTAGTATGAGCAGAATCTCAAGGCTGGTAGAGCAAGTCTTGCTGAGGAAGCTGAAAGAAAAGAGATGAAACACCTTAATTCTCCCTGCAGGCTCCCTGAGTTCCTCCAGTGCTCTTCTGTTTTTGTCTGTGCAACATTCTTCTGATAAATACTATGATTAGAGCATTCTACCATATGGTAACACCCATACAATAAAACACCTATGAGTTGAAAAAAGTGTGGGGAAAGAGATACCACATTTTCTTCTCATTAAGATACTAATTTTTATTAGGCAATTTTGAATACTTGTTTGAAGAAAAAATGCTTTATTCTCAAATGTAGAGATGATGATGATGATGATGATTATTATTATTATTATTAAGCTTCTGAGAAGCAATACACTCTAAATATTAATACAATGTATACCTAGCTCACACTTCATTGTTAAGGCATAGGGGAATTTGGAGTGGTTGATTTTTTGTGGACTATACAGACTAAAAATCAATGGTTTCCTTGTTGAAACAGAAAAAAAAAATACACAAATGTATATGAGACACTCATATCCTATCGAATTTCAGTGTTAGTGGGATGGTCTTTGCAATTTAGGAAATCATATTTTTGAGATGTTTCAAACACAATGCAAAAGAAACACATTAGCAATGCATTGTAAAAATATCACATGCATAACTAAGACACTGTACAACAACATGATAGCAACTTTGTGTGCCCATGCTAAAAGCAGAGAAGAAAAGGAAAGCCCTTAGGAAGAGGGAACAGGAATGAGATTATGGAAGATGGCTGAAAAAAAAAAAAAAGTATGATAAAAAAAAATAAATTTGCCTTCTTTATCTTTCAAACATAGATGGATGGGACTAAATACTTTAGCTGCTGTTATAGTACAAATAAATAATTTAAAAGATCACACTTTATAAGATTAATATCTAACAACAGAGTTTTGCATGTAGGCTATAAAGGACATTTTCACAGCTGTTGATGTCAATATAAAGAACAGATGTGTATATGAGTCATGTCACCTGCTGTACTGAGAACTCAATTAATATGCAGAAGATTACCATTGCAAAGTATACCTCCACATAAGGATCTCTTAAGTGCAGTCTATTTTATTTTAAGAAAATCCCTTCATATAACTGTGAGCAGTCACAGAAGTGGCCTTTTAACCCTAACGTTTAGGTACTGTTAGGCACAAATAAAAAATAAATAAAAAGGACATAGTATCATCTCCTGAACTGTGTAAATTACCAAAAGGTCTCTCTTCATCCTAAAATGACTAGTGTTCTACCCTGATATTAAGATGGCTTCATTGTTGCTTTTGCCCACCTTGTTTCTGATTTTTTTCAGTCCTCTCCACAAGCAGACTTTCATCATTTTAAAGGATATGTGTGAAAGAATTGCTGAATCCAGCAGGGCTTTTGCATTGTTTTTACATGGAATGTGTGTCCACTTTGGGTTGGATATGTCATTTATTCTTACTCAGGGACAAAATAATGAAGGGTCTACAGGATTGTTCCTTCTGATTTAAAACCAGTGAAAGAGGAAAATTTTGTTTGAGTAGTCTGCACTTTTAGATTTTTTAATATCTTAAGTTCTCATAATGTCTGTCATTTACAATTTACAATTAGTTTCAATGATCCATTTGTTCCACAGTTTTTTGAAAAAGAACCAGTTAGTCAAAATTATTGCCATTATTCTCACAACAGCACATGAAGACCCCAAAAATGATTCTTCTTATTATCAAAGTATGGAAAATTCAGATACACCACTTTGTTTTTTATAACCGTTTCTTTTCACTGCCTGAATCCTGTATTGCCTTTATCATGGTGATTCAGAAAGTTGTAAATAAGCAACTGGACTCCCTACACAGCCAGTAAAATATTCTGAGAGTCTCCAAGGAGTAATTCACAGTGACTAGTAAGAAATAGGCACTTCAGAAAGCTAAGCCGCCCCCCCCCCCCCAAAAAAAAAAAGAAATAAAAATAAAAAAGAGAGAGAGAAATTAGTAAACTGTAGAAAAAGGCTGAGAATGAGAATACAGAGCTATTTCCAAAGGCTGCATCTTTACACAGTTATAATCCACTCCTCTTTTCTATACAAAAAAAAAGTATTGTGGCATCTGCTAGCTAAGAAGCAGGAAAGATGAAGATCTGCTAATAACAGATAAAGAAATAAAGTATAGACTGACTTATCTAGGTAGATTACATTCCTCCCTGGTCCACCTTCACAAGTCTCTGTAGATGTATGGACATAAAGAGATAAGGGAGCTCAGCTACTTAAATCCTGAATATTCCCCGTTTCAACAAAAAGTGAAAGTTCAGCACCTCGTAAGCCTTTTCTATAGTTTTGGGGTGGCGTCCTCAGTGTATTATTACTCATTTTATATTATCCTTTTGAGGCATATAATTCTCACCAGTTCCTGTACATTATCCTTTCCTTTAGAAACACTTGGAGCTTAATTTTGGAGCCATTAATAGCACTTAAAGCACAGACACCTAACTCTTACACTTTGAATGACCTTACTGAGGCCAGACTCTTAGTTTTTAGGCCATCCAATAGCTAAACTCTTTAAATTGTGTCCCTGGGCTGATTCAGGAGCTGTAAGAAATGAGAATAAAGTTGAGGCTTTATGTTGTGTATTTTTTTCCCTGTTTATACTGCTAAAATAAACTTAATTGAGGTTTTGGGATTTGTTTGTTTGTTTGTTTTTCATAAGTAGTTTAAATGATTTACCATAGTGCATTGCTTTCAGTGTTCAGCAAGGATAAGGGCTGGCTATTTCTAAAAACAAAAGGATTTTGCCAGTGAACATAATGGGAATAAGGTCAGGTCATATGTGAAAGGTCGTTGTCACCATGCAAGGAACAAAAATATTAATGTTTTCAATGCTAAAAGTTCCCGATCCTTTATGAGTTTAATGAGAAACTGCCTTCAATTAAATAAGGCACCACCAGAAGAAAACAGATGAAAGGAGCAGGAAGCTGCTGAGGCTGAGACAGGCAGCAGACACTGGAGTGAATGACAGCTTTGGAGCAGCTCCCAGTCATAAACTGAGAGCAGACCTTGTGGGCTGGAGGCTAAGGTTGGCTTAGAGAAATTAGAAAAGGGAAAAAAAGGCTCTTGGCAAAGAGTTCTGTTGAGATTAAATAACAAAGAAGAATTGTAGGACAGGGCTTTTTTGTCTTGTGTTAAACTCTGGGATTTCAAACAGAGCAGGAGGCGGAAATTCCATGTGCTAATAATAACAGCTGAGAATAGGAGGGAGGATGTGTAACATCAGCTCTGACTGCAACAGTGAGTGGGAAGGAGGGTTTGGCAAGTGAATTGCAAGGGTATTTAAGCCAAGTCTGCTAGAAAAGAAGGCTCTGGGCTCCAACAATCCCTAAAATCTACCTAGTATTGTAAAAATTAGAAGCTGGAAGGGTCTTCAAGCCATTTACTCTACTATTCCTTTTGACCACAGCTCTTTGCTGGTTATCTTCCTTTATATGGCCCTGATCCAGCAAAGGGTGTCAACACATGCTCAGATTTAAACATATCATTTGGGTTACACATCCTTTTGAGCCTCTTGCCGAAACCTGTACTGGTTGTTACCAGGTCACCATTGCAGCAAAGCTAATCAAGTTAGCCCTGGGCTAACGAAAATTCACTAGCTGTAATAGGGAGCGGAAAATCATACACGGGATGCTGTAGTTCAGGCTTCATCATCTGCTATATCAGTTTTTATTAATTCTTTCTGATAACAGGTGGTGCAGCAGTATCCAACTGATGGCATATTCAATAACTGTACTCTGTAGTATCCAATTTGAGCATAGGTATGTGTCATCCCTGTACTCTTCATTACTGTGGAGGAGAATGCTATCAGTGACAACCATTTCTTTAGCATCAATAATAATAAAGAATGGTGAGCTAAACTCATGTTCACGGTGTTGTGGTAAGTAATACTACTTTTGAAAACAGGGCTTGCTACTTCCTCCTTTGTCCATTCTCTGACCCATCAGTTTTTTTTTTTTTTTTTTTTTTTTTTTTTTTTTTTTTTGTGTACTACTTATTGTTAAGTGATTGCTGTTTGAGAGTTAAAACTTGCAAAATAAATGCTATAATGAAATGATATTTTCAGTGTGCATGTGCCAGGGACTGAAAGGTTGCAAAGGCCCTAGGATATTAGCACCTAAGTCTGAAGGATTTTTGTCTCAAAGTAGACAAAGTAATTTTCTCCAAATTTTCATTTGTCATGCCCAGTACCTCACTGCTAAAGAATATACTTTGTGAAAACACATATACAGTACAACCAATAGATATTTTTTGGCTTTCTTCTTTAGTATTTATTATGATGGTTAACAGTCTACTCAAAAAAACATACCTTAACTCCAGTCTGAATTTCTCTAGCCTTTATTGCCATTCACTGACTGTTGCAGTGCTTTTGTTAGATTAAAATAAATATCAGTGTTTTATTTTATTTTATTTTATTTTATTTTATTTTATTTTATTTTATTTTATTTTATTTTATTTTATTTTATTTTATTTTATTTTTGTCAAGTCCACATATAGATTGCTTTAAAATAAAATCTTACCAATTTCTTTGAGAAATTGTTTGACTTTAAGATATATTTTCTGGAATAACTGTTGTGTATATTTTCTGAAACTGCTCTGAATTTGTAACATTCTCTTTGAAGCCCAGCCTTCGGAGCTGCATACAGGTTATGAGTGGTGGTCTCTTCAGTCCTGCATACAGGAGACTATGCCATCTCCCTTGACCATGTTTACATTCCTGTTTCACATTCAGGCAGTGCCTGAGTCCTGTTTTCACAGCTTTGCACTGAGAGTTCATAAGTAACTATTTATCCACCATGACTCCCAAATACTGTGCAGAATCATTGCTGTTCAGGACACAGTCCCACACCCTATAACAATGATCTATGTAAACTATGTACTTAACTCTATTTCAGGCAAGTGTTGTAAGGAGAAATATCTTCTATTAGATCAGCATATATACTCAGAAAAGAAAAAAGAGAAGCTTTGGGCAGATGGGTTCTTCATTTCTATGTGGAAACTCTGATCAAAGTCAGACAGTTATGTACCTGAATATTGAATAACCCAGGCATTAAGGCACTCATCCGTTTCAAAACAAGCCACATCTTTTTGTGTCCCTGGTGATATAGCTAACTACTGGGATATGATCTATTTTGTGGCAACTTTCCTCTCTCTCTCTTTTGTTGCTGGCTTTCTCTCTCTCTCAGAGAGTTCTCCTTTAACTAAATGTGTTTTATGCATGAGATTTGAGTTGCTGTTTTGGTGGTGGTGGTGGTGGTGGTGGTGGTGTTTTGTTTTGTTTTGTTTTCCAGTTATAGCTGTTGATCCAATAAAAAAAGCATATCTTCCTACAAGCCTTGACTCACTTTTGTATCATTAATCCATCACAGCTGAAATATTACCACTTTAAACTTCATCATTTTTACCATTTATTTGGTACCAATTTACCAGGTGATCCAGATGTCTATCTCTAGATCAGCTTTGTCATTTTCAAGCCTCAGTAGGAATGTTTTAATATTTTCTCCAGAATTATATTTAATAATATATTAATATTATAAATTATTTCAACACATCCATAATTATTTTATTCTCATTTCATCAAACAGATAATGAAGATTGAAAGCTGATAACCTTTTTCCAAATCTAAAGTTATTTATGGTTTAGGCACAGATAATTTTAATTTCCCTGGTAGAAGTCAATAAAAAAAAAAATCTTGGTAAGGAAATTAATTTTGCAGCTGCCTAATGCCTGACATGCTGTAGAAAGGAAGTCTTTCTTAAATATGTTTGATCTTGCCAATTTCACCACTCTAAATATATTCCTTTTCTTCTTGCAGATGAAGAGAGACTTTTTCTTTCTTGTTCTTTAACTTATTCTGTGTTCTCTGTATTGTATTTCTATGTAAATCATAATCATGTGAAACAGGGATGTTAACATGAAGGAGAGAGATGGCATAGTCTCCTCTATGCAGGACTGAAGAAGGAAGATAGGGAACAGAACAATGCAAGCTTAGAAGGAATAATAGCAGAAAAGAAAGCACTTTTACTATGAGACAGTTCCTTTTTCAAAAGGTACTTGCCAAACAGATTGCACTGTATGTAATTTCATGCACTTAAAAATTACAAGAATAGCAACAGAAACTAGTCCTCTGGGTAACTGATCCACTAAGTACACACTGCATTTGTTTTATAAACCAATTAGAAAACATTTATTTAAGGCTAATTTCTCTCAGTGGTGCTGATCTACTTCTAGGGAAAAAGCAATGGAGTCTGTGGACTAATTGAAGATTTTCACCGGTTTACATATCTAGGTCCCTTTCTATGTGTACTCTAAAAATGCAAGACAGAAGATTAAAGTATATACAGAAGGTAAACAGATCTCTACTTGAGGAGTTTAAGCCTCCAACATGAGACAGGAATGAAGAAAACATCTATGAGGACTTGGAGACAATGGATACATGCACTGGAAAAATTGGGATGCTGCAAAACGATGAAGACAACAAGTAGTCAAAGAATGGGTTGTAAATTAAGTAGTGGATATATCTGTGTCATACTTGTACAGAGATAGGTAACTAATAAGGACTACCTGGGAAAAAATAAACTTCCATTTTGACTGGATGCCTAATTAGGACCACGGTCAGGAGAAAGATTTGTTTTGCTATTGAGAATTTTCTCAGTAAATTCCTAGGTACTTATGCACCTATCTCTATCCTCATAACTCAATAACCACAGAATTATTATGCAAAGTATTATATTTTACAACACATTAGAGAGAAAATAAAGAACGTTTGAACAATTAAATCCTGATTCTAAATTCCATGAGTTTTCTTGTTGACCTCAATGTGTATTAACATGCAGCTAGATGTATATTTCAGCAGTAGTACAGCTATCCTGTTCTTTGACTCAGTGAGAAAGTTCAGTTTCCGTATAATCAGGACTGCAATGAAGAAGACCCTTCCCCCCCCACTAAAAGGTGTCATTAAAAAAAAAAAAAAAAAAAAAAAAGCTGCATCAACATCAATCATTTGGTATAGTGGAATTAAAGTTGCAAAACATTGTCATAGATAGATATTTCTTGTCTTGACATGAAATGGTTTTTTTGGCCTTCCTTCAGCATTGTGTGTGTGTGTGAAAGGTGAGAATCTTTTGGTCTTGGGATTTTTGTACAAGAAGTCTGCTCTGCTATGAAAATTTTTATGTCATTAGAATTAATTATTTTGTGATATGGTCAAATGCAGCTTTTAAAATACAGATTTCCTCTGTCTGTATAAGTCATATCTGAGGCCACAGGCCTTGTTTATTTAATCAAATGGGTTGAATGGGTCCTTCATAAAATATAGTAATAACAATAAATACAGGTGATCTAGACAAAAAATGAACTAGCCTCCAGACTTTAAAACACACACACACACACACACACAAAATAAAAAAAAATGTTGAAGTTACTGAATTAATGGGACATAAGCATCATTAGGGATCTACTGAGAAAATAAAGTTGCTACCAAAGTTGGACATACTTAGTTGTATCTTGTCACAGAGATATACACTATATCTACCTCCAAGTGACTGGAGCTGACATTATATACAACTTCCTCATTGTCCTCACTGTGATGTCCTCACTGTGATGGACAATTCTATTTGAGTAATTTCTAGCACTAATGCAAAAACTGTCATTAAACCTACATGTATACATTTAGAAAAACCGTTAGAAAAAGAGTGTCTGGGAACTGTGAAGAAGATGATTTTTTTTCTTTTCCCCCCACTAACTATTCTTTCACCATGATTTCCCTTCACGTGGCTGTGATGTGCCCCTGGGAGTCTTCAGTTTGAGGTAGATACTAAAACACCAATGGGGACTGATAATATTTGCCTCCTTATTTAATTTGCTGGATATGAGACAACCCTCCTGAACTTACTTCTCTCCTGGGAACACAGCCCCCCTCTCTTATCATACATATGCTACAGCACATCCTGAGGAGAAGAGGAAGGAACACTGGAGTGATGAAAAGGGATTTGGTGTGCAGCCCTCTCTGTAACTAAGCCCTGACTCTGTGAGTGGGAAAGAGCACAAGAGAGCTATACAGCAGAGATCAGACTGGAAATTATTGTAAAGGCTGTGACAAGGTAGGACAAAAAGATGTTATTGCGGTTATATGACAGTGTGAGTGCCTAACAATTTTGATGTTGTTTGGTGTTACATTCTTTTAGATTATCATACAACCACAGAAATTTTGTGGTTACATTATCATTACTGTTAATGACATTATGTGTCTTGCCAAGTAAGGAAGAATTCCTGAAATTGGCCATAGTAAGTCTTTACTTCTGATTCTGGTAGGAAAGAGCCATGTAGCCATAGTGAAGGAGGGCATCTGGACTGCTAGAATAATTTACATAATCTGCAACCTCATGTATGACTGCAAACTGAAGACTCTTAGGGAAACATTCCAACCATGTTTTGGAATGAGAAAATGAACAGTGGTAAGGCTCTGGTCTGTGTTGGTTTTGCTAATGGGATAGATGCATTTTACAGACTGTAAGAAAAATAAATTATTGATGAAATAAGCTGAAAAAGGTATGAAAAAATAATATTAATTTTGGCATGCTAACATACATCTTTGAATTCTATTTCAAATATTAAACAAGTACCTATTTGGATAATTCTTCCTTGTCTCTTCAGTTTTTCATTTTCACATGAGATCACTACACATTCAGAGTATCTTGAGTGAACTTGATGAAGTTTCTCTGAATAAGTGATGAGAGATACGTTTACAGTAGAGTTAATAGTTATCATAGTTTCACAGTTGTAATAAACTTATACTAAGCAATCCTCAAATGATTATGCAGCATATTGTTATGGGATCCATTTCATGCTTATATTCTCTTCCTGCCACTGCTTTTCTCTGCAGAGCAGGGACCATGATATCCCAGAGGTAGAGAGCGAAGGAAGGTATACAGCCACTTTGTATTGACTTTATCATGAAGCAGAAATCTTCAGGATAGTTCTAATTTTCTCCAGATTATCACCCAGCAAGAAGGAGACAAAGGGAAATGTTCAGTGAAAGAGCATAGTACCTACTAATTGCCCAAAGAAATGTCACCAATACTGTCTTAAAACAACAACAGCAACAAACCCTGTGGTATTATGATTTTGTTGGTAGTGTGGTAACACCTCGATATCAGATTTATGTAAAATTCCACCTTGATATCACTGCCTCAGACAAGTTTTACAAACGAGAGCAGAACTTAGTCCTGTATTTCTGCATTTGCTCTATAGAGTTCCAGGAGTTCAAAATCTACAGCATTTGTTTGTTGTTGTTTTTGTTGTTGTTTGTTTGTTTGTTTGTTTGTTTGCTTATTTTTTCCTTTTCCCTTTCTTTCTTATTTTGTCTTGCCCAGACTTCTTTTCCTGCAAAGAAAGCTTCATCTAGGGAATAAAATTTCTTCTCTTCTTGCTAACTCTATGTTACAAAAATTCCTTCATTAATCATTCCTAGCTTATCAAATCTGTAGTTCATTTCAACTTTATTTTTAAATACCTTTATTTTTACCCTTTTCTTGTTATGTTTTCCTTGACTTTTGCAAAAATACTTTAGGGGTTATTATATACCCCATCTAAATTGGAGATAAAAATCCCAAGTTCAAATCATATCCTGTTCAGAAGAACACTTTGGAAATTTCAGATCCAAGTCTGAATTCCTGGTAACCTCAGGAATTTATACCAGTCAAAATCAAAGTCTCAATGCTTTTTGTGTGTGTTTGTGTCTGGAGTTTTTAAGTAATAAATGATCTCAGTCTCAACTGTCATTCCTCCTTCATTCCTGCAGAAAATATCAGCCAGCAGTCTTGTTTCTAAAAAAGAATTTATTGAGAGATGTATGACTTACTTCTCACCTTATCAAGACGCTTGATATGGTGAAGAGCTTAGGGACAATGTAGAAAAGGTTACCTGTCTGTAACTCAAGGACTCAAGATATGTTAGGTTATTGAGACCAAAATCTGAACAAACCTTTAAACATATATCTGTTTACTCAAGTTGAATCTGAATTATGAGCCTTCAGAAGTTCATTTGTCCCTGTTTATTTGAAAAATAGATTATGATAAGTTACTGAGTAATCACTGAGGAACAGGAAGCATTCAGTGTGAAGGAAACCAGCCAAATCCATTGGAAATACCATATAAATTACTGACCTCTGAAACTGTCACTTTGACATCAGTTGACAGTCATTTTAATGAGAAGATCTGCTTCTGTGCTACTTCTCTTTGCTGCCAGTTGTAAAGCTTTCTAATGCTTATTTTTCTTATTTTTGATAAGATCTATCTTTATATAAACTTATAAGTTTATATCTGCAGTAATACTGCAATAATAAGCAGAATTTGTACTGCCATGGTTGGCTTTTCACTGTCAGCAGGGATCCCTAGCTCTCTGGGTAGAGCCACTGTATGTGGTTTAATTCAATGAAGCTGTAAGAGAGTAGTTGAAGTGATTTTCAAGGGAAGACAAGGTACAAACTCTATAGAGTGCTCACAGGTCCTGTGGCAGGAAATACTGCAATTCAGATTTGAGAAGCAAATTCAGTATATGTAATCAACTGTGATTTCTCCCTGATTATCACAGGACTAATTAAGGAGTACTTTTTTTTTTGCAGCTAATCAGAGGTATGTGGAAAGAAGTTATTTGCATAACTTCAAGTCAAATTATGTCATGAGGACAGCTAAGCTAATGTAAACTGGCATTTACTGTAAAATTAGCATGTATTGCATTCAAACAGGAAAACAAAGAAGCAGTGGAAACCTGCCGACTAGAAACTAGGAAGAACGGCATTAATTGATGGAGTGCAGTAGCTGTGCTACGTGAAGCATATCAATGCATGAAACACAAGGAATGTAAATATGCAAAGGCCAAAACATTTGCAAAAGGGGATTCATTTGACAAAATTGTAAATACCATGGATTCGGCTGGCTGTCTAACTGTCATTTTGTCACTGTATTTTGTCATGGTTCATAGTTTAATACTCTGGGGGGGGGGGGGGGGGAATCCTTCCTTTCTCATTTAGGAGAGACTTTTCTTACTTAAAGTAAATCCAGTCTAAAATTAGCTTCTAATTCAGTATTACAGCATGTCTAGAAAAGAAAACCATACATGCTTTTGTTTCTCCTTTTAAAATGTGCAATGCAGAGTAAGTCTTATTCACCTATTTCTTCAGAAGAGTGATTTTGAAGTCTCTGGGGATGTAGAGGAGGTTCCAGCTACCCTGCTTCATGCTGCCAGACTTCTTTGCCAGTCTCAGGCAGGAAATCTGACAAGTATTCAGGAAGCCCTGATCTGCGAATCCAGTGAAGCTTGGTGAAGCAATAGAACCTGTGATTTTTCACATGGGACCAAAGGTTCAAACATATCTGTCAACATGGTGCTTCACTGAATAGGAAGAGGACATTCTTGTGATCTCAGACATTCATACACAATCCACTTTCTGTAGAAATAAGGCTCAAAGTTAGAATGGATTTCTTACAAGGATCTGAGAGAGGATAAATGTACTGACATTTAACTGAACTAAACACATAAAGCAAATAGTCTGTTGTGGGAACTGTAAATACTAGTACCCATTATTAACCCTATGGAACAATAGCAGTTCTAAGAATAAATTAAGCTGAAGATGGAAGATAGCAGTTAGACAAGATCAACTAGTAGCTAACTAATCCTTGAAGTTAAAATAGTATCCCTTCAGAGATATGTTTCATAGACACAGATCAGGATAGCATTTTTCTTAACTTCAGTCACTCAGCTCATAAAGATTTAATGTTCAGCACTATGCAGACTGTATAACTTCCACTACTTTCTTATATATGAATTTAATTTATTATGAGTCCATATATAATTTTTTGTTTGAAATGTTTTTGAAAAAAATTAGTTTGAAAGCCATCAGAAGCTGACAGACATGGAAACCAATGAATTGGAAAGAAAATAATTGTTTATATTCAAACTGTGAGTAAATGTTTAATTCCTAGGTATATCCAGATCCAGAAACGGTATTTCTGCTTTTCTTTTTAAATTAATTTGTCCCTAGAAAAGTACATTCTTTTAGCGTGACTTTGTGTATTGTATTTCCCTTTCTTCTTTTTCCCTCAGCAGCTTTCTTAAGAGCACATAAGCATATGTAGCTAACATTGCTAGGCCTAAGTTCTTTGGCATGAAATTTGCTTCCTTGCAGCATTTTTAAGAAAATATGATGAAATCTGAAATGGAAAAGGCTATTCCTATCTTCCTGTTAGCTCAATGGGTTCTTTCCTTATGTTGAAAAAGTCTGAAACTGTACAAACTCTTTCAAATACTGTTTCTACTTATGCTTTCCAAGCTACTAAGAAATTGTTATTTCAAGTTTCTGCTTTAAACTAAATTCTTAAATTTCATACTTATCACTTTTTAATGGAAAGATTTAAGAAAAATGGAGACATCACAATTTCCACTCTGCTATACTACATAAATAGTTATATGATCTTGTTCAGGTCAACTGGGATACTTTAATCTAAAATCAATACAATAAACAAGTACTTGTGAAAACTAATCGGATCCTGAAAATCATAGAAAGGGAACTACATGATTTAAGACCAGTAAACATTAAATTAGCGAATGCTAGACAATTGTGCCAGGGAATGGGTTATGTTATGCCTTCCTGTTTTTGCACTCTTTTTTAAAAAGCTGGCCACAGTCAACAAACAGACACTGATCTAATCTAGCTGTGGTTATCTTCTTATAACAGTCTGCAGCAAAAGTACAAGAAGGTGGCAAGCTCTTCAAAGCAGAATCCCAATGTAACTTTGAAAGATTTTTTCCAGTCTCCACACTTCTAACTCTGTCAAACACTTTTCCACTTTCAAATCTTTTCAGGATGTCCATGAAAGACTTATCTACATGACAGGTCCTAGTAGAGCTTTACATGTTCCAGATCCAGGTACCTACCATGACTGCATTGTAATACCAAGCTAAGATCTTGCATTCTAAATGCCTCGTGGAAGAAAAATAAGTTTTTCCAAACCTTGCATAATAATAATATACCCACTATTTAAAAGACACGGGTATGATGAATATATCATACATGTCTTCAAATACATCTACACTGACAAAAATGAGCTGCGGGGTTTCTAGGCTGTGATAAAGGCTTAATTTTTATTGTATTATTTTATGTTTGTATAAGATGGTCAAAAAGCTTCTACAGGTGTTAAAGATGTTTTGTCACCATTATTTCTTTGCTAAACTTATTAAAACATTTTAATGATTCAGTAGCACCACTACTCTATTGCTGAAATAAACAGGGAACATTAGCTTAATGCTATTTTCATCATGAACTTAATAGCTGTACTGAATTTAGAGCCCTCTTATAGCAGCTTTTTCTATGAGAAAAATAAAACAACATCATTAAAGGAGAACATAAGTAAGGCACAGTTAATGCTAACAGTTATGAAGCTCACATTGATATTTCTTTTTCCCATTTCCTGTTAATTTGCCAGAATAGCTTTTGGCCAACCCATAAATAGGTTAAAGATAAATCAGACATTAAATCAGAACTCACTCCAAAATTAGCGCATTTTCATAGTCATATGTTTGCAAGACAGTTTTGGTTAACAAACAAAACAAAACAAAAAGACCTCAGAACAACTAGTGATAGCTTGGAAAAGCATGCAATAATTGCTCTAATTATTTTTTACATATATATATTAGAAAATATAAATCTAAAAAACACTGCAAAGCCTATTGCCCCTTGGATTTGGCTCGCGACTTGTTTAAAATGAATGTGCTCGTCAAGTGGCCAAATGGGCAGCTGTGTCATGTAACTGCCACATGAAAGCCACTGTGAGTCTGCCTACAAAAGAAGCTCTCTGGTTTCCACACCTGCTGCATGGCAGGAAGAAAACACCTAGGTAGAGCTCTGCAGCTGGCATTGGTAGCACTTGCAGGCAGTGAGCTATAGTTTCAAACTCTTGCATTTGGCATAGCTGAAGAAGTTGAAAAAATCTATATAGGAGTAAACCAAACATATGTGGTGATCTAAAGATAACAAATATTCCTTTCTGATCCCTGAGTTGGAAGCTGTGAAATAGGAGATTTTATTTCACTTATCAAATTCAAGTTTTCTTCGAGATTTCATCAGTTACAATAACATTTTCCAGACTTCCTTTAAAATCCAGTAAGAGGTTCTCACCTCAGCTCACTCTTGAGACTTGTGTCTTTTGCTAAGGGAAGAGGTGGAAGTTCTATTCATATTGATCTTATACATATTGTTCTTCACTCAAGTATTTCTTTTGTGTATAATTAAGATTTTAAAAATAGTACTTCATTGTTATGTTTGTGGTCCTCAAATTAGGATTGAACTCCTGAAAACAGGTGTGTGCAAATAATTTTTTGTGCTTATTCAGAGTGCCTGATGGAGTTTCCCAAGAGGGAATGGTTGCTGAGACAGGGCAAACTTAAAAGCCTGAAGTAGCTGTTTTCCACACAGACATGGAAAACATTTATGTTTAAGACACTGTTGCAGTGACGTAGCTTAAAACTCTTCTGGTAGCCATTTAAATTATTGGTGGTCACTCTCATTTATTCCACATGCACCCAGAGCCTGGTCAAAAGCCTACTGATGTCTAGAACTGAAGAAGACGAAGGGCCAAATCAATCGTGCAGACTCATTCTTTCTTCCTAAACTGTTGGACTTAAGCTGTCCAGTGAATCATCAAAAACATGTTTGAAGAAACTCACTAGACCCAGTGATACCAGTGACTGAGAAAGAGCATTCATTTATTCTTTCTGTTATTTGTCAGTTTCATCAGAACATCTTGCTTTTGTTATCCACCCTGTTATAGATTCATTGATTTGGCTTTCAGGCTCTGGATTTGACAATAATAGAAAAAAAGCTTTAAGAACAAACGGACTAAGATGAGGAGCTTGGGAGTATCTAGCTCTATTAGGCTTCAGAACAGTCTGTTAGTCTGTCTACAATGACAGGATATATTGCTGATCATACAAATATCACTAGGATAAACTAGATAGATTCGGTTAAGTGTTTGCTTTCAGCCATACTGTGAGCTGTCTGAAAACAAACAAATGAACAAACAACAACAACAAAAACTACATAGGTAGCTGGGAAAAAAAAAAAAAAAAAGTGGTTTTTTCATGCTGCAATCAGTACTGCTGCAGCTTTGAGACTAGCTACATTCACCTCCTTGGACAGCAGCTTTGACCCTGTCACCACTGACAAGCACTGAGTTTGGGAAGAGCCCATCTAATCCTTTGCTTAGTCATGAGGAAGGGGGAATGAAGGGTCAAAGTTTCTGTTTCTCTGCTTCTGAAGAGAAGAAAGTTTAAGGGTTCTCTGTATGGCATGACTACTTCTCCAGTAGCCAGAGAAAGTAAACTGGCAAAATATCAGAGGTTCTTGCACATGTAGTGCCCCACAACTTCTGCTAGTCTGTGATTAACTGGCAAGAAAAAGGATTTAAAATATGTTCAGACTATTTGTTAAGTAACTAAAATGAGTAAACCAGTAAGACAAAAGGGAAGGGAAGGGAAGGGAAGGGAAGGGAAGGGAAGGGAAGGGAAGGGAAGGGAAGGGAAGGGAAGGGAAGGGAAGGGAAGGGAAGGGAAGGGAAGGGAAGGGAAGGGAAGGGAAGGGAAGGGAAGGGAAGGGAAGGGAAGGGAAGGGAAGGGAAGGGAAGGGAAGGGAAGGGAAGGGGAGGGGAGGGGAGGGGAGGGGAGGGGAGGGAAGGGGAGGGGAGGGGAGGGGATGGGAAGGGAAGGGAAGGGAAGGGAAGGGAAGGGAAGGGAAGGGAAGGGAAGGGAAGGGAAGGGAAGGGAAGGGAAGGGAAGGGAAGGGAAGGGAAGGGAAGGGAAGGGAAGGGAAGGGAAGGGAAGGGAAGGGAAGGGAAGGGAAGGGAAGGGAAGGGAAGGGAAGGGAAGGGAAGGGAAGGGAAGGGAAGGGAAGGGAAGGGAAGGGAAGGGAAGGGAAGGGAAGGGAAGGGAAGGGAAGGGAAGGGAAGGGAAGGGAAGGGAAGGGAAGGGAAGGGAAGGGAAGGGAAGGGAAGGGAAGGGAAGGGAAGGGAAGGGAAGGGAAGGGGAGGGGAGGGGAGGGGAGGGGAGGGGAGGGGAGGGGAGGGGAGGGGAGGGGAGGGGAGGGGAGGGGAAGGGGAGGGGAGGGAAGGGAAGGGAAGGGAAGGGGAGGGAAGGGAAGGGAAGGGAAGGGAAGGGAAGGGAAGGGAAGGGAAGGGAAGGGAAGGGAAGGGAAGGGAAGGGAAGGGAAGGGAAGGGAAGGGAAGGGAAGGGAAGGGAAGGGAAGGGAAGGGAAGGGAAGGGAAGGGAAGGGAAGGGAAGGGAAGGGAAGGGAAGGGAAGGGAAGGGAAGGGAAGGGAAGGGAAGGGAAGGGAAGGGAAGGGAAGGGAAGGGAAGGGAAGGGAAGGGAAGGGAAGGGAAGGGAAGGGAAGGGAAGGGAAGGGAAGGGAAGGGAAGGGAAGGGAAGGGAAGGGAAGGGAAGGGAGGGGAGGGGAGGGGAGGGAAGGGAAGGGAAGGGAAGGGAAGGGAAGGGAAGGGAAGGGAAGGGAAGGGAAGGGAAGGGAAGGGAAGGGAAGGGAAGGGAAGGGAAGGGAAGGGAAGGGAAGGGAAGGGAAGGGAAGGGAAGGGAAGGGAAGGGAAGGGAAGGGAAGGGAAGGGAAGGGAAGGGAAGGGAAGGGAAGGGAAGGGAAGGGAAGGGAAGGGAAGGGAAGGGAAGGGAAGGGAAGGGAAGGGAAGGGAAGGGAAGGGAAGGGAAGGGAAGGGAAGGGAAGGGAAGGGAAGGGAAGGGAAGGGGAGGGAAGGGGAGGGAAGGGAAGGGGAGGGGAGGGGAGGGGAGGGAAGGGAAGGGAGGGGAAGGGGAGGGGAGGGGAGGGGAGGGGAGGGGAGGGGAGGGGAGGGGAGGGGAGGGGAGGGGAGGGGAGGGGAGGGGAGGGGAGGGGAGGGGAGGGGAGGGGAGGGGAGGGGAGGGGAGGGGAGGAATTCTCATTAAAATAAGGCAGCTTTTGCCTTTAAAATGCAGTTTCACAAGCTGTTTTATTTTACCTGCTTTACTTCATGAATAACTGAAACATGATTTTTTCCTTATAAGTCATGAAAACCACCTAGGAGACATCCAGTTGTCATAAATAAACTTTCCATATTTACAAATAAAATTTATGTTTTCTAACAAAAAATAGCCATAAGGCCATTCCATTCTTAACTTTTTTTTTTTTTTAAACAATTTATTTTGCTTGCATCTCTTTGTATATAACCTGGAGGGACAAAGGAACAAAAAGATTAATTATTTTTATAGTAAACTAATAAATTTGTGATAGATTCATCAGTATTTATACTGAAAAAAAATTGATTCTATCAAAAATGAATAGTCAAAAACATATATTATGGTAAGACAGAGTCTAAAAAAAATGACAGTTATTGAATATTATGGTGAAAGGAACAGGGAACAGTGGCAGCCCCTCCATCACAGGAGCTGATGAGCCAAGAGAGGATGGATAGATAGGGGACTGAGAGAGCATTGGAAGCTCACACCTTGTGAGTTTCAGTATCTAAAATTTACATTTTCTTACGTGTTATATGGAAATGGTATGGTTAACTACTGTTTCATGGACCTTAACTGCTTTATATTCCTGTCTTCAGACCAAACCAATTGAAGTTTCATTTCAAAGCTGAACAAAAATGTTTGCAAATGCTTAAGTTTCCAGACCTTTTTCCTTTTTTTTTTTTTTTTTTTTAATTGGTGGTGGAATGGTGCCAAGCGACTGGTCTTTGATCTGATCTTCAGATATGTACCCAGGAATTTAGGGACCATGCTAACTTAAATTAAGAATGGTCTATCTCCTTCAATAAATCTGCCTTTTTTCTTTCCATCTAAACAGAGTAAAGAGAAACTAAGAAAGAAATTATTGATTTTATTTTTATTTTTTTAAGAAGCCTTTTTTTTTTCTTTCAACAACAACAACAAAAAAGAATAAAAGCAACATCATCAAACCAGATGTGACATTCTGAAAGGTAAACATGGACATTGTTGCACGTATTGCACTCAAAATAACAATACCTGAAAAAGTTATTGAGGTTGTAAGGTAAGAGGCTAAGAAAGGGTATAATTAAGGCTTAATAGTACAACAGTGGCTTATCATGAGTGCATGTTGATAAAGTTTTAATTACATAGTCCTTTTCCTACTTTTGCCCTGAACTTTTTTTTTACCTTCATATTTGAATATGTTCTTACAATCCATTAATTCAAATTAGTCAAACTACACTGAAAACTAAATTATTACTTTCTGTAGTGCTTGTCATCACTTTACCTAACTGTCTGAAAAAATCATTCCTCTATTTGCACAAAACATACATGAGATTTGAATTTCTGCTTTACATAGATACATGAAGGTAAGAATTTTTACACTGCTTTTAGATGAAACATTTCACAGAATCACAGAATTTCTAGGTTGGAAGAGACCTCAAGATCATCAAGTCCAACCTCTGACCTAATGCTAACAGTCCCCACTAAACCATATCCCTAAGCTCTACATTTAAACGTCTTTTGAAGACTTCCAGGGATGGTGACTCCACCACCTCCCTGGGCAGCCTGTTCCAGTGTCTAACAACCCTTTCAGTAAAGAAGTTCTTCCTAACATCTAACCTAAAACTCCCCTGGCGCAACTTAAGCGCATTCCCCCTTATCCTGTCACCAGGCACGTGGGAGAACAGGCCAACCCCCACCTTGCTACAGCCTCCTTTAAGGTATCTGTAGACAGCGATAAGGTCGCCCCTGAGCCTCCTCTTCTCCAGGCTGAACAAGCCCAGCTCCTTCAGCCGCTCCTCGTAGGACTTGTTCTCCAGGCCCCTCACCAGCTTCGTCGCCCTTCTCTGGACCTGCTCAAGCACCTTGATGTCCTTCTTGTAGCGAGGGGCCCAAAACTGAACACAGTACTCGAGCTGTGGCCTCACCAGAGCCGAGTACAGGGGGACGATCACCTCCCTAGCCCTGCTGGCCACACTGTTTCTTATGCAAGCAAATATAGTACCTGCTGATGCACTCTGCAATCATCATTAAGACTGAGTACTATGGCACCACCAGGCAAATGAGCACAGCAACAGGCAGAAGCAGCAGAGGATTGTCCATCTCTGCCTGTGCATGAACAGTGAAAGGGCTCAAGCATTTCCCTAATATTTCCTGTAGGCATTTCCTGATAGGGAAGAACATGGTGAGATAGCTGCAGTGAGCAACACATTCTGGACTCTAGAAAGGTTTGTGACATCTGTCTGTTCATTCGAAAAACAATCTCTTCTGCTTTTTCACTCCACCTTAATGCTCACTTTCCTTCTGTCCTTCCATCTCCCCCTTTGTGAAGTCCCTTCTCCTTACCTACCCATCCCTAGTGTCCCCCCTTCTGCTCTTTGTTCAATCTATCAACCTTACTCCACAAACACCAGACATGGGAGTAGTGTCATCTAACCTCCTGCATAAACTGCAATGGATTTCTGTACATGAACCATCCGTCCTTTAAACTCAGTTGAGAGAAATGTGCATTTCTAGATCAGGACTTTTCTTGTCTCAGTGTAGATGACTAAGTCCAACACTGATTATCAGATGAACCCTGGGTATCAGACATTTGCTTTTATTTCTATTCTCACTGGATGCCTCAGTCCTTTGGTATAAGTTTCTTGATCAGCTGTCATTTTTTCCCTACACAGAGGTTTCAAATCTGATCTCAGACTAGTCCAACTCAGCTGGCCTTCTTCTTCTTCTCCCCTTGTCTTCCCTGTGATACTTGATCCTAGTTTCTTAGTTGCTTTTCCAAGGCAGTCTCTCAGTTCAGATGGATCAGCTGGGGCTGGCTGCGGAGCAGGCTGGGGTGGGGAGCAGTGGAGCAACCCATAGCAGAGGCTTCCCCAGAGGCTTCCTTCATCTCACCCTACCCAAAGGAGGCAAACAGAACCAGACTGGGGACGGTGCCAGGGACCTCTGTCAGCACCACTCCCTGGACTGGGGCAGAGGGTGCTTTGGTAGAGGCACCAGATAAGAATCCTCAAGCTCCTCACAGCTTAGCTGGTTTCACAAAAGTCAGCTTCACAGTAGAGGAGACCATGAGCTCAGCCAGGCAGCCTCTTTCAGTTTGAGAGAGGTTGCCAAGGAGGGTTGCAGAGGAGGCTGATTGGAATGAAAAGGCATCCTTCCTCTTCTCAGTTCTGCCGCCTGCAGTATCTCAGAGCTGTATTTGCAGAGGAAGTCCCATTTAGCACTTCAGACCTCTAGGATGGAGAATCTCAGTCAAGGAAAAATATGAAGAGATTTTAACCTTCAAGCCTCTATCATTAACTAGATGATAAATGATAACCTGGCATATTTTGGAGAGCTTTCATAAAGACAGTACAAAGGTGGACCTTTCCTGCGCTCTTTGTGATCTGCCCTCTTTGCAGCACAGTAAAGGCATCCAGTCATTTGAAAGTGCATAACATGCTCAGAAATAAATGAAGCTGTGCTAGCCAAGGTTTTCCAAAGAAAAATTAATTAGGTATGGGATGGACAATGAAATGGAAAATTTCAATCCAAGTAGATAAGTAGACAAAGTCTGAAATATTTCACTTGCAACTATCAGGTAAAAGAAAAAGTTAAAAGGCATTACCAAACACCTTTTTAATGAACTTCATGAACAGCTTGTTGCTTTGTGTCTTTTATTATTAGAGATATTATTAAAATTAGTTGTAGTATGTGTTGCTATCTAAACACTGCCATATGTATTTAATACTAACGTTTTCCTTAAGTAAGCATACCTCATATAACTTCAGCATAGCAACCCTTTTATCAGACTGGTGTTGGACATTGTTTATTTCGAGCTGTCAGAACTGCTGTGCTGCATTCTTAGTCAGCTTCTCTATTACCTGTCTCCTCGTCTAATCTAACAGACTTTTGTAAAGTGGAAGTACAGTGCTGTTATTCTCACTTAACAACATCATATACACTCTATGCATTTGATTGGAAAAAACGTAAATAATCAAGTGTTATAGGAAATTTGTGCTTTCCACTTGCATCTGGACCTGTCCTCTGCTCAGATTCAACTAAAGCAGGAGATGCTAGGATTACAATCCAGCATCTGGACACGAGGCACTTTAGCCTCATGGCAAATTACACCAAGATGAGCAGTAGGAGCTCGCAAATTGGACAAAGTTTTTTTTTAACTGAAAGTTTGCCCATTCTTTGCTGGGTAGCAAAGACAAGACTGTGGGATTGCCCATTTCTGGGCACTGTCCCTGCAGTTAACAGAGTTGCATCAGTTTGCAGCAGCTGAGAAAGCTGACCCTTTCAAGACCATCACCTCAGACATGTGGAAATACATTTTCAGTTAAGAATCCTGTTTAGTAGTTTTAAAGACTTATACTGTGACAATAATGAGATAAAAAAGTGATTTTGCATACCCTTTCTTTTCAGAGCTGGAGAATTATGATAAAACTATTTTCAAACTTTTAATTGTAATGTCACTGAAAATTTTAATAAGTATTCTAATTGAAGTGAGTACTAAATTATTAACTAAAATATTCTTACTTAAAAAAAGGCTTTTTAAAAATTAAAGCAATATTAAATTACAAAAGAGGGCAAAAAGACATTTCTTATATTCATGTCCATTCAACTTCAGTGGAGAAATGTGCATTTTAATTAAATTTCTGATTCAAACTAGAAGTGTGATTTTTAGAGCTATAACTGAAAACAGATTTTTTTAGATGTATCAAAAAAAAAAAAACACAAACATTTGAAATTGAAAGGGAAAAGAATAATGATGTTGCTTCTTGTACAATCATTTTTTTTTCTACAACGTAATAAAAATGCAATAAAATTATTCATGAATATTGTCAATAGTTAATGTATTGTCTTTGAGATTCTTAGTATCCTAATATAACCCATTGGAACCATTTTACTTTTATATTGCTGTTCTGGGATTCTATCACACATTGGAGAGCAATGCAGAATGTAAATGCAGTGTCAAAGATTACAGAAAACCACAGGGGAAATTAAGAGCTGTTTCTTATATGGTGTTATAGGCCTCACGTTATTTTGTTCTGGGCATCTTGTCATTATTTTTTTGTATTTAAGTCTTTGGCGGTAGTAAGTGACAAGTTCTGAAAGTAAGAAACGCTTAGTGTGTATTTCTTACTTTGGAGTGGAGACCCAAGGGGATTATATTTTAAAGAATGTCTTCCTTTTTTGAGATAGTTTTCCTAGAGATCTAGAGAATTGCAGAGATAAAGTTAGGGACACATTCTCAGCATTTTTTATTTGCATATATCTGCATTATATTAAAAGGATGAATCAAACTCAGTTAAAGTCAATGGCAAAATTTCTATTAATTCCAATGAGGTTGTAGATCATACATACCTCTGTGCAAACTTATGGTCACTACAGCTGAAGGTTTCCCAGTGTCATGATCTCTGTTGCAAAATTATGGCTTGGAAGGTCTCCTGGCATTTTTTTTTTGTTTGTTTTTATTTTTTCCAAACTAGACTAACAGTTTGTTGTTGTTATTGTTGTTTTGTTTTATACACATTTGCATTTCTTATTCCCTATGAAACTATGAAAGTGGGACATTTCATGTTTCTAGTGGAAAAGTGAAAAGAAAATGTAGTGGGATGTTACCTTCTCTCTCCATCTACCATTTTTTAAAAACAAAAACGAAACAAAACAAACAACAAAAAAGAAACAAAGTTTAGTTTCAAGATCTCTGGCACTTTTAGTCAAAAGACTGTTAGAAGAATTACGACCTACATGATTGTATAATACTGAATTTACTATTCATGTTTTCCAGCACAGGTAGTTAATTATCTTTCTGGTCATAAATTGTTACCAAAATTAGCATTTTGACTGTGCTGAATACACTCATAATTATGAAAAGTAAGGATGACTAATGACTGTTTGCATGTAAAGATTGTTTAAATGCATCTTGGGAATTCCATCTGTGTTCACAAAATCATTACGTTATGGGGTTCATCAAGGTTCTTGTAGTCAGCTATCTACTACTGCGGCTGTGCCATGTCACTGCCACATTAGTGCAAAGGAAAGCTGTAAATCTGTCTGCTTTCTTTTCAAGCATCAGCGTGCAGGCACAAAAGAATGACAGTGCTGAGACAGCAGCAAGTTAGGCTGAAGGGAGCTGGGATTTCCCCCCAAGAAAAACAAAACAAAGAGATCGGGTATTGACACTGAATCTGAAAAACTAGGCAGCTTCCAGAGTACCCAAAGCAATAAAAGAAATATAAGCATGAAGAATAGAAGAACACTGTAATTTTTTAGAAAAGGAGTGTAGTTTATTTGTGGATATAGTTAAGAAAGAAAAAAATAAATAATAAGGTCTGCATGACAAAGAAATGTGGAGAACAGAGCAGAAAGACTTCCTATTTCAAGGGCAGAGAGAAAAACTGATCTGCTTAGATGATTTAAAATTATAAAATGATGAAGAAACAGAAATTGCAAATGCATGCCCATTTTGCATTTTTTTGTCTTTTTATTGTTTCCTTCTTTTGGTACCTCACATAAAGCATTCTTGGTAGTTGAGATCATTAGGCAAAGGTTGTAAGCATAATTCTTTGCGATATTAGGTGTCCCTGAGGACTGAACTGTAAATCCCAAAAGCCTAAAGTGAAAAAGATTGCATTATACTATTTGAGAATCTGTGAGTCAACACCTTATAAGACAAAGACAATGCAGGTTTTTATTTCCTTCAAAGAGCGAGAGAGAAAGTGCTGTGTCCACAAAAGGTACTACAGAAACTAGGGTATGAAAGAATTAATGTTATCTGTTGAAACTGGGCATTCAGGTCAAGTGTTTTAGGGCTCAAAACATGAATGCATAAATGTCTACCATGAGAGTTTCATTACATTTGAGTCATCAGGCGTTATCTTGAGTTGACTTTCTGTCACCTTTATATTAGTGCACTACATGACATAGGATCATTTCAAAGGTTCAGTTAGCACAATGTCCCAAGCCCTGAAGATTGTCTCAGGAGATACTCAGAGAAGTTACAGTGTTCTCCAGTTGTATGAGTCTGCTTTTCAGTTGGTGAGACTCAGCATAATGTAGGACTGATGCATGTGAAATACTAGTAGGGATAACATCTTCCATGTGAGATCCTTTCAATTTAAGAAATGTTTTGTCCTTAAAATCCATATTTTGATGGTGTTCAGGGTACACAGTGAAAAGCATATGTCCAGAATGATTTCTGTAAGTGAGGAGCCATGCTCAGATAGCTAAGAAAAAGTATTACTTCCTCACATTTAAATATGAAACAGTTAGTGGGTTTGCTACAAAACTATGTGACAACAGTATTTGTTTTAATGTTCATTATTTCCTATCCTTCTCAATCTGGCTGCAGAAGGAAGTTGGCCTCTGACACCACTTAAGCAGAAATAGTTTGTAAATCTGCTTCCCAAGTGCTTTGTGATTACTCTTGATAATAGGTGCTGTTGATGTAAATTGTTGTTATTATCATCAGTGACTCATTAATCCATTGGCTATTGATCTATTAAACCTTTTTCATTTTAAGTGACAGGACTAAAAATTGTGCTGCAATCTGCATTTCAAAACCTCTATGATATTTAGTTTAATGAAATATATATCATTTTGCAAGGAAATCAAAATTCTTGAGATGCATGCACTATGGCTTCAGATGTTAACCCCTTATTTTTTAATCTCCTGTTTAGATGTTTGTGGTTTCTCTTCAGCTTGGCTACTTCTACTGCCAGTAGAAAAACAACAAACAAGCAAGCAAACAAATACAAGCAAAACAAAAACAGTAAGTCCAAAGGGCTTTTTTTTTTTCTTTTTTCCACTAACTGTGGAGGGGTTATATGTATATGTATATGTATAGTATATGTATATGTATATGTATATGTATATGTATATGTATATGTATATGTATATGTATATGTATATGTATATGTATATGTATATGTATAACTTGGGTTCAATGACTAATTGACAGATGCATAAAATTAGGCTGGATGAATTTGATTCTAAATACTTGAATTTGAGAAGTATACTCAGGCCAATTCGAAGCCATCTTTTCTTATCAACTAAATAAATACTGAAGAGAAATAAAACTCAAACTCTCATTAATAGTGAAAAGTTTTCTTAGCAAAATATTTGCCCAGAAGAAACTTTCAAACATAGTTACATTACCACCTGTAAAAACAGGGGCAGCTTATATCAAGAATGCTAATACAAAATAACCCTAGCATGCCTAGTGAAAGCAGCTGAAATTAAGCTGCACAGAAACAGCAAACAGTACTGGAAACCCTCTGAAAAGGTCACATGTTTCAATAGGTGAAGCTGGCCCTGTTCTGGAACTTCACCCACTGGGATACATGCACAGTGAGCAGGATGGTCCTTCAATAGAAATCTACCCAGTCATTAAACACAAACAAAACAAAGGCAAATTAGGAAGAAGGCAAAATATTCCTAGAAGTTAGCAAAAATGGCTGGATAAGCACAGCTTATTTGGAATATCTATTGTTTGCTGCAAGTACACTTTAATAATAGGGTAATTTGTTTCTTCCACTGAATTTGCCAATTGATGGCAAAAACACTTCTGTAAAAGTCATCCAGGCAAAATAACGAATGGGAACAATTATTCTTCCTGAGTAGATTTTCTAAATGAAGACTCCCTACGAAAAGGCTGAGCTTAAGCTAATGTACTTTTCTTTGTTTTTCATCTTTTAAACCATATACGGTTTTGCAGTGCAACAGCTGCTAAACTGTGTTTTTATATTTTATGTAAATCTCTCAATCTCTCTCTCCCCCACATAGATATAGATAGAAAGACAGATAGGTTGATTGATTGATTAAATTGTTTGTACAAGTAAAAGTACAGTTATGAAAAATTAGTGCTGTTGTTTCTTTTAAATCAGGCATTTGCACGTATGTAGGTACACAAATTATATATAAATATAACTCTTCAACCTCAAAAATGCCCTCCTTTACTCATGGTCACTATTTTAGGATTATGAGTCTGTCTTCCAATATACTGCCAGTATACTTTCACACAATTTAGATTTTGCCTGATCTAATATGCAGCATCTAGAATAGGGCATTTGGGGGGGGGGGGGGGGGGGGGAGGGAGGGGGGAAATGCCAAGGAGCTGGTGGTGATAAGCCATTAATTTTCAACCTTTTTTTTTTTTTTTCTTCTGTAAATAAGCAGTAATAACGCACTTATAAGCATTTCCCCTTACCCAGATAGCCTTGAAAATATAATTCTTAGAGAAAAAGATACACACCTAATAAGTTTAGCTCTAGAGGACTCATAAGTTAGGAATCTCCACAGGACCCCCACTCTAATAACATACAGAATTTCATTCTAATCTGAACACCTAATTCCCTGAATGTTTTCAAATAACAAGTATGAAGTATGAAATAATTGTTTTAATACATCCCCTGTGGTGGGTTAACCTGGCCAGACCACTGTAAGTATCTACAGCAAGTGAAGTAGACCACCCAGTAGTTAGAAACACTTTGTCTTCCCAGAGGGAGCATATGAATACTAACTCAAATGGAGATGGTGACATTGAATGTGATGAATGCCACCCTGCTGTCAAATCTTAGTTTTACAAGATGCATTTCATTTCTCAAACCTGATTTCACTGAACATATTAACACGTAAAATGCTTCTGAGCTTTTCTGGGTGAGCACTCAGTCTTTCAGGGCTGAATAATCCATGCTGGTTTAATCTTCTAACCACAGAACTGGGGAACCATATTCCAAGAGAACAGTAAACAAGCATCTTCTTGAAAACCCACTAAGAAATAGAGGACTCAGTCATCTCTGTGGTCACTGATTTACTGGCCTCCCTGTTTAGACTGCAAGGAAGAGTCTTTATCTTTTACTGTAAACTATTCTGGTAGATGGGAAATGCCACTAGTTCCTTTTTGTCCTGACTGGGAAATTAAAGTCAGAGTTTTTCAGGAACTTCTGAGACTGCCTCATTTGAACTTTTTCTATATTGAAGAAATATCTAGCTATTAATCCACTGAGTAGTTTATTTGCAATGAGGTATTTAAAAACACAGACTTGGTTTGTGTGGTACTGCTGTATGATAATGAGCTGTCTTACATCACTTGACAAGGCTTCAGGCATATCCATAAAATTCATATGTATAGACTATGATCCCTGCTATATTCCTGTGGATAGACAAGGAAAATTGTTTAGAGAAAAGACTAGTTTTACAGAGTAGGTAGAAAGGTCTCATTGTTGCAGGGTAACAAAACTTCAGAGGTCATCTTATGCTGTGCACAAAGCAATCTTGCTCTGAGCCTGAGCTCCTGAATTTGAGTAGGATGGGCAGAGAAAGTCTGACTGAATTCTGTGTCATACAGAGCACAAAGGCTGCTTCTTAGGATTGTCAAAGTAAATAAAATGCTTTTCTGCACAAATCCCTTCCAATTTACGCAGCTCCTAGAACTCCCCCACTCTAAGATTTGTACGGATGCCAAGTGTGAGAGATGGCTGGAACAAAACTGACTTTTTTTCCTTTCTTTTCTTTTCTTTTCTTTTCTTTTCTTTTCTTTTCTTTTCTTTTCTTTTCTTTTCTTTTCTTTTCTTTTCTTTTCTTTTCTTTTCTTTTCTTTTCTTTTCTTTTCTTTTCTTTTCTTTTCTTTTCTTTTCTTTTCTTTTCTTTTCTTTTCTTCAGTTGTCTGTTTATTTTACAGTAGATATCATCAGCAGGAAAAGACTTCGTAGGTACAAAGAATTGTAATTTCTTCTATTTCTTTTCCAGAATACTAAAAATACCAAAAAAAAAAAAAAAAAGTTGTTGTTGTTGTTGTTGTTGTTGTTTTGGTTAGTTGTTTGTTTGTTTGTTTGTTTTTTTGAGGAAGGAGTAAGGAGAATATTAGAGCATAAAGCAAAGATTTCAAGTGATGACTGATATAGTGTTTAAAATACTGTATATCTTCTTTAATGGTGTATCTTTTTTATTATGTAATTTCTTTGCTGTTGCTGATTTTGGCACAATTGTTGTAACCAGTCTGCAAATTTTTGTATACTTAACTCATGACCCTTTGATTATCAGTTGGTTTCTATAGTTCCCAAGCCTTGATTTCAGCTAAGAATGCTTTTCACCCCCCTCCTTCCCCTTCTCTTTCTCTCTTGCTTTTTCCTTGTGCGTTGGAATTATTTATGGTTCACCGGATAATTTCAGAAAGTGTTCGGGATTTTACAGGTGGTTCCTAGGATCAATTACCTCAGTCTTGCAGTGTGGAGCTTTTGATATTAAATAGGATTGCTTTTTAGTATGTATTGGGTTCCCATCACTTGCAGAGACACCCAGCATCTAAAATCCAGCATTTCTGAGAACTGAAGAAAAGTTGTTCTAAGTCCCCTACTAAGCTCTCTGGCTTGGAAAAAATACACGTTTTTAATGTTTGGTAACCAAAGATATCTTCTGTGAGACAGGGATGATAATACTCATACATCCACATAAAAATTGCAATGATCTATAAGTCAAAGGAACACTAAATAATATTCATTCATAAGTAGGCTAAAACCTACTCAGTTACATACATCTTTGAACACAGCTAATGTACTGAAACAAGCCCCATTCAGTCATTGTCTTCAAAGACAGCAAAGCTAGGCTTCTGATTTGCTGTTTTTATATAAAAACATTTAGAAAACAGATTCACTTTTTGTGAAAAAAATTATTTTCTTGCCTACTAATCACACTCTTGGATTTCAGTGCCTAAGTAAATGATAGAAACTCAGCTGATGAATAATTAAACCACAGTTACTTCTAGTTCAGTTTGAAGTTGTACTTTCTACTTAGCCTTCAGCTTCACCCAGCCCTAAATCTTTATTCTCTGTTTATATTTTTGTTGAAATGTAGTCTGGAGTTGGTTTATGACAAGCAGTACTACATGACAATTTTATATGAATCTTGTCACATGTGAAATATGAAGGAAGATGGGATTTGAAATATCTCACAAGGAAAAATGGAAAAATCCTCCTTGCCAGTTTTTTTTTTTTCACTCAAATGTGTATGATGTTTTAAAAGACACTGGGCTGATAGTGGAGAGGAATGGAATTTATTTATGTCAGACTTGCCTAGTGCCAACAATGATAGCAGCTTCTTCCTTGTTTCGGTGCTGAAGCTCTTGACTCTGAGGTGAAGTATCCATGTCTATTGAAGCATCTCATTAGTCACTCCAAGCATGCCTTTTATAATCCTATTGCTATAAAAGGTACTAATGTCCTTCTTGTGTGGATTCTTCACCATATTGAAATTTACATAGATCAAAAACACTTTTTCTAAAGTAAATGAAAAACCACAGGGTTGTAGTACGTTGTGCTACCACTAGTGATTTAAGGAAAGAAGATTTTGCATATCACAAGCATTTTTTCTGATCTCTCAGGTAAATGAACTTTCTCTAGAGGTAAGCCTGAGAAACTTAGCTGAAGTAAGGTAGCGAATAAGTACAAGTAATACAAATACAAAGGAAAATGCTCAGTTAGCCTAGTATTTCTAGAACAATATAGACATCAAAAGCTCCCGTATTCAGCCTGAACTCTAAGTTTAACTACTCACCAAGTATCTATTATAACAAGTATCTATTGACTATCTCTGTTCACCAAAGCACCTACAATTTGTTTAAATCCCATTGCAATCAATGGAAATATTCACATACTGGGGTGCAAACTGTAATACTTCAGTGTGCCTTTGTAGACCATGGCCTCTGAGAGGAACACATCATATTACAATCTGATTTTGCAACAGTTTTGACTGTGCACTCTGCAATTTTTCACCTGAAAGAGAGAAGCAAACTTTAGTTTGTTTTGTGAATTTGTTTAACAGCTTGAAGGTCACACCCTGGAAAAAAATCATTCCCATTCAGTGGTCTGGGTGATTTGACTTTTTATTATTGGTGAGGCACTGGAGTGTTAAATGAAAAACCCACTGCTTGAGGCAAGAGAGAGAAGCTCTTGACTGTGGGAGAAGAGGAGACACAAACCCTTTAATTATACATGAAATGGCTCCCAAGGAAATACTGGCCAAAGAATTGTTCCATGTAGTACAGTGAATGTGCTTAACAAGGTTAAAATTCAGAAAATGACTCTTTTTAATTGTCACCACTATTATTGATCACTTATGAAATCTAGAGACCCTGTAGACATCTATAAGACAGGCTGAGGTCATTGTTTTCTAGCCCTTTTTTAGCTCTTTCTACCTGTATTTAAAACTTTATTAACATTGTTATTCTTCACAGAAAATCAGGTTGGCCACACCTGAAATGTCTATATGTTGTTCTGCAGCCATTTCCATCCTCTCACATGCATATGAACATATGAACAACTTCACGTCATCTGTGGCTTCACAGTCTCATATTTCTAAAAAGAATATAGAGATATACATATGTGTGTGTGCATAAGCATATATGCATATATATATGTATGTGTGTATCTATGTTTGGCCATAGAATATTCACGTTATGTGCACACATGCACATACATATATATGCATATATCCTCTTCATTGCTGGCAAGATACAAGTTGTACAGGAGACCCACTTGTTGTCAGTAGCTTAGTGACACCTTCCTTCATGCACAGGTCTTTACTGTTGTAAAGCCAGTTTCACTAACTGTGTATAGCATGGTTTGCACTCCTGCTGTAGCACAGTGGACCTTTTGGAGACAGTGCTTCAAACACAGAATCATAGAATCATTAAGGCTGGAAGAGACCTCCAAGATCATCTGGTCCAACTATCCACCTACCACCAATGTCACCCACTAAACCATGTCTCTAAGCAAGCACCACGTCCAACCTTTCCTTGAACACCCCCAGGGATGGTGACTCAACTGCTTCCCTGGGCAAACCATTCCAATACCTGACCACTCTTTCTGAGGAGAAACATCTCCTACATGTTTTAATTGTTGAAGAGTGGTGCTCTTTGTTCAATTCTTTGGTTTAATTGTTGAAGAGTAGGGGCATGACGTTTCCATTTTCCATTCACCAGGGACATTGCCCAAATGCCAGGACTTTTCAACTAGGATGAGGAGAGGCTTGACAATGCCATCAACCAGTTCCCTCAGGCCCCTGGGATTTATGTCATCGGGTCCCATAGACCTGTACCTGTTTATATTCATCAGGTGGTGTCGAACCTGTTCTTCACTTACAGTGCTTATAGTGGGTGGGATTTTGCTCCCCCAGCCTTCATCTACAGGTTCAGGGAATTGAAAGATTTGGGAAATCCATCTACCAGTGCAGTCAGAGGCAAAGAAGTTGTTGAGTGTCTCAGCCTTCTCCAAGTCCATTGTTACCAATTACTCAGATATAGAAACCTAATATAAGAAATTGGCCACCTATAATCGCTTACACACTATTATTTTCACCCCTCGGTCTATTTTCACAAATGTTAAAGGCGCATGGTGGCCCTCAGGGACTTCTCCTGTCACCCCAGTGCAGCAGCTCAAAGGAAGCTCAGTCCTCTCTTCTGCTCTTCCTCGAGGCTCTATGCAGAAGGGCTGGGGGATGGGAATGAGCACACACACAGCCCCTGAGAATTAGCAGCAGAATTCTTTATTACCAGGATATCTTGCAGGTGAGCCTGCAGCATGTCCATGGCATTTGGCGGCTCCAAGCTAATTCTGGGGATGGAGCCTGCATGATGAGTAGGGAGCTCACCAGGTACTCCCATGACACTGCTGGTGTGCTCGCATGGCAGAGAGTGAAGACATGCCAGGGTAGTCAGAGATCTGGTCTGGCCGAGATGGATCCACCTCCATTGGTTCCTCCATATCTGCTGGTGGATCTGACTCCACGGTGTTTGGCAGAAGGACAAGCCAGTCCTTGTCTGGGACCGCCCAAATGGGATGCCTTCCATCTACAATGTTTTCAGGCCAGGGGGTGCTGAACCAGGGGGTCATCCAGTTCTGTGCCTAGGTCCCATGCCACTGTCCAGTTCATTTCCTTGCCTGGATTAGACGCTGCCGTCTGTTTTATGGCCATGCTGGGTCCCACACTGTGTTCTAGATGACAGGCATGCCTTTGCTCCCCATGGCTGTCTGGCTGACACTCCTGCCTTCGTGCCATACCACCATTGTGCCAATGGGAAGGCCCAGGCCCCCTGTTGCTGTATGGCTAAGGGGGCGACCTGTTCCCTGTGTCGTTGCAGTGCCACTTGTACTGCCTGTAGGTGTCTGTGGGCTGCACGCCAGAGGTCCCTTTGGCACTGGTGTCTGTTGTGCTACAGGCGCTACCCCTCTGCCCATGACACTTCTCCTCCTTGCTAGGTGCATTCCTTCTTGGTGCTTCCTTGGACTGCATCACTGTCCTCTCACTCCGAGGAGGCCTGCTACTCGTCTTCCTGCTTCTGGACTTCTTCCTGCCACACAAGTTGGCTGTCAGAGTGCCTAGAAGCTCATCAAATGCTGGGCCACCTGCATGGGTCCTGTTTTATACAGCCTGGAGCAAAGGTGGGGAAGTGGTGGCCACTGTGACCTCAGCAAGCCTCTGCGATGGAGTGACCCATGTGTGGCCAAAGGTGGCTATGTTACGAGCAGCCTGGAAGATGCCCTCACCTTGAAGAAGGAGGAGGATTGGGGGTTTTGAGGGCCCTTTTTCTGGGTCTGTCTCCCCTGGGCCATTTGGCTTGCCAGAGAGAAAGGCTGCCCCTCAGCCACAGGAACTGTCCTTCACCTCCCATCCTGTGCCCTGGGTTTATTTTTAACACTGGGTTTTTGGTAGTTTCATTCTATTCTTTATGGAAAAGAACAGAAGCAAGGTGCATCCTCAGCCTTAATTCCCATGTGTGCTTTGTGCTCTGAGTGAAGAATTTCTTCCTCACATCACATCATATGTAAATCTCCCCTTCTTTTGTTCAAAGGCATTATTCCCGTGTTCCATGGTTACACTCCCTGATAGAGTCCCTCTCCAGCTTTCTTTTGGGCCACTTTTATGGGTTAGGTTAGGTGGCAAAACTGCAGGACCTTGCAAATTGCAGCCTTATCTACCTTGTTCCAAATGTTCCACATGACATTTTCCAGTTCAGGCTTTGACCTGAACTGGATCAGTGTTACACAGAATCATAGAAACATCAAGGTTGGACAAGGCCTCCAGGATCATCTGGTCCAACCATTCCCCTACTACCAATATCACCCACTAAATCATTTTCCTAAACACCAGGTCCAACTTTTCCTTGAACACCCCCAGGGATGATGACACCACCACTTCCCTAGGCAACCCGTTCAAATGCCCGACTACTCTTTCTGAGAATAAATGTCCCCCAGTTTCTAACCTAAACCACCCCTAGCACAACTTGAGGCCATTCTGTCTTGTCCTATCACCAGCAACCTGTGAGAAGAGGCCAACCCCCTACTCCCAACACCTTCCTTTCAGGTAGTTGTGGAGAGCAATAATGTCTCCCCTGAGCCTCCTCTTCTCCAGACTAAACAACCCCAGTTCCCTCAGCAACCCCTCATAGGACTTGTGCTCCAGGCCTTCACCAGCTTCTTAGCCCTTCTCTGGACATGCATCAGGGCCTCACTAGGGCAGAGTACAGGAGGATGATCACCTCCCTGGTCCTGCTGGCTACACTATTCCTGATAAAAGGCAGGATGCTGTTGGCCTTCTTGGCCACCTGGGCCCACTGCCAGCTCAATTTCAGCAAACATTGATTAGCACCCCCAGATCCTTTTCCTCTGCACAGATTTTGAGCCACTTTCCCCCAAGCCTGTAGCACTGCATGGGGTTGTTGTGACCAAAGTGCAGGACCCAGCACTTAGCCATGTTGAACCCTCATTCCATTGGATTCTGTCCATTGACCCAGCCTGTCTTGGTCACTCTGCAGGGTCTTCCTACTCTCCATCAGATCAAGACTAGCCAATTTAGTGTCATTGCAAACCTACTGAGGGTGCACTCAATTCCCTCATCCAAATCATAAGTAAAGATATTAAAGAGAATGCGCCTTAACACGGACCCCTGGGAACACCATTCATGACTGGATGCCAGCTGTGTTTCACTCTATTCAGAACCACTCTCTAGACCCAGCCGTCTAGCCAGTTTTTAATCCAGTAAAGAGTGTACCCGTCCAAGTCATGGGCTGCCAGCTTCTCCAGGAAAATACTGTAGGAGAATGAGTCAAAGGCCTTGCTGAAGCATGAAGCATGGAGCATGAGAAGGTATCTCATCAAACTTTGATAAGCTCCTACACACAGAGCAACCTACAAGGACATGGCTGTACCTCACCTGTGCTGTAGGCAGAGGAACAGTCCTGCCTGGGGAATACCAACATGGGAAGCATGCACAGCACCACGAAATACAGCAGCTTTAACTCTGTCATGTTTAACATTCTAGTGCCTCTAGAAGGAACACTTTCATTAGCTTTGATTTAAAGAATAAACAGAGTGACGGAATGTACCTACACTGCTTAGAGCCTTATTCACTTTATTAACTACTCTCCTGTATTTCTCTCTTACCACTGCTGGGACAAATATTGTTTATAAATTCTCTAGATTCTATTTTGGCAATATTTAAATAATTTATTATGATAATGACATCAAGTGTAAACACTGCTTGGTGGTATTTTATCAGATACTTATAACAATTTGATTATAAAGAATAATTGCTGGAATTCGTGATAAAGTGTTCCAGTGTTCAAGTGACATAGGGACTGCAATCTTAAATTTAAAGTGGTTTTAAACAATTATGAACAGATCTACACCGACACTTTGGTATCCAACTCTTATTTAAGTACCAACTCCCATTCAAGCTGATTAAAAAAAAAAAAAAAGACATGCAGAGGGAAATTACAAGAAGTTAGTGGCTCCAGGTCTTCCTACTAAATACTGGATAAGGGAAGGGTTGCTCCTGTGTGGCTTAGTGCATTATTTGCAGTGTAATCTTGTGTAAATGCAGTGTAATGCAGTGTAATTAAAAAGCATAGAGATGTACCCAACCAAACTGCCTTCTTAGGGTTGGGCAACTGACTGCCTATTATCCTTTAAAAATAAAGAAGCAGGCAATGGAAATGTAAACCCAGCCTAGAGACTGAAGCATTTGCCAAAGAAGCAGACTTACATTTTCCTGAGAGTGAGATTATCAAGAAAAACAATTTGACTTCCCAATATGGCTGCCTACTAAGAAGGCTAGAAAAATTAGGCATGCCATTTGCCGTTACTGGACCTTAATGATAAATGAACAAGAAAGAAGAAGTTGCTGGATAAAGCATATGAGAATTCTGGGAGGAAGGACTAGTGCTTGACAACCCTATCTTCTTTATTCTTCCTAGCATCATGACTTTCAAGTTATGTTCCTTCCTCACCATGGCCCAAATTCACAAGTGTCCGCTCCCCAGCTTTCTCTGTGGCCTAAGTACCAGGAATAGTACTCCCTCCTTGGAATGGAGTCAGTAAAATGAAAGTATGCCTTAAGACTCTACATTTATTTTATTTACTATGGGTGAAATTCAGGTAGGTCTCAGGAAACTGGAATACTAACTGAGCAGGCTTGAATTTTGCTTTGCAGTTGCAGTGGACAGCTCACACAAATCAGCTGGATGATTACTCAATCAAATCAAAACTCTTCCCCTTGTCATTTGCAGTCTTCATGCTTGTGGTTCACAGCTGAGTAATATTTTACCTTTCTGCTTTTCATGAACACTTGCAAAATTTGGAGTATTCACATTGCAGTTCATTGTGCAACATATGTGTTGACATTAAAAACAGACATGCTGGTTTTGAAAAGCAACATTAGTTATATCAAGTAATGTGAGTCACTATCCTTGAAACAGAAGTTTTGCCTTCTGCATTCTCCCTTACAAGAATTTGTCAGAATGTGTCCTTGAAAAGTCTTGGTGCAAAACTGGATTTCAGATGCAGCAATGTTTTCCACCCAAAATGACATTTCATGGAAAACTTTTTTCCTCTTGGTTTTCAGCCAGGGTGCTTTAGCTTCTAAAATTATTTGTGACAAACAGTCTGAGTGGTATGTTCTCAGTGACGTGTTATGTTCCTTCAGTAACAGCTACTCAGATGGAAGTCTTCTGCACTGGGTGTGGCTAGGGAGAGAAGACAGTGAGAACGGGAGTGAAAAGAACTTGGAGTCTGCCACTATGAACAACTAGGACATTCAGTCAAGCAGAAAGTTATCTCTGAAATGATGGAGAGAGAAATCTCAGGTCTAAGAGGAGAGAGTATAGAGTTCGCTGCAACTCAGAAAGCCACTGACTTGCCTAAAAGCAAGCCTGAAAGTGAAGACCTACCCCACAGGGAAACAGCAGACAGCTGTTTACAAGCCTTTTTGTATTTGGGTTGTCTCTAAACAGATCTATCTGAACGTTCTGGCTGACAGGAGGTCCCACTGCAGAGGGTTGCATCTGTTCTAAATATGATTTTTAGAAACCTACTGTGAGTGGGAAAGTGCTTTGCATCAGATGCTGGTTATAGTGTTTCTATCTAAGAACTTTTGCTTCTCCAACAAAAGTATTTTGTTCTTCTCTGTTTGATGGTAATTCAAACTCCTGTAACTACAGCTGTTGTGTAGTATGCGGAGGTAAACTTCAGCAGTGCAATCAATACTGGGTAGTACATGTGCATCACTGAGCCCCTACATGTCAGTATGTATGGATAGGCGGTGCAAAAAGCTGAACTGTAAATGTGTTCTTCTGTTCTACAGATACTGTGGACAATTCTTTGTAATCTATGAAAGCATGATTGCATATTTTATCTTTCTTTTTGATTTTGATTTGGTTTTGGTAATCTCTAAGCATGCAGTGAATATGATATTCAAAAGTACAGGCTGCATGAACACAGACATTCAAGATGCTTCTAAATCTCTTTTAGACTATCAGGCAACAAATTCAAGTGTAAATCAACACAGAAAAGCCATTAGTGTTAGCAACCAGGATTTTAATCTAGTCTTTCCTCCATAACTTGCAAAGATGTTTCTTGTTCTGCAACACTTAAAGTCTCTTGCTTTAAAAGTCTCATGTTTACTTGCTTAGTTTTCATACCACAATAAGAGTCTTAGTAAGATATGAAGAACTTGAACTTCTTGGCTATCTGGATGGCTAGTGATGACAGTGTCCCATGCTTCTGCAAAGACAAATGTTCTATATGTCAAGCTACAGATGCACAAAATGGACTACCACTACCTGAGATAATTTTCCTCAAAAGGTTATTTTGCAAGAAGCCATTGTAGAAACAGTATTTTTTATAATGGAAATGGCTTTTTTGGCTTAATTGTGCATCACTACACCATGTTTCAGAGGAGAAATGGGGCAGTGGTAACATGTTGTTTGTTATATGTCAGTTGCAATTAGCAATGATGTTCCTAAGTGATATATAATAGTGTTTTTTTGTTTGTTTGTTTGTTTGTTTGTTTGTTTTGTTTTGCAGCTATGTGAAATACAGGTTGTTTGTGAAGGCTGTTGCTGTTAATCTAAATGGACAAGCACAACATTTTAATTCACTGGTACAGCTGTGACTCTTCTAGATTGGACCTACAAGCTGAATGAAGGTATTTCTTCATTCATGTCTCTATCTATTCATTTATTCATGCATTGCTTAGTTGCAGGAGAATTTTTATGCTGGGATGCGTGTTGGACAAAATTCCCTGTGCTCTTCCATGTCAGTACTCAAAATCACACCAGACTGACTCCACCAGGTCAGTTGCTTGTGGATTTGGGATGTTGTTTGTTTTAAGAAAACCCCAAACACTGTCCCCCAGCCCACAGAAGAAAAAATGACTCAAAATTGCCACTTTAATGTTACTGGATAAGAGGAACCTGTGTTCTCTTGAAAGCAAGATCTCCTTCCTTCTTCCTGGATGTGAAAGAGTACTCTTCACATTGTCGTATTTCCTTTTGAGATTATTAACAGCCTTAATAAAGTGCTCCCTTTCCCTGCATGAGCACAGAGACTATTTTATTCTACTTCCCTTCTCCCTTCTCCTGAGATTTGTTGTGATAACAGGAGACTGGGTTGTCTGCACTGCAAGTCTCTTGGTCTCCCAAGGGGAAAGTAAGATTTTTTCCCTGAGACCCACCATTCCACAGATGGTTTTCTCTGAGACCCAGCATTCCCCAGACTGTCTTTTTCTTTCCCCACATTGGTCCTGAGAACACCGCTCCAGTCAAACTAATAGTTCTGAAATATGAACATGATAGCCATTATTTCATCTTTATTTTATTTTATTTTATTTTATTTTTTTCCCTTAATAATCCAGTAGGATGGCAAAATTGGCTCACTGCCCTGTAAATACTCTGCATCTGATCAGAGTATTTATCTGATCCCAGAGATGGACATGCACACTACAATGCCATTCATGCTGCTGAATGTCACATATTAAAACTGACATGCTGCTGTGTCGCTTCCTATTTTGAATTCAGGCAATTTAAATGTTTACTTCACTACATTGGCAGTGTCATAACTCCAAATTTTAGCATTCACAGATGTAAAATTTCTTATAATCAATGCATAAGTTTGAAAAATTAACTCCTGCTGAGACAGAAAAATGACACTGTTGCCTTCACTGCTGGTGTGCAGGTTTGTGGCAGCCCGAATTCCCCTTTTGCTTCATTTTCTTTTTAGATGGAAATAGGAGATGGAGGAGAGGATGACATTCATTTTCTTGTAAAACAGTCTTTGTTCAGGCCTTTGGTTTTAAGCAGAGTTAAAATTCCTAACTGCCTGCTATAGTATTCATTCTTCTGAACAACATCTAAAGATCTCATCCCTAATGTTTTTCTTGGGGCCTCAATTCCACCTGGCAGGTAAAGACAGTACATGGTTTTGAACATAAACAGCAAAATTTAGAATTTTAATCCATTCACTTTGTAGGTATATAGGTTCCATAATAACTTTATTTTCCTGTGGGAAACATACTCTACCTTGCTTTGCATATATATGGCTAAAGGACAGGTATATGCTGGTCACTTTTTCTTCTTTATGAATACCTTGAAGGATGTCAGATGATTACCTGTTGCTTCTTGTATGTTCCCAAGTATGCATATCACTACCCTGTTGTGCAAAGTGAAAGAAAAGTGGGTTTGTACCTTTCTTTTCCATGGGTGCTGTTTTCACAGAGGGTACAGAATCTAGATACTGCCAACTACTAGACAAAAAATGATTTATTTATTTATTTTTATTTTTCCAAGAGTACCTACAGAATGAGAATGAAGATATAATCATGGTTTCTGCCTCACTGGATAGCACAGCAGCATTTCCTCAGATCAGTGGCTGTAGTACTGCAGTATGACAAATGATGCAGAGTTCATCCAGCAGCTCCCATGTCCATAGAGTACCTCACAGACAAGGCTGTAGCTTTGTAGCAAACACTTGAGTTTTGCTTTCAACACGTTTTCTCCTTTACGGCTCTTCTCCTTGACCTACCTTTCCTCAGAGTACATTTCTTGTAAGAATGCCACATGATGACTCATATGCTTTTTATTTTTAATACACACATATGTAAATATGTGTGACTGGACAGCATAGGAAAAAAAACCTCTGGGGAGCGGAAGAGACTACATTTTTTTAAACTTTCAATGGCTTCTTCTTTTACACAAAAGGCATGACTTTTTGCAGGTTTCTGCAGAAAAATGAGCTGTAGGGCTCTGGCAGCATGGAGTCTGCAGTGAGTGGAAGGTTCATGGGAAAAGAGCCTACACAAGCATCATGACAATACTGGCAATAACATACGGTGAGAGTAATATTCAAGGCATCTAGAAGTAATTCCGTGCTCCACTGTTTTCCTTATTTTGTGACTGGAAAAACTCACTTGTGAACTCAGCTTCTCTACCTCTTTGTAGAAAAAGTATAATCTTCATTTCATCTATTTTTAGACCTTAAGGTCTGTCCCTAGGATTTGTCCCTAACTCTGTATTTGTGCTTTGGCTTGTTTAATCAGGAATCCTGATTTTTAGATTAGTCTTCTGTGTTTCATAGAAGTGTCTCCTAATCCTTTTTCCGCTATGGAGGAGGAAGCTATCAATGAGTCTCCAAAATTCGTGTGCTGTTGTCTAAGAACATAACATACACAGCATGCCCAGGCAGTGTGTTCATTTGGCATCTGTGACCAGCTTCCTTCAGAACATGACTGAATCTATTACTGATATACTGATTATTTATTTTATTTTATTTTATTTTATTTTATTTTATTTTATTTTATTTTATTTTATTTTATTTTATTTTATTTTAATTTTTTGTGGCTCACTCTCTGGCATGCTATCTTTCTTACCTTTCCCAAAATGATATATAAATTACTGACCAGATAAGCATCTTTCAATCTATGCTGTTGTTTAGTGTAGGCCGTATTTTTGTCTATTTCTGCTACATACAACAAACAAACAACAACAACAACAACAAACAGTTAAAGTGGAGTTAGCATACTAACAACTATGCTAACAATGACTAATTCATGCTAGCTGCTATACTAGGTTATCTCTGGATACCCTAATGTGATGATAGATCAGACCTGCAACCAAATAAAACATGCTTTGGTCATAAGATGAATGCGGGTGGATAAAAATAGGTTGTGATTATTTATTTAATTATATTTCTTTGTAAAACATGTTTGCTTATCTGAGTGGTCAGCTCTCCATCTACAAAAATATAAAAATCTCCATTTGCAAAAATATGTGGTTGCAAATTGGGTGTTTGCTTAAGGAATCTTACTAGTTGTGAAGAATTTAGTTCTTACAATTAATGTGCAGTAAACAGAGTGGTGGTGATCATTGCATATAGTAAAAGTCTAGACCTTCAAGCCACACAAAATCAATTTATTTTTAGCAAAATAGATGCAAAGAGACTCCTCATATATTCATATGAACAAAAGAGTGTTATCTGAGAGGATGCTAATTTCTTTAATTGGGTATATGAGTGTTTCATAGTGTTATCAATTTTCTCACCTTCTTCTCTATCATGAAATCTAATCAGCTCCCTTCCTTTACTGTTTATGATTTTTCCTATAAATGGAAAGTCTTTATGGGAACCCATTTTGTCCTTCTGAGTTACAAAGCTGCATAACAGCTGAGTCTTAGTTTAAAGTCTTCCTTGAAAGGTTTTCACAAAGATCTTACTGATAATAAGGTTAAATCACAGCTTATATAAATCATTTAGCAAGAAAACACCAGGTCCTGTTGCCCTAAAGCACAATATATGAAAAAAAAATTAAAATAAAACAAAATGAGACAAAACTTTAAGGATGCTTCAGTAGTATATTCAGCCATCTTTATTAACACATAATAGAATCAACCAAGCTTGCTATGGAAGATTCTTTATCAAAGCAGCCATGTAGATTTGTTATCTTTGCCCACATGCTTCCATAAATCCTTCATCACCTCATACTATGGCTGCAGCAGAAACTCTGGGTCTTTGAAGTTAATTTCCCTGTCATTGCCTGGCCAACTGGGAGACCTTGTACCTTTGCAGATCTTTCTCAGGACGGTTTTCACGTGAAAATGGCTTTCCAGATGGAAGGAACAGCTGATGGCTGTACTGTGATGTTCATCTGGAGCAAAAGTGAGGTGAAATGCCCTATGTATCTCTGGATATCTGTAAGAGGTAGATTATGGTAACATCAGGACATAAAATGACCAGAAAATAACTTTTATTTTGCTAGCCTAATTTGAGTAGTTTTTATTTGTTTTCCTAATCTGTATTAAAAATATTTGGGGGCAAGAAGAGGGTAACAGTAAACATGTATCAGCAAGGATTTTAACGAGCCAGTGAAGTAAATTAGCCCATTATATATGATTGCATGATTAAAATAATAAAATACCAGGCTTTGCCTTAGAATATAGAAGATAGTCTGAGTATATATGCAAGCCTGAGGGGTAGAGTTCATTATCTTTTTGTGTTAAGTGGTGTTTATGTGAATTGTATAAATAGCTTATTAATATCTCTGAACACATTCTATAATTCTATGATTTATTCCATGATTTTTGGATTTGGGAATTACAATATAATGACTTCTTTCACATGTATATGACCTTCAATAATATAAATATATATATATATATTTTATTTTTTTTCTGTTGACATAATGTCTTTTAAGCTTGTGTTACTCGTGTACAATATCATTTATTATAGAATTATATAATCATAGAAACACAAGGTTTGGAAAGGACCTATAAGATCATCTAGTCCAACCATCCTCCTATCACCAATACCACCCACCAAGCTACTAAATCATCTCAAAAAACCTCTTCCAGGCACTTCCTGAACACCGTGAGTGATGGTGACTCCACCACCTCCCTGGGCAGGCCGTTCTAGTGCCTGACCATTCTTTAAAAAAAAAAAAGTTTTTCCTGATATCTAATCTAAATCTCCCCAGGCACAACTTGTGGCCATTTCCTCAAGTCCTATCATTAGTTATCTGAGAGAAGAGGCCGAAACCCTCCTCATCACAACCTCCCTTCAGGAAGTTGCAGAGTGCAATGAGGTCTCCCCTGAGCCTCCTCTTCTCCAGACTAAACAACGCCAGCTCCATCAGATGCTCCTCATAGGACTTGTGTTCCAGACCCCTCACCAGTTTTGTAGCCCTTCTCTGGACACGTTCCAGTGCCTTGATGGGTTCAGTGACAAACTTGGTTAAAACCTAAATTCTGACTCCTTGCAGGAGGCTATATGGTTGTATGAGGACTAAAATCACTACTCTTGGAACTACAATTGGACTTCACTTTAAATTGAAGTTAAAGGAAGATTAAGTATTTTTCCCCTACCACAAAATGAGAGGTTGGATATGCTAATGAAGCACCATCCCAGGTCATAGATCTGCCAATCCTGTGTTACAATGACCACTAGAAAACAGTTAAACCTGCAGCAGTGTATACCCATTTATATAATTTATTAAAAAGAGTTATGTGAAATCTGTTATAATATTGTAAGGACTTTACAGAAATATAAATGGGGAGCAGAATGGAGAGCATGGTGGAGTCTGGTTAGTGTAGATGCTAACCTTTCTAAGGTCATTCCAAAAGTGAATGAGAATCTAACACGCTTGTGAAACATTCTGACAAACTTTGGCCCAGAATTTATATAATACAGGTTAAAACAGGGGGTTCTGCTACAAATCCTTCTTCATCTTCTCTGAATGTTGGGCAAAATCTTTTTTTACATGTTGGAGAAAAGTGAATTCTTCAGAATGTTATCTTTTGCAATGCTTTTGTTGCAATGGAATTCCTGTCACTGTTCATAATATGACTGAATGGTCTCTCTATGACAAAGAAAAATAAAAGTTGAATGTATCTTAATCTAGAATAAAATTATCACAAGAGAAAATTTCTAAAGAAAAAAAAATGTACTTCTGGCAATCTACAATTTCTAAAATTAAATATTGCTCCTTAATGTCCAGACACCTACAGTTACTCTTACAAAGTAAAGCATATTAATGGCATAAGGATTAACTAGTAAATCTGCCCATACACACATGCTTCTTCCTTCCTTCCTTCCTTCCTTCCTTCCTTCCTTCCTTCCTTCCTTCCTTCCTTCCTTCCTTCCTTCCTTCCTTCCTTCCTTCCTTCCTTCCTTCCTTTCTTCCTTCTTCCACACAGATAGCCAGAACAGTTACTGCAAAGAATTTGAAAAAAAACTCTTTTCTCCACCTTTTATTTTGCAGTTCGAAAAATATCAGCCTCTGTTCATTTTTTTTTTTTCTTTTCTATACCTTTTTTAAGTCTTTGTCCTTCAATTCCATTACAATTTGTTGTCTCATCTCATATTCAGCTCTCCCTGTTCAGTTACTCGTCCCTCATCTCTTTATGTTTTACCCTTTTTTTTTTTTTCTGATCTATCCTGCTGTTCTCCTCTTTTATGATGTCTAATGGAACTTGTGGTAGAACATCTTTTGTCAGGTTTTTATTTGATTCTTATCTAATCATGGATATTATTTTTAAATTTTACATAGAAACATGTTTGGCTAGTTATATTTTATGAACTGAAAGAAAAAAATCACTTTGCAGCATACTGTGTGAGCAGAACAAAGGAACAGCTGTGAAGATAAATGTACCAAAGGCTCTTCATAAGCTCCATTTTAAAAGTCGGTTTCTCAGACAGCCCAACAGGATGTCCAAACTCAATCAAAATGTGTCAGGCTGCATGCTTGACATTTCAGAAATAAAAAGAGCTTACCCTAGTTTTAACACATAGAAAATGGATTATGTCATGTCACCAATGAAACATGGTGCCAAGTGAAAGTTTGATTACATGCTATTATAAATCTGGTAGTGAACTGACTTTCAAAGTCAATATTGACTGGCAAATTAGTAATTCTTTGCCAAAGGCTTGGGGGCTGATAATATAGAAAGTGTGTCTTATCTAGTTTTCCATTTTTATATTTAGGACTGTTAGGAAGTGAGGTAAATTTTGGGCAAATCACAGTTTCGTAACAACCCATCACATTGCAGCCAGGAGAAAAGAAACTAATTATGTTTTCTTTTCTCAAAGTTATTCTATAAAAATAATATGAATGGAATATGGAGGAATGGAATATGAAGGAGTGTGTGAACTTTGACAATGTTAAATATTTAAGTTGATGTTTTTTTCTGTATAAAAATTATAAATGCAAGGACTCCTTTTGTATTCTAGGCAGCTTCCCAAACTTCTGCTCTCCTGTTCATCAGAGCAAGGAGAACTGGAGAGGACACCTGCCTGCTCCTCAAAGGCTTTAGTGGAACTGAGCAGCAGAATTGTTTGTAGGTTTGATAATCATTCTGCTCATTATTCTGTCTGTAAATAGCCTCACATCCGTGGATAGTCACTGACCAATACAATAACAATAAAATGTAAGCCAGGAGGATAAACAGTAGCACTATGCTGTGTCTCTCACAGATACATTTCAGCTTAATCCAACTAAAATATTTATAGGAATTTCATGGAGAAAGAAAGAAAGAAAGAAGGAAGGAAGGAAGGAAGGAAGGAAGGAAGGAAGGAAGGAAGGAAGGAAGGAAGGAAGGAAGGAAGGAAGGATACACACAACACCACTGCTTGCAATGACATAAACACACTGTTGTTACTGGAGAGAAACTACTTAAGCCAGTTGTTAAAAAAAGACCAAGTGGCATACCAGAAAAAAATAAAATATGGGGAACAGATGCATGATTGCTAATCTTGTCATCTAATGTCAAGCTAATTGTTTGCCATCAACCCTCCCCCCTTTCCACTCCCCCCCGCCATGGGCAGGGACACCTGCCACTGGACCAGGTTGCCCAAAGCCCCATCCAGCCTGGCCTTAAACACTTCCAGGGATGGAGCATCTATAGCTTTTCTGGTTAACCTGTTCCAGTGCCCCACCACTCTCACAGTGAAGTATTTCTTCTGAATACCTAATATCTACCCTCCTCTAGTTTGAAGCCATTAGTTCTTGTCATTTCACTACACTTCCTGACAAAGAGTCCCTCCCCAGCTTTCCTGTAGGCCCCTTTTAGGTTCTGGAAGGCTGCAGTGAGGTCTCCTTGGAGCCTTCTCTTCTCTAGGTTGAACAACCCCAACTCTGCCAGCCTGCCTTCATTAGAGAGGTGCTCCAGTCCTCTGTCCATCCTTGTGGCCCTCCTCTGCTCTTGTTCTAATCTGTCCTGTTATAAATGCTATAAGTGCCTTAATAATTTGATGCTTCAACTATTGTTACTTGGGAAAAGTATAGTCTTTGAACAAAATATTTGTAAAACACAAACCACCTGAATGACCAGGATAACCTCAGCTCAGTTCTGAACTAGATAAATTCTCCAGCACTTTTCTCCCAATACATGCTTGGAAAAACACAACACGGTGTTTGAGTGCTCAGTTAGAAAAAAAACAATACACTGTTTTATAATAATGCTTGTTTATGATTAGTCAAGCTGTGATTTATATTTACTTCTGTGACAGCTATTTGAATCATCCTATTATCCTACAAAGAGGTTAAAAATGGTCTAATACAATATTTTGAAATTGCTTAAATGGTGTGTTTTACACAAAGTCTGATGGAATGTTTTCAGTGCACCTTAATTAACATTTAAATTTGAAATGTACAGAGTGCAATCTAAAAGATTTTATGCCATTTAAAGGAATATAAAATAAGATTACTAGTGAACTTATACAATTCTTTTTTCTTATACATCCGGGCTTGAATTTGATCTTTCCAAAGTGCAAAAACTTTAATTTTTCAAGCAGTACAACAGTAAACATAGAATTCATTCAGCATTCCTTTATGAAAAAGGACACTTCTTGTCCTTCACAAGGTAGCAAAAACTTATTTTCTATAAGTAATTTTGGTGTATTTGTTTATGGGTTGTAGATGTGGAATGCTTGGAACCAGTTGTAATTCTCACATCTGCAAATCCGTGTCCCCTTTCTGATATTTATGTTTGGCCACTACTTGCATGATGGTAGGAGAAAGAAGCATATTGACTGTTCTATATATCTTAGCTCTTTGAAATCTGATTTGAATCTTCTGTGATTTTGTCTAGTCTCTGATCTCTTCACTTTTGAACCTAATTCTGTAAAGAATGGGATATAGCCATATAACTCCAGCTAATAGCAATCTAAGGCTTGTATGGTATGTCTAATTATTAGTGCCTACTTTGATATAGAGCTTCTTGAAATTTAAATTTTCAATAAGATTTTTTCATTTACAATTTAAATATGTTGAAATGCACCCAAATATTTTTTTCTGCTATTTTAACCATCTCTGTTTAAGTGGTGCATATGATAGAGAAGGGGAGGAAAGGAGTCATTTGTATGTGAGGGAGGTTCCATGGCCCAGTGATATTCTAGGGCAATCCTTGACACATTACTGGTGTTTGCATAACTCTTCAGTATGAGGACTCTGTTTCATCTGTGATAATGAAATCAGTGCTTTTGAACAGCTTTCAACTTTCCTCTGGGACCAGCTAAATATGTAGTGTAGGTCTGGCTCAGAATTCCTATAACCACAAAATGATTTTGTCCTGGTACTGCTCAGCATGATCATTCAGTGTGGTTGAAATGACTGACACTTACTTTGTTTTTCAGTCTCTAGAGGAAGGAATAAAAAGACTTTATTTGGGCATTTCACTGTAGAAGCAGTCATCCAGCAAGCTCCACACAAAAACAAATTGTTTGTTTTAAAGAAGTAAGGATTGTACTGGATGCATGTTTAATTATTTTAATAGAATTAATGCCACTATTTATATTTAAAATAGCTTAATGAGTGTATATAGAGATGTTGCTTTTATAATAGGGGAATGGTAAATGCAAATATATGGGACCTTGGAGACCATTAATTACTATTATCATGCAACATATGACACACCACGGGATTAATATTGAAATAGTGTCAACCACATCAAACATGGAGCATGTTAATGGGTTCCTCTCTGAATGTAGTAGGCCAAGGCTAATGCATAGGAATCAGGGAAACTAGACCATACACTAAGAACTGTGGCAACAGAAGGTTGAGCCTACTCATGGAACTAGGTTAAGTATAAACAGATATAAATGAAATTTCCTTGAGTTGCCCGGTATATGAGCTAATCTAAAGCAAAATACCCATCTCAAAAGAAAACTGAGAAGAATTTTATGTCATTGAGAATATATTTATCTGTACTAATTTAGACACAAATCATAAACATCTCCATAAATTTCATACCCATAACTGCTGTAATACTTCTTCCTTTCTAGCCTATTCAAAATGAATAAATTATTTCTTGAATGAGTACGCAAAATATTCTGGGAATTTAATAATCAGCTGCAATTGAAACAATGGACAGCTGTGAATTCTAGTTTTAACTGAGTACCTTCTGCTTTATTTTAAAGTAAAAACATTTTTATTATTATTATTTTTTTTTTTTTAAAGAGAACTTAAGAACAGCACCTCCCAACTTCTTTCTCCTTCTTCCTCCCTCTGGAGCTACAAACAAGTGGGTTCTTCATCACATTCACAGGAAGAAGCTTGACAGGTCAGGTTTACTGTGGTCTGCTTTCCTTTCTCAGTGCGAGAAGTTCTTCACACAAAATGTTTTCAAGGATTAGGACCCTTCTGCTTTGTTCCTTTTTTGTTTGTTTTTTGTTTGTTTGTTTGTTTGTTTGTTTTTGCTAAGCATCCACAGAGTTATTTTGTTTCTGGGGATGGTGGTGGTGTGTTTTTGTTATTTTTTTTTGTTTTGGTTGGGGGGGGGGGGAAAGGAGGAAGGATTGTGGGTGTTTTGTTTTTTCCCTTCACAATCTGTGAGGGATTTTTAGTGTTCAAGGGAGCTTAAATCCTTTCTTCTCCAAAGGAAATCTGGCAGAATCAACATCTGGTGGCAACATCTTCCACAATTTAATTTTGTCTTCATCATAATAAGATTTGAGATTAGAGCTTTATAATTAACTGAAGTTAAGAATGAAGTAGAGTAGAGTCACTATAGGTGCCCTAAATCATCAGAGGAAAGAAGAAGAGAAAATAGAGGAACATGAGTCTCCTCTGCGGTTGGAGGCTTAGGAATGGGATTAGTCTTCCATCTTAAGTGCTGCACAGAAATTGCTAGAATCAGGTGGATTTAATTTGGACGAACACTGGCAGAATTATTATTCTGGTATTATTAACAGGGGTAACTATTTTCATTGCCAGAAAATCTCATACTCCCTCTGCATTAAACAGTACTTTTCTATGAGAACTTTTGATCTGCTATTCTAGGCAAAATGGATGCTGTTTTCTTTTCACCTGAATATATTATGGGTAATTAAACTAATGAATGTTAATTTGGTATAACATGAAGCCAACTTGATAATAAAAGACTCATTTATTTCAAACTGTGATCCTAAAGAAGGGATGAAATATGCTTGTAATATAAACAATATTTCAATTATTCTCAAACACTGTTGTTATGTATCTTTTAAAAATTCTAACCATTTTAGTATGGGTGGCTTCTGTACTCAAATTTTTGTCCCTGTGTTGTCTCTTTTCCACACTTTCAGCTTCACCAGTGCCTTTCCCTGGTTTCCGATGTCTATTTTATCCATGATACGAATTCTGAATTAGGACAGCTGTCAAATGCCCCTTGCTCTCCCAGAACAGCTTCTCTCCTTTCTTGAGTTCACTGGAAAAGAGAGGCCTATAGCATTGAAGAGAGATGGAATATGTGAGCAAGTATTTACATGTTCATACACGTATTTCTCTGTTGGAGGATTTATATTAGGGTGAGGATTTGGGGGTGTCAGAACATAGAATTAATTGTCTTTCCAGAAATGGAAACCTGGAGATGAATATTTCCAGGCAGAGAAGGACTGAAGGAAGACTGTTAAGCCAAAGATTATGGGCATTGGGTTGTGATGCTAACAGAGGGAGAGGAAATCTTCATGCAGGGCTTGAGGTAGGGAAGAATGGGACAGCTGGCTGGAGGCTGAGTGTGCCCTCTGACAAACACAGGCTTTAAAGAAGTGTTTGAACTCCTCTAACTGTTCATTCACTCTGTGTCTGGTAGCTAAGTTACAGCTTTCTGTTTGAGAGCACAGAAAGACAGGACATTACTAGCCCAGCTAAATGAACTAGATAGTTAGAAGCAGAAATGCAGGTAGGGAGAACACAAGAGGTTTCTGTTGGGTTTGAATGTTAAAATCTTGTGACTTGATATGAACTGGAGCAGTAGGTTTTAAATTAGCTTATAACCCCTCTCTGTTTAAGAGAAAATTGGGAAACATTTGAGAAGAGGACACATATGTATAGGGTCACAGGACTGAAATATTTACTTTTTATTTATATTTACTTAATATTTACTCTGGCAAAACTTTCAGTTTGGTTAGTAAGGCTTGTTTCAGGATTGTTATATAGTTGCTTCTAACACAAATGCATTTTACATGGTAATTATTTTTGAACCACCGTAGGTGTAACTGTTAATGAAACTCAATCTTTTGTCTCCACAACAGAGAAGACAAGGGCTCTGCAGCTGCCTTCTCCCTGTTTCCTCAAGAGTTGATATTTAAGAGCTTGCCAAGCCGAACAACCTTAACTGCAGTGACTCTTTCTTATGTCGTGTTAAGCATAGTCTTGCACAACAGTACAGAACCACAAGACAAGAATTATTGCACATCTGACTGTTTCCCTCTGTGACTTGAGGGAAATGCAATAAAATCCCAGTTCACCTTTGCACCCATGCAAAGAAGATAAGTCTTTATCTGACTTTCAGAGCTGTAACGTGAAGTAATTTGGCACTGATAGTTTCTCAGTTCAGGAAATTTGGGATTTACTCTTTTACATCTCTTGAGGCTCTCCTTCCTTTGCAGGCACTCACACTAAAAGAAAAAGAACTACAGACAAGGAAAGTAAATTACAGAGCTCTCCAAATGTTGTGTGTTTTATTAATAGATACAACTACACTTGGTCTTGATGAAAGAAAGGAAATTTTAGCTGCTTGAGCTTGAATTTGAGTTTCATTTCCTTGTACTATTGAACAAATTTTCTCACAGAGTTAGAAGTTTTATATGGCAGACTAACTTTTGAAATATGCAGAATATAAAGAAGTACACAAAATGTCCAGCGTGAACACTCCAAGAAGCTGAAATGTAATTTTCATAGCTCTCTCTTCACTGGCATTGGAGAGCACTGACAAAACTGCAGCTTCAAACGTACTGTGTTCTAGAGCAGTGGCTGGAGCATCACAAATCTTAGACTGTCTAGTTACTCTAGTTGCATTGGTACTCCTGTGTAAATTTGCCATTGCATTACTGCTCTGTCAATCTTTCCATTCATCCTGTCTACAGAGAACAAATATGACTGTGCTGTGATATGACTGCATCCCTTTCTAAAATATGTGCACTGTACCATTCTTTTTCTATTCCTGGACTTCTGTTTGATACAGAGTGCTGTGTCAGCAGCCAGCATATGATGTGTGTTCCCTGTTATTCAGTTGCCCATACAGAAAGAACTGCTTTGATCACATTCCCAGCTGTTGTATAAATTGGCTACTGCTGAAATATAATGGGGCTGGTTTATGTTTCATATCATTTAATGTACTGGAATTACTACCAGAAATAACTATCATAATAAACTTGAAAATAATGACAGCCGTTCTTCCTTCTATGGAAAAAGAGCTGCTAAAATTGCACACATGAGTTTCCTTCCCTGCATTTACATGTGGTCCTTGAATGTATCAGGTGCACAAAAACTTGGATTCTTAACTTATCTCAAAGTAGATAAGATAAGACTTGCTCTGGTTCTTGAATGTCACATAAATGCAAAATTTAGTGCACATTTCTCTCTCTCTCTTGCGCACGCATGCACACAAAAAATCTCTCCTTATATATCTTGTAATGCTGTATCATGGCAAGTCTTGAAGAAAAGCAGAAGTTAGCAATCTCAACACACCAAAATCAGTTTTCTGCTCATCTAGTTATTTCCATCACTAATAACCATACCCACAAAATGTAAACAGATTTGTAAGTTTCCTGATCAACAATACAGAGTTATAACTGAACTACCAGAATAATCCATTCAATTGAATTAATAAGAAAAATATGAGAAAATTGTGTTCCCTCCTTTTATTTTTTATTATTATTTTTTTACACTGCTATTGGGTTCTTCACAGACTTTTGTGCTGTTCCCATTATATCCACTGAATTTCATAACAGCTTTCATACCATCTTTCATGTATTGTGGAATAGGTAAGCTCATCCTCTCAGGCTTATTCTCATGATGCAGACTATCTGTTGAAAAGATTGAATCATAGATCTGCTTTAGCACAGCATGCTACCTAAGTGCACACACAGCGATTCAATCAATGTCTTTCCAGAATTTTCCTTTCTGCAGCTTGTGCTCGCCTCCCTGTCCCTCAAATCCCATGCATGCTGAATAGTGCAAATCACGGGACTGGTCATTGAAAGTACTGTCATTTGTTCTGACTGACTGACTTTTTCAGTAAAAAAACAACCTCTCTCCCAAAATACTGAACACTCATTGTTATCTAAGAATATCACTCTCAAAATCGACAGTTCTTCTAATGTTGTCTGAAATCATGGCTAAAACAACTATACTTTCAAAATTTTATGGATGTTTGAATGTATCCATCATTCCTTTTGAAGAAGGGAGAATGAATGGCAATCCTTCATATAGGGTTTCCAAGAACATTTAACTAGTTTTTTTGAAAAGAAGCTACATCACGAAAAAAAAAAAAAAAAAAAAAAAAAAAAGCAAAAAAGGAGTAAAGCAAAATTTAGGGTTAAAAATACATGAGAGAATTAATTATGTATTACTTTCTATATTTAAAGTATGAGTTAATATGGGGAAAAGTTAAAGAGTGTAATATGCATCTTACAAAGTTATTTAGGATAGAAAACAATTACCTTTAAGATTTTTTTATTGGTCTGCCCATAACAACTGTTAGGTGTGAGTTTACTTTTCTTTCTTGACTGCATTGAATATTAAACTGGTTTTCTGAACTGTCCTTCAGGTATCTGAACCAGTCCTAAACAAGTTCAAAAAACTAGCACAAATGCCCTCCAGTCTACAAGGGCACAAAAGAAACTTCAGCATTCAGTGGGTGAAACTCACAGCTGATGACCATAAGCTATAATATAGTTGAGTAAAAAGAAAATTAGTACACTTAGGAAAGTAAATCTTGCTTGCACTTAATGATGGGACTTGTTGAACACAGGTTAAGGTTCTGCCGAGATGTTAGACACATGAGTAATGAGATGGAGCAGAATGTGGAAACATAATAATGTTCTTGTGTACTTGAGCAATGTTTCTCACTAGGTTCATACTAACAGATGCAGAGGCAGATGAGGAAAATAATGGAGGCTAAGGAAAACTTTTCCTAAAAGGAGATTCAAAGCATGACTTTTTTGTTTGTTGTGTTTTTGTTTTGTGTGTGTATTTTGTTTGTTGTTGTTGTTGTTGTTTTGTGTGTGTGTGTGTATTTATTTTTTTTTTATTATTTGTTTTGCTTTTACCTTGGAAAGAAGGAAAGAGATAAGATGGGAAAAACTCTCTGTGAACTAGTGAGGAAAATCAAAGAAAACAGCAAAAACAGGACATCTGAGAACTTGGATTTTTCCTGCCTCACAGCATAAAGAAGGGGAGACTTTCCACATAACTAGAAGTTAGAAAACTTTGAAATAATGAAACCTATATTTTTTCACATTAGAAAAAAGTTAGATCATGGATCCATGAACACATGTAATTGATTAGGCCAGGGATAGCCAGTCTTTCATTTACAGACCTGTTATTCATAAATGGAAGAAATAAGAGAAAAAAGTGACAGATTGTACCCTTGCTAGCTCTTGGAGCCCTCAGAGCCTTTTCTGAAAAATATGGGATTATAGAAGACTTGGTTCAGACTTTCAGCTCATGATTATTGTCAAACAAAGTCAGTTTGTACAGTCCCAAGTACATGGGACAAGGGCTTGCTCTTCTCAGTGTCCACAAGTACGTCTGTTGTCAGGGGACACCACGGCAACAAGCAGTGCTGTGACCATATGGCAGAGGTCCCAGTGCAGAAGGGTAGGTAAGATACTATCGGAGAAGAGCTAATGGAAAAGACCCCTCTCCAGTTTAGGGTTTATTGTACGCTTTTGTGTTAGCTCTGTCCCTTTCCAAGCAGAGCAAGAGGCTAAGAAACTTTGTGTCCTGGCACTCAGCAAGTTTGCTGCCTCCAGCCTTCAAAATAGCTTTAACTAAACCAGTACCTCAATCAAAACTTTTTAGTAGTTGATTTAAACCCATGTATACATTCCACTGTACAATCTTAACTAGATTAACTACAAAAACAACCACAATAACCATAAAAATTAGCCTACATTTTTGAAAGGAAAATCACAATGAGGTGATTCATTTGTATTTATTTTCAAGTGCTTGAAGATAATAGCTGGTTGCTTATAACTACATTGTCTGCTTAAATTCTTGACTATTTCTTTGCAGGACTTTATTTTATGTGAATGCTTTTCTGTCAACTGATGATCTTTAATAACACTTGCTTATTATCGCTTCTATCAAGAATAGGTATATCCATGAGAGCATACCATACAATTAGGGATCTGTGCAGAAAGAGAGATCCTCAAAATCATGAGGCCTGATCAGAACTTGTTCATTTAACCTTGTATTGGGTCTGGCTGGAATGTTAACTTTCCCAGCAGCAGCCCATACAGTGCCGTACGCTGTACTTGTAGCTGGAACAGCAGTGTTATCACACCAGTGTTGTGTCTGCTGCTGAGCAGCAGTGGCACAGTATTAGGCCTTTCTCTAACCCTCCTAGGGGGTGGGCAAAAGGTGAGGAGAGAAACATCACTAGGGCAGCTGGCCTAAACCAATCAAAGGGATATTCCATACCATGTGATGTCACACTCAGCAATAAAAGGGGGAAACAGGAAGAAGAGGGGAGGGGTGGGCTCTCGTTTGGAAGATGTCGGTCCTCCTCTCGAACACCGGCTGCGTGCGTTGAGGCCTTGCTTCAAGGACGTGGTCAATCATCGCTCATTTGTGGGAAGTAGAGAGTAATTTCTTTCCTCTGCACTTCCATATAGCCTTCATTTATTTTGTTTGTTTGTTTTCCTCCCTTCTTTTTATTTTCCTTTTTTTTTCCCCTCCCTTTCCCCTTTCCCTTTTTATTTTCCCCTTAGTTAAATTGTTAGTTCATGGTAGTCTTTATTTAATTATTATAATTATTTCCCTTTAATTAAATTATCCTTATCTCAACCCGTGAGTTGTTCTTTGCTTTACTTCTCCCCCTCCTCATCTAAAGGAGGGGGAGTGAGAGAGCGGTTGTGGGGTTTAGCTGCCCAGTACGGTAAAACCACCACAAACCTGTTGCAATTTTTATCTTATATCAAACGCTCCTTTCAGAATTTCAAGAACTACAGTCATTGCATTCATTTCTTAGGAGTCACAGTTTTTCCTGTAAAAGAAGCCTCATTTTACGTGGCTTTATCTTTTAATATTAAAGAGGTATGCTCACTCAATAGAGGTAGCATTACTATCCTTTTTTGTAAAATTCATTAGTATTTCATACATGTATATCATTGCCCTGACCCTTAAACTGCTGTAAATTGGCATTAGCCCACTGGATTAGACAGCTGAGATCTGTCTTGATAACTTGCTTTTTGTCAGCTATTTCTGCTGTATCAAAAGCATCATTAAACTTCTCTTGCCATTTCAAAAAATAAGAGGCTTTCTTCCTCCTTAGCTGATTTTTAGGTTTCATTTAGATCATGTGGGTCATATTAAAAATAAATAAATAAATATATCAACGGTATCTTTTTTACATTGTCATGGATTTTTTTCCCTAGGTGGAAACAGACAAAACAATATTGAAAATGCATTGATAGTCACAGGAAACAGATGCTACAGAATGACCAGCCACATAAAAATTTCATAAACTTTCTTATCTAGTCCTGCAAACCTTACAAGGTCAGGGTTCAGCTGAATATCACTTTATCTCCTTCTTTTAAGGTCAGATGTATGTTTCTGTATCATAGCACTTTTTTTCCAACTGGCGAATGAGATAAATTTCAAACATTTCAGGTAGAAATGCAAAGAGATGGAGTAGGCCAATGCCCTGGAAATGGTATATCCTGCTACAAAAGGTCTTCTCTGAGGGTATTAGGCTTGTGCAGAGGGACCATGCCAGTCAGGTAGCTCTGAGCTCTCAGCTGAACCAAGGACATAAACCTTTCCCTGCCTCACCATGCAGCAGGCTGCATTTCACTCTGTTACCTGGATTCACCTCTGTCTCCAAAACTAACTTGCATTTACAAGTATGTTATCCTGAATAGTCCCATCAAGGACAGAACGTCAGGCAGATGGTAGTCTGGTCCTGGGAGATTAGAGCAAAACTGGAGAGAGAAAAAACAAAGAAATGAACACAAAAATGCTACAGAGAGGAATGGTCTATGAAATATCTGTGCAGTATGCTTGCTCTTTTGTCTATTGTAGATATTATAGTCACTTGTCAATTTTCTAGCATTCTGTACAAATTATAATTGGTGTGCGTATTGTCATTAATAGCACTGTTGCTTACTTTAACGCCAATCCTTCCTTACATTTCATCTCTTCTTTTTATTTATTTATTTATACTTATTTTTCTGTTCCTTTCTATGTTTTAAAGAACACCTTGGTCTACAAATTGAGTCTCTTTCCAGATCTCTAGGGCCTGTCCACACTCTTAATAAAAGAAAATTGCTGTTGATGGGGCATGTGAAATGAATTGGAATAATTTAGTCCCCCCAGTGCACGTGTATGTTTCAGTAGACATTTAAATTGTCCCCAGAAGGCAGACTAGATGTTTATCCGTATGTGTTGTGCTGAGAACTACACACCCTGTGCTCTGCTAGCAACTGCCTTTTGATGAACACATAATTCACATAAACTATATTTCTATTCTTTGAGCAAATCTGATGAAATAGATAATAAAACCCTATAGTTTAGATGGTGTGTTTAACCTTGGCACTTGGTTTCATGAGTCGTTAGGTTCCTAGGTAATGATGGCAATTCCTCATCTGCTAGGGCTCATGATATTGTAAATATAGTTGAGATAATAAGTCACAATTTCCTCTTTTTTCCTTTTTTTTTTTTTTTTTTTTTTTTTTAATTCCTTTCTAAATGTCTGTTACAGACAACGGTTAGAGTTCTTTATTGAGTCTAAATGTTGTGTTGTGTCATATCCCTTTTGGATATCCTTCAGCATACAACACAAATACAGGAGCACTGGAAGGGGCATTAAAAAGTGTTTAATTACATAATTAGGGTGTAAGACATAATTAGGGTGTTTAATTAAAAAAAAAAAAATCTGATGAAGCAAACAACACAACTGCAATAATAAGGTTAAAAAAAAAAAAAAAAAAACAATCTTGCTCTGTTGGAAATTTACTTTCAGTACCAGTATGTGAAAGTTGTGAAAGTTGCTTCATCTTTCTGATGTGGAATCCTAAGATAAAACTGAAATGAAGCATTAATATTTTGGAGTAAGGCAGCAATTTTCTTTAAGGCACCAGCCTGAGATTTGGAAAGTCTACATTCAATTATCAGTTTTGCTATAGGCTTTCTGAGTAAACTGTTTATCTGCCCTTAGCTCCTCATCTGCCAGACAGGATCGACATTTCTTTTCTTCTACCCAATATTTTTCTTATTCATTTTGACTGCAGAATGGTCAGAATCTAATAGTGTGTGCTTAAGAAACTGGGAATGAGTTCTTTATTGGAGGCTATAAGAACTATTGTTATTACCACAATAATGTCCAGAAAGATGAATTAATTATTATCTTAAAAGTCATTTAAGATTAGGAAACATGAATGTTTCTGCACTGGTATATACTGGCCTTTTAAAAATAGGAAGAGAGGCCCTTGACATTATGTTATCTTATATCAGTTATGTTCTGGAAAAAGCCAGAAAAAAAAAAAAGTTAAATCCAAGAAAATCGTGTTACAGAAAACAAACAAACAAACAAACAAACAAAAAACAAAAATAAAAAAACAGTTAAATAAAACTGTATTGTTCAAGAGCGGCACCAAAGAATAATAGAGGGCTAAGCTGTTCTCCCAGTTGTCTGTCAGATGTCTTGATGCCTGACTGAAAAGACTGATGGGACAGCTATGACTTGTAGCTTATCCCAATTGAAGAATGTTGCTAGAAAAACAGATACATCATATACTTTATCTTTTCATAGAGAAGAGGAATTTGGGCATAATTCTATGCATATATAAAAAATCTGGAATCTCCATTTATTAATCTGAAATTCTAGGAGATTCTGTCTTTAGTTTGGATCTTAGAATAACACTTCTTCAGGCTTTTCATTTAAACTTTTTCTATACCCCATGGGGAGTATAGTATTCCAACAGGAGAAGCCTGGGCTTGCACTGCTCTCTTCACTTCAACTTTGAAGATACTTAGATTCCTGCTTTTCTACCAACCGTCTAAGTGCATATACCATCACCACACAACGGTAGCACGTTTCACCTGCTACCACCAGTCATTACACATTCTATATGTAATGTAATCTATTTGTTTGCATATGTATAAAGCTTTAAAAGTAATAATTTCTGTGAGTCTAATGTGTCCCAGTTATTGTCAGCAGCCTGGATATACAATTATTTGGTTGAGGTACATTTATTTGAATTATGAAAATCATAATTACAATAATTATAACTACAACAATTATATAATTATATAAATATATATAATAATATATATATAATTATATAATGTAATTATATTATATTTATTATATTATATGTTATTATAGTAATATATTATATATAACAAATATAATATATATGAATATAATAAAAATAAAATAAAGTAATAAAATAATGATAATAATAATAATGTATAATATATAAATTATATATAATATACAATATATAATTTTAATTATATATTATTGTATATAATATTATTGTATATAATATATATAATTTATATATTATATTATATTTATTATTATATTATAATCCTATAATAACTATATAATTATATTATAATTATAATCAATTATAATTAGGTATATTATATTTTCATTAATTATAAATCATTAATTATAATTATGAAATTATAATATACAAATATTATTATTATACCTTCTTTTGTTATGGGTATTTTTTGAGAATAAGTACTTTATTTAAATATCAGTCCTGAAGCAAGCTGTTCACACAACATGCTTGATAATTCCTGTGTCTAAAAACCTGAGCCCCTCAGGAACATACAAAGGACAATTCTCCCTCCAGAAAAAGAGATAAAAATTGTACCTAAGACAAGGAGCAAACTTTGTGTGTGCTCACACAATTCATTCTCTGTTTTCATGTAGACTTTGGCATGATCTGAACCTTCAGCATGGCATGTCTTCCAAAATGCTACAATTTAATTATACACTAAAAAACATTGGGCAATAGTGTGAAACAGAGACATTAGATGTCTCTTTCCATAATAGATTACAGTGAACTGGTGGGTCTACTTTAAGTGTAAATTCCCAGCAGCCTGACAAATATGATCTGAAGTGCAAGAAGTTATATTTCATGCAACTTTTTGAAAAGAAAATGTTGGTGCACCCTAGATATTTTTTTTTTCCAGTGAGATACTCTTTAAGCAATGTAGTCTTTTAAAAGCACATATTAGTCTCAGATAATTGTTCATGTTAAATACCTTGAAGCAGTGCCAAAGGCACTTAGTGTATAAACAAGGTCAATTTCAGATAATATTCCTTTTTAATGATCTGAGAGAGCCACATAATGGCTCTGCCTGTGAGCTGCCAACATAGTAAAGACTCATTTGCCCCCTTTCCTTGCAACCTTTGGAAGTTTTACAAACCAAGGACAGTGCAGTGCTGGTCAGATGGATGGACATGGAAAATGGTGAGCTGGTTACATCTGCTAGTACGTAAACAAGCCCACCTGAAGGACAGTTATAATAAATATAAATTCACACTCATAGAACATTTTTTTCTTTGTTAACCAAGGGATATAGTTCACTACTATAGATGTATAACAAGAAAATAACTCTCAGTTATCTAGACAAAATTAAGATTCTGAAGGATTTTTTAATAGAACATCACAACTTTATAGGTAATGGGAAGATTTAAGGAAAGTTAATTGGTTGGGATTTTGTTGTTTTTGTTGTTCTGTGTTTTTATTCTTATTTTATTTTTATTTATATATATATATGTCTTTATATATATTTATGTCTTTATATATATCTATGTCTTTATATATATATGTGTGTCTTTATATATATATATATATATATATATAAAGACCTGCATCCCTGGATGGCTTTAAAAGATATTTAGATGTAGAGCTTAGTGATATGGTTTAGTGGAGGAATTGTTAGTGTTAGGTCAGAGGTTGGACTCGATGATCTTGAGGTCTCTTCCAACATAGAAATTTTGTGATTCTGTGATATTTTTTCATGGGAGATCAAGGGGGTGAAGGGTGATTTCTCATAAAAAGAGTTAAAGATGTTTCATACTGAGGATTTTAGTTTTAAGTGCTGATAAACCTGTAACATAGTACTGTGGGTCCAGAGCTGACAAGTGACATAGCACCTGCAGCATATGTACTTTGAGGAAAGATTAAGTGACTTAGGTAATATAACAACTCATGAAGTAAAATAAATAAAGAAATAAATAAATAAAATCGCTGAGAAATCATCTGCATTTAACTTTTTTATTTTTTTATTTTCCTTGGCATTTGGATATCAGAAAGTCATTTTAGTCATTTAGGTAGCAGAAAGTCATGAACTAGATCTGTAAAAGGTCATATTTAATTTACTTTTACCATTATGCGTAGGTATGACCTTGTGTTTTCAGAGCAGTTCATCTGTCTCCAGAGAGAGGTTAAATAAAGAGGAAATTTACCTCTGGCAGCTAAATCAAGCAGTTTAGATTTTAGACTATCAGCTCTAGCACACTTAACAAGATTAATATGCAGGAACTCCTCCCATGTCTATTCAAAGCAGAGGAAGAAAAGGGCAAAGGAGAGAATGAACTAAAATCATTAGGGCCCTCAACAATGAAAGGCAAGCATTCCAAGTAAGCAAGCATTTCCTACCATGTCAAGCCAGTTTTAAAAGGAGTGAAATGACACATTTCTAATAAATGTCAGAAGATTCTTTGGTCAGGCTGCAAGATCAGCTTGTGTATGCTGGCATGCCACCTGAAAACAAGTCTTCAACTCCTAGCCAAAATTTCCATGTGAAGTGCTTATGGACTCTCCCTCTTCTTGCAGTTTGGAGTTATTTTGTAATGTAGTATATCTTACAACACACTTTCTTTGATCACTAAGCAATCTATAGTAAGAGGCTGTGGTTGACAAAAACCCTGACTTTCTATGCCAGGTCCCAGACTAAATTTCACAAACAACTTAGCTGGTTTCTGCAATTACTATTAGCTATTGATTTCTAAAGTACTCTCTGAATGTACTGGCATGCCAGAGCTGAGTGAACAACAGATAGGGCAAACAGTATGAAACAAATAATGGGAAAAAGAAATAAATAGTTTTAAAAGTCTTTACAGACAGGATGAGGACATACTCGAATAAAGATCAAATAGAAGGGGAACCCCATATCTTTGTGCCAAATGTACGACTTTTAGCTTGGATGTCATACATGGGGAGTAAAAACAAAGAATCCACCTCATAATGGAGTCTGAATGGTGCATTTCAGCTCATAAGCTAAAATGTAAAGAGATGAGGATGGTTAAACAATGCTAAGACTCTCTTTACTCCAAAGTCTTCTAGGAGAAATAAGTCCAAAATGTACAATATGCGTGTTCATATTGGGAAAGAGGCTAGTGACCCATGTAATGTAAAAACATATAAAATATCTTACTGAGTCAAACCAATAATCTATCAAACCTAGGAATCCATCTCCAATGAAGGTCCTGTTTAATAAACTTAACTGAATTTTGTGACAAGATCACCCATCTAGTTGACCAAGAGAAACCTGTAGATTTAATATTTTGGGGTTTCAGTAAAGATTTTAATATGGTTTCTCACAGTATTCTTCTGGGCAAAAATGTCCAGCATACAGCTAGAAAAATACACAGTAGAGTGGGTGAAGAATTACCTTACCAGTCCAAGTGTTATAGTAAATGGGGTTACATCAGGCTGGCAGCCAGTCACTAGTGGGGTTCCCCAGGGCTCCATTTTAGGGACAGTTCTCTCTTATGTTTTCATAAATTACTTGGATGTATACTGAATAAGTTTAGGGATGACTCTAAATTGGGAGGCGCTGTTGACTCCCTCAAGGGAAGAGAGATCTTGCAGAGAGATTAGAGACAAATTAGAGAGCTGGGCAGTCACCAAGAATATGAAATTTAACAAGAAGCGGTGCCAGATTCTGCACCTGGGAAGGGGCAGCCCTGGCTGTATGTGCAGACTGGGAGATGAGAAGCTGGACAGAAGCTCTACAGACTTATATAAAGGAATCTGAGGTTTTGGTTGATGGCAAGTTGAATATGAGCCAGCAGTGTGTCTGGGCAGCCAAAAGAGCCAACTATACCCTGGGGTGCATCAGGCACAACATCATTAGCTGGTTGAGGGAAGGGATTGTCCTGCTGTACCCTGTGCTGTTGTGGCCTCACCTCAAGTTCTGTGTGCAGTTTTGGGCACCACAGTATAAGAAGGACATAAAATTATTAGAAAGAATCCAAAGCACAGCTATGAAGATCATGAAGGGTCTAAAGGGCAAGATGTATGAGAAGTGGCTGAGGTCCCTTGGTTTGTTCATCCCAGAGAAGAGGAGACTAATGGGAGGCCTCATGGTGACCTGCAGCTTCCTCATGAGGGGAGTGGAGGGACCTGCATTGATCTCTGCCCTCTGGGAACAGTGACAAGACCTGAGGGAACAGCATGGATCTGTGACAAGGGAGGGTCAGGCTGAACCTCTAAGCTGGGAAACCCAGCAGGCAGTGAAACCACACATACATATGAGACCTTCTGATAATGCAATAAAGATAATAATAATAATTAAAAAAAAAAAAAGTTTTAATATGTAGACGCTGTGGCCATACAGGGAACAAATAATCACCATTCTTATGCTTGAATGTTGCAATATCCTGAGATACCCATGTGTAGTAGAGCAGACTTGCGCTCTGAAGAACAAAGACATATTTTAATATCTGCCAAATTATCTATGAAGTAGTCATTGTAGTTGTGCTAGCTTAATGCAGAAATACATTTTATCCTCTATTTAATTTTATTTTTGAACATAATAGCAATTTTGAGCTGATTACCAGTGCATAAGGGTATACTAAACTGATCTCCTGCTCAGCAGTAGCAAGTGATGTGACATTCTCCAATTTATAGATAAGATAACAAACTGTTATATGATAGGATTTGAACTAAATCCTGTCCTAGTTTCTACCTGTGAGAGCTGAAATTTCGCAGATCATGTTCTGCTGGTGACCACTGCATGGTGTTGAGTAGAGTCAGAAAGACACAATAGGTGAGATGTGAAAGGGCATTAGCTTTCAGTTCAGTCATACGAAGTAGGTCTCATTCCAGAAACACAACACAGTTGCTTATATTACCACAACTCACTTGATCCACTGCTAGGCCACCTCCTGATACATTTCTTATCCTAAAATACCAAGGAAAATATTGATTTTGTCTGCTGAATTTCATGTAAGGTCAGCATTAATTTCAGTGTGAGAGAATGCCAGGAATTTTTCAAAGAACCATTGAATAGCTTGGATTGGAAGGGACCTTAAAGATAATCTAATTCCAAGCCCCCTGTGATGGGCATGGACACCTCTCACCAGACCAGGTTGCTCAAAGTCCCATCCAACCTGGTCTTGGACACTTCCAGAGATGGGGAATCCACAGCTTCTCTGGCAAACTGTTCCAGTGCTTCACCACCCTTGCAGTAAGGAATTCCTTCCCTTTAGCAACTACCTAGGTCCTGCTGCTTCACAGGCCAACTGAAGCTACAGCTTCAGCTATGTGAGTTTCTCACACTCGCATCCATCCCCTCCAATTTGGATTATTTTTTGCCTTTTGCCAGGAAGGGCATCTTACATGCTGAAAGATTAAATTTTAATTAGCATTTTTTAAAAGGTAGTGTTAATTTTGGAACAACTATTCTGAGTTGACTCAGCTGAGGCAATTTACTAAAAAAATTATAATTGCAGTGTCCAAAGAAGAATCATTTTCCTAGCTACTACACAGGGCTGGCAGCTTTTCAGTCCCTATCTTATATTCACACGGTACACAGAGCTAGTCTTGGATATCAAAACTCACATTATTATTTCTGCATTTTCTGTAGTAGCCAGGGATAGGGATCCCACCACCTGCTGTGCATAGATGTTGAGGAAACCCCCACCCTGAAGGACTCGAGCTCTCTTCCTTTAAATTCTAAGGAATGATGATTTGCTGCACCATAGGATATTCCTGGGGAGCATGAAATAAAGTGTTAGATTACAAAATTGCTCTCCTTCTCTTGCCAATCTCTTCTGTAAAGGACTGTATTTAAAATGTGAAACTATGATCAATCAGATGCTTTTTAAAGAATCTAAGACTGCAAGAACAAATAGAAGCAAGGAATCACTGTTGCCTCAAGCAGTAACTACTATAATTACGTATCTGTTTCTGATCCCATTAACCAGTTTTGTTTGTCAGTTTGCTTCACTTTTTCTAACACAAAGGGTTAATGCATAAGTCAAAATGCTCAATATTTCCACTCAAGGAAAAAAACAAACAAACAAACAAACAAAAATCTTCATGCTCTGTGGTCTAGGAAATGTAAAAATTGGCCTCTTGGTCCATTTCCTCTAACATTCTTCTCTGTATCTTTGCAAGAAAAAAAAAATCATGTGTTTCAAAACTTTCTGTCAGCTTTCAGCTGTTGGATATGTCAAGAGGAAACATTCTTGCTAGCTTCATTCCAACCATGGGAAACAAGAGTTGATCCAATTAATTACATGCTTTCTGTGCACAACAAACAGTATTAGTAAGTAAAGAGCAAGCTACCTACTAAATAGTTTTCTCTTTTAAAAATATTTATCTGTTTTTGATTTGTTCACAATACATAGTTCATACTTCCTGCTTAGTCATGATTTCTTTGTAAATTCTTTTGTTGTTTAAAATTTCAGTTAAAGTTTTCCTTTCATACCTGAGCTTCTCCAGCTTCTCTTCTTTGTCTCCTTTGCCCACAGAATGGAATGAACGTAGTCTTCAGTGATGCTCTGACTTTCCAAGCTGGATTACACTCTTGTAAACAATGTTTTAGGAAAATGCTTCATTTTATTGCCATCATCTCTAAAACCCACTTAGTAAGAACTGCTGGTGTGCAAGGGCAACCACCTATATTTTAGTCCCCCATCTGTCCATCTCCATCTGTTATAGCTTGTCTTATGCTTCTTTTGCAAGCTCTTTGTAGGGCTCCCATGTTTCTACTTCATGTTTCTGACTAAGATATGGCCTGTCATGCTGAACTGTGCGTAAAATGAGTCTGGTGCTAATCAGAACCCTTGAGCATGTGCTACACGGTTAATCTGTACACAAGATATAAGGCAAATATCAGGCAGCATTACTGAAAATGGAAATGATTGACTTTATGATCTCACTGTATATGCACATTGGGGGTTTATGTCTGTGGGTTCACTGTTTATATGTCTGGGAATTCTAGTACCTGACCATCCATTAAGTGGACAGTATTCTCTTGCAGCACTCAAAGTTGGGAAAAGAGAACTTTCTGGGAGGACTCGGATGTGACAAGATCCATTTTCCTTTTCCTGTGATGTATGGCACCTCTCATAAAGAGCACAGCATCAGGCCTGTGTGTTAATACTAAAAAAATAAAATAATCTAAAATTGTGAGCTTTCAAAAGCAGACGCTTACTTGTTCTGTCCTTGTATGCAGTGGGGACACACCTGAACTGGCTAAGTGCCAGTTTCAGAGCCTTGGCAGTGAAAACACTAAGTGATGCTAGTGTCTATTGCATTTTTCATGTGAGAGAATATGTGTGCTTCTGTAATTAAATAATCATGTTCTGCTTTTATGCATAGTAGGTTGCATGAAATCTCAAGGTCACCTTCAAGCCAAAGGCAAAAAATTAACTTCATTTTTATCTCTTCTTACATTTGCTAAACCTCTGTTGCTTTAAGTAATCTCTGTTTTTCTTTTCTTTTTGGAAACGAAGAAATCCATAGCTGTAGCTGATGTCACAGCATGCCTGATTATACTATACATTGAGTATGTTTACATGTTTGCATGCTGATTGACCATGCCCTGTCCTTCCCCCTATTCTGAACAGAGTATATTTAGCTGCACAACATCTTGTTCAAAGTCTTGATGGTGGCAGGTTTTAGCATGAACTTTGTGCTAGTCTACCTCATAGTACTCTTGTTCATCTCAAAGGGTAGGCGGAACAAACTGGTGTCTTTTTACAATTGTGTATGAGGAACTCCTCACAGACCATCAGCCTGATTTCCCAACAAAAGGTCTGATTTTATCCAGGGAGGACCAACCTAACCCAGGAAAATGTACAGAAAAATAAAAAGTAAATAAAGAAAAATAATACACATTTGTTTCAATAGGGGGCTCAGAAAAAGCAAGATCTACTGAATAGGGAGCTACATTTCTTCTGTGAGGTCTGAAACAGCAGATGAAAGAAAATCGAACTAGTAAGTTGTCACTGTTCACATCTTTACAGTCACAGCCATTGCAGAACTGTTTTTTTTTGTTTGTTTGTTTGTTTGTTTGTTTTCTTTCACGAAGAAAGATTCTCTTGACATCATCACAGAAGATGTATTTCATTAGGAATTCTCATGAATTTATTTTGTGCCACAGAGAGGGAGAAACTGATATGACGAAACTGCAGGAATCTTAGCCCTCAATGGTCATATAAAAAATTTTTAGAGTATTGTCATTCTGCAAATCTCACATTTTATATTGATTCATAAAATCAATTTATTTAGATAAGGAAATAGTGCTCTCCTATATCCTTTGTAATTTACATTTGTGCTGTCCTATATTCTCTGTAATTTTGTTAGTGTGACTAAATATTTTGAGTGTTATTAACTCAAGCACCTTGCAACTTTGCAGGTTCGCACCACTGCTTTTTGAAGCATTGCACTGATATTAGAAGAGAAGACAGAGGTGCACAGATGAAGCCGATAACTTAGAAGAACATCCCTTATGTAGTTAGCAAGCTCACCTAAGAAAATTACATGGGGGCTAAAAGTCAAAAAGGCACCTGAAAAGACTTGCATAGTTTACAAGGCATTTTTGGGAAAAGTGGTTTAAATGACTGTTTCTCAACTGTGAAACTTTCCCTTAGTTCATTTCCTCCTGTTTGGTGTTAAATGAAGAGAATCGACTTTGTGTTTCTTGGACACAAACAAGTGCCTCTCATTGAAGTGAACTTAAGCTCAGAAAGTGGAGACATCACTGAGATTTAGTTCAAAAGTGCACTCTGAGTACAACAGTCAGATCATTTTTGCCTTATATCTGTCAAGCCTGAAACTTGATAATACCAGGACATTCATCTGTACTTCTGTTCCCTTGCCAGTTAGAAGGGAGGCACAGAATTACCTTCTGAGGTCCTCTAAGCCATGAAAGCAAGCTTGAGGTATGTATTATAGTCCAACCAACAGGTTTATTGTTCTGCTGTGTTTGCAACAATGAAGTGCAAGGCAGCCACACAGATACACTTGAACAACCACAAACACACCACTTAAATATATTGTCATCCTATTTTCCACCTCTTGCTACTCTCTTTCTCCTCATGAATCCTCTTCCAGTTAAATAACCCACCGTTGATTACTTTTTTATTATTGGTCCCAGTTTTCCTACATCCATAGTCCAATTTGTATTCCTTGCCTTATTTCCGACAGAGGTAAGCTCAGCTGTATATGTCATTCGTATATTGTTACCAAGGTGTTGCTGGTCTTGCCAAGATCTGCTCCCCAGAAGGTCCTGAACTTCACTTTCAGTTACCTGTGAGGTTTGGCCATCTCTCACATCACTCCCTCCTAACCACTTATGAAATTCAGCCATTCCTTATGGTGCTATCTGCACCTCCTGTCAGATCCTGTCATTGTTACCTGTCATATCCAGATATTTCTCACATCCAGTTCAGTTAGGTGAACGTAGACCAGAGCTCACTGAGTGAACTGCATCCCTCACCATCCTAGCTATTTTCCCTGGCTGTGCTGATTTACCAATTCTCATCTTGGATTGCAGAGCAGAGGTTGTCCTATTGTTACAGTTTCACATAATACTCATCATACTCATCAGTCTAAATCAGGAACTGTAAATCATCATCACTGATAATAATAATAATAAAAATAAAAAAATAATTAAAAAAGGAATTCCTTAAATTGTGAACTGAATATGCTTACATGAACAGGAGAAAATAGATGGGACGTTGCTTTCTGCATGTCATATAAAATGAGCAAAATACTTTAAATTGTCCTTATAAGCACCTAGCATCTTCAAAACAAGATTGTTAAAAGATTTTTTAGTCACTAATTTCATGACAGCTATCAGAGCTGGGAAGGCAACAAAACTACTTTCAAGGTTTTATGAAAGGTTTCATTGTTTTATGAAGGGGAGTAATTAGTGTGCCAAGGAGATCAAAACCTTGGCCATGATGACCCTCCTGAGTGCTGTTGGTCCATTCCTTCTGTGAAGGTAGAACTGGTAAAATGGGAGAAACTGGTTTCTGTGCCCACTTTTAATTATAGTAATGCAAATGCCACCATTTTAGGAGCCACAGCTTCCATAGGAGCATACCTATTACTTCAGATCCAATGACACATTCAAAAGGAATACTTGTGCATCTGTCTTGAGTTCCTTTTTCAGTCCTGCTACCTATGGAGGCATCTTCAGTAGAAGCCCGCCAGCCACTGTACTCAGACCAATGTGCAAAGTGGAATTTTGCTGCAGAGGAGAGGATGGAATAGTTCCAGCTGTTTTTGTGGTTCATTATCAGTCAGCTGGAGCCCATTGCCAAATCATGATATAATGCAGCCACACATGGTCCAAATTCATTCCTCTTAACCTTGTTAACTGCCAAGTAGCCAAAACATTGAGAATCAAGAAAGACTGACTTCTGAGCCTGGTTTAAAACACTCTGAACACAAAGGGCTATTCACTAATTACTAATATGAGCGTAAACTGCCTGACTACAAGAAAATAAAAGAGAAGGTAGCAGCAGTGAGGCAAATACCACTCATCTCCTCCTGCATTTGGCTCTCCCTAGTTGCCTAGGGCATGAAGAATCACACAACTCTTCCAAGTTCAACTTCTCATCCCCTGTGATGGCCATATCAAGTGGGGGTCTTGCTCGGTACATGCCGTGTACCGTGTGGGTGATGAGGAGGCTTAGCACAGGTCTTGTCCATCTGACAAGAAGTGAGCCCAAAATACTTCCTCAAACAGTTTTACAAGCGTCTTGTGCTGAGTTCTCCTTCTGAAATGGTAAATTGAAATGTTATGCATTAAAATGGAAAATTTCATTAAATAACTGAATTCACAGCTAGAAAAAAAATGTAGCCAAAATTCTGTAAACATGCGTGCAGCTTCCTTTTTCTTTAGCCTAGCACCCATAAGTTCATCAACTCCAGGAGAGGAAACGTGCCCAGCTCCACGGAGAATAGATCACTCGTAATAAAACCATGCAATTAAACTATTTTAAGCCCCATATGCCTACAAGTACTAAGACTAGAGAGGCAGAACCAAGGCTACAGCCAAAGATTTCCATCAGTCTAATTCCAGCTTGGACTGAGGGGTGATTAATGTAAGCTTTGCATGTAGTATTTTCTGTAACTGCACAACTCTGTGAACACACATCCACAGTTAAAACACTTAGATGGAGGAGGGGAGAAAGGACTATGAAATTCCTTTCTTTTTATTTTTTTCTGTCCTCAGAGTTTTCACATACCAGCAGCTACAAGTTTTGGCTGCAGCCAATTTTCTTAAATACTTCTGAGTCAAGAGCCAATATTAGAAATTATTTGAATGGTCATTCGTTTTAAGCAAGATGACACCCACTGCAGCTGTGATACAAAGGAAAATCTGCCTTTGAGCAGTTTACTGTGTAAATACTAGCAGTTCTATCACAATGATTGCAATAAGAACATACTGTATTGTTCATAATTACATCCATATTAAGAGGAAAAAAATAGCTAAGCTGTTCGGTTACATGCCAAAATTATTTCCTGAGGGATATTTATTTTGACTAATGTTAGGGTAAAAAATGAAACCAATCTGGCCTGGTTTAAAGCACTTGATTTTTCTTTTATGTTTGATGGAGAGAAGAAAAGAAAGCCAAGAATTTATGTAAAGACACTGTTAGGTTTTAAGGTGGCAAACATTTTTAGAGCAGTAGAGTTCCTTCCCCTTGGCAAAGAGCAGGAATTTATAAATGCAGAATGAGGCAAGGTTACTGTTCTCAGGGAGAGGTATTTTTTCCCCATCTACTGCAGCACTGTTCTGTTGTTTGACTCAATGCCAGCCTTCACTGGGACAAAATCCTATCTCCTGAAGTACCAACTGCTATTTGGCTCTGGGTATTTGGAAATATGCTCTTGTTGCTACAGTGATCTCAGCATAAATCTGTTTTCCTTCCTATTTTCTATTTCTTTTATTGCTGTTATTCTTAAATTCAGACCAAAATAACAGATCATGTTACCACAAAATGAGATAAGTCATAGCTAGACATTCTTAGGACACAGGCAGAGTTGTGGTAACAATCTGTTGGCTGGTTGTATTACTGGATTGTCTTTAACCTGTGTCATCAAATTTTGCTGTGAATTGGAGGAAGAGGCTTATGCAGACCTAAGACTGACAGTGAGAATCACTGACTGGCAAACTAGAGTTCAGATTTAGTTTCCCTGCAAACTTGACTTGGCCTGAGGCTTTCATCCCTTAAATACCTCTTTCTGAAAACAAAGAAAAAAATCTGTCTGCCCACAGTGAACTATGAAAGTTGCTCTTGTAAATTTTAACTGCATTTAACTGCATGACTACAGTGTATGTATGAGCTCCGCCATCAAGTAATTTAAAACAGAAAAGCATTAGCATAGTTTGTGATAAGATTGAGGATTACAATTTGCTACCATGAAAAGTAGGGTTTAATCAAAATTTGGGAAGCATACTGCATGAAAAACAAGGCGGCTATATCCTCTTTCCAGAAACAGGTGTTGAAATGCCCACATTCAGATGACTTGTCTTCTGCATTCTGATAATGAAGTCCACCCTCACTAGAACATATCTCATTACATGTATCACTTCCTTAATCTAAATGCAGTAGTGTCATGGTTCTTTCCTTCATTCGTTATCCCCCTCTGGCAAAAAAAAATTGAACAGCTCTTAGCTATGGTGTTATTCTGAGGGAAAATATGGTTTAGAGAAATAGGTTTTAAAACTGTCTTTCATATTTTCAGTTAACTCTTTCTTTGCAGAATGAAACTGTACTTCATTCAAGACTGTTCTTTCAGAGTAAACTGAATCAACTTATTTGTAGTATTTCTCTATCAAGTGGAAACAATATTTCAGGATTCCCAAAGACATATATTTCGAAGCCAGTCCTCCTGAAGGTCTGATATTTCATACAATCTTCTCTGGAGTAGAGGTTTTACCTCAGAAAGGGGCTAAGTACATTCTAGAGTAGCAGGACTATATGTAGAGAATGCCATGTGCCTGGACCAATAAGACATTCAGTGTTTTAAGGCCTGCCTATGGATGAAATTTAGTAACACAGAAAAGCAAGAAGCTTCTTATATTTTCCTTAGGAGGACAGCACAACAGAGAAAAGGGCATCACTCTTTGGAGAGGAGATACTATCTGGGGAGAATAAAAGAAATCCTGATGACGTTATAAAGATGGGGAAAGAAAAACATCTAGCTTTGAAGAATTTAGAAAAGCCTTGGTGGTTTCCAAAGTTTTGATGTTTCATTTGATCCAGACCCAGAAGAGGGTCCCAGAGAGAATATTCTATCCATAATTGCTTTGATTCAGCCTTAAAAGAGAGAGGAAGAGCTCAGTATTTAGGATTTGGACTCATTTTCACAATTCTAATAAGCTAAATAAATGTATGCATGAGAATGAGAGAATTCTACTTGAAGGGCAATTATGAGATTATTATCAGAAGCCAGTCCTAACCCTGAACACAGTCTGTGACAGGTACTCATTGCTGTCTCTTTTACACTGCAGGAGCGTAGCCAGACTCTCCCTGCTCTTGGCCAACATTTCATGCTGGACAAGGTTGTTACACTGTTTGCCAAATCTGTATTTCCCCCTTTGGATTTACCACCTCTGAAGGAGTATGGTGAGCTTGAAAATGTTAACTCTAGACATTACAGATTTTCAGAAAATGGTTGCTTGATTTAGGGATATGCAGACATTAACAAAACAAACTTCTAGAAATGTGCATCTTTGCAGTGCAGGCTGTTCATTGAACATCATGACTGCTACAACCATTGTGGTCAATATCGGTATGCTGATAAGTGTCCCTGGAAGTTGATCATTTTGTTAAGAGCGTTAGAGTGAAACAGGGCAGAGTAGGTCAATTTCCTGCTTTGTCACAGATGTCTTGTTTGACCTATAGCAAGTTGTTTATTTTCACTGTGTGTTACTTTGGAGTCTGGAGGGTGATGCTTCCCTATCCCATAGGGACATCTGTCAATACACATTAATCAATATTGTGCACAGTTGTGAATGGAAACTGGAAGAGGGATTGAAAGCGAATAGATATAACATCTCTGTTTAATCTGATTTCTCATGGTGTGAATCTATATGTGGTTTTGATCGTTCTTGCAAGCCAGCTTTCCTAAGACGAAATTAAGCCAGGTGATGCCATTAGAGCAAATCTTGTCATGAGCTGTCATTCCTCTTTGCTTACCTTGCTTGCCTCATCCTCCTTCTCAGTTCTTTGTTTTCTTGCCTTGTCATTCTTCTGTTTCTTTCCTTATCTGTCTACTTCAGGCATTACTTTTCACTACTCTCCCATTTTCTTCCTCTGCCATTTATTCCTTTTCAATATTTCTTCTTGCCTAATATAAATGTGCATTGGACTAAAAGATCATAAAGATCATCAGAGGGCATATTTCCTCTTCCTGTGCACATCCTCATCACTACTGTAAGTATGGTGTATCCCTTCAAGGAGGGGGATTTTAGCTTGGTGTCATGTGGAGTATAAAAGAGGGCAGAGAGGATAAAAGACTTATTTTTGAGTGTCTGTTTTCTTAGGTGAAAATAAAACATGTCTTTAGCTGTTTCAGCTGTTCTTTTCTTGGTATTGCATCTTTTAAGAGGTGCCAATGTGAAACAGCCTGCCCAGATGGAATTCCACCTTCTCAATGCTTAACTGGTTGTTTAAAGACACTGCTGAGTCTGCAGTGCTGTGCAGGAATGATAGTGTGAAATCAAAGTGGAGAGTGAGAGGGAAAACAGGAGAAAGATAAGTAGGTAAGTGGTGTGTTCCCTTGCCTAGCGATACCTTGTACTGAAAAAGGGAAATAATTATTTCAGAATTAGTGAGCTACAAAGGGAATAGACAGGCCATCCAGATGACTGTTATTGCTTGCTGCTGAAATAAATGCAGTGATTCTCCGATGTAGTGTCTGAAGGTATATGAAAATGAAAGATGGTCCTCTCTGAAAAGGGACTGGCCTTTCTGCATCTCATTTGTGGAATTTTTTTTTAAAACAAGACAAAGTAAAACAAACAAACAAACAAAAAAAACCTGTTATTTATTCAATGGTACTAAGGATAATACTATTACTCACAGTGATGTAGGTCACATGTAGAAACTATGCTGGAAAGTTTATTCTAAATGTACATTCTCTAATAACACCACAATTAATTCAGTATAGCTTGTTCATTCTAACCTGTCTCTACTTTCTTTTTCAGGTAAATTATCTGATGACATGGGCTATCAACATGAGAATACAGTTCTTGAAAATGATCTCAGATACTTACCTTCCAGAGAAAACATTGGACTTCAGTGTGTATAAAGTAAAATTTGCATGTAATACATACAGAATTTGCAAGATTATGCTGTCTACATGATAATCAGTTAAGTCACATAGTGACACCATTCTTATTGAAAAGAAGTAGGAGACAAGTAAGAAAACTAGAAGAATCAATATAAATTTATTTATTTATTCCATCACAGCTTCTTATCTTCTGCAAAGTCCCAGTGTTCTATGTTCATGTTCTGTGATCACACTCTCTGGAATCTGAAGCAAATGCAACTTGAAACTACTTTGTGTACATTAGTATCCAACATTATGTACAGTAACTGAAGAGCCTACAGTCTGTAGACATTTAAAAGCAAAACAGTTTGTTCATGCAGTTTGTTCAGTTTGGTTTTGAACATTTTGTTCGTCTTTGGACAGGCAACAAAAAAAAAAAATATATATATATATATATAAAATAAATATTGTCACACTAATGGGTTTCATTATGAATATTTTGATATAGTAGACTTCAAACAAAAACCCTAAATCCAGACACATTGATATTTTGTGCATTTTAAAAATATGAACCAGGATATTCCAAGTAAATTGTTGGACTGTGGTATCAAGAATAAATACCTTGGACACAGTCCCCTGAAGGTTTCAAAGGGGTTAGAATTTGCATCCTGTCTTTGTGACTCAGCTAGTGTCTTATTTTTAATGGTGGCAATAAGATTTTTGTAAACTGTTTGACATGCAGACGAAACGTGGCCTGATCAAACCCTTATCTGTAAAACAGCAGATATTTTCTTCATATATTTTGTCCATGGAATCCCTAGAAATAAGTGGTTGAGACAGGGAGGTAAATTACATTTTCTCCATGAAAATGTAATTCTTTCACTTTCACCTTATAAATCACATCAATGTTCAGACATTTGTTTCAACTGAAATGTGAGAGAAGGCAAATCATATACAATGACTCTTATGCCCTTTGCCAACCATGTCCATATCACCTGGCCAGAAAAGGCAACAACATAAGCATTATTTTTCTTTTTTTACCTGACTTTTCGAAGGAGAAATATCTAAGCTCTCTGAGCCAGTTATGTTGGTTAAAAAATAAATAAATAACATAAAAAGGGAAGTGGGAAAGAGAAGAAAAAAAGAGAAAAATGAGCTCATGTTTGGTGAGTTGGTGGTGGTCTTGAACATTTGTTGTCATTCTTAGAGCTGGCCTTAGAAAGTCTCAACAAAACAATACTTGGTTCTGCTCTGTCATTCAGGTTTCCAAGGAAACAAAACTAATTAGGTAAGTGTGACTGTTGCTGTGAAATATGGACTATCATGTAGAGCACTGATGGACGATTTGGAAAAGATGGATGATATTCCTAGCTCTCACCTTGGAAAGGTCACTTAGTGCCTCTGAGGCTGCAAGGTTTACACTGTTTACCTTTGCCTTTGAAGTTCAGCTTTGCAACCCTCCAGAGTTAGGAGCACCTTCTGGTAGAGAGATGAACTACATTTAGTGCATTGGGGTTGCTCTTTTGGTTGTTGTCTCTAGGCACACTTGTAATCTAAATAATTATGTGACTATCTTCAGCACACAGACGTGGTTTGGATAGTTCTTTTGATATAACTCGCTTTTGATATACAATCTTTTGTTGGGAACTTGCATTCCCTTGAGCCCCATAAGCCAGACCTTTAAAATATGTGACTGTGGCTAGAGATCTCTAGCCAGGCACTTGCTCCTGTCTTACAACACAGTATCACCCTTTGAAAGGCTCCTGGAACTTCAAACACCCTTTCCCTGGTGTAATGTTTGTCTTGTACCATTGCTCACATTGCTCCATTTCCTATGGCAGCCATCTCAGTCTGTTTCCCCTCTCCTGACCAAAGTGTTCTCTCCTAACTCAGCCTCACAGGCTTCGACCCAACATTCAGTACTGCAGCTCTTGGTCAGCATCCAGCCACTGGGAGGCAGTGACCTCTGCCCTTCACCTACAACTCATACTTCATTACAGCCTCAAGACAAATTTTTTCTTGTTCATAATAGTTGACACGAAGAAGTAGAGGCAGCACTCAGTTCTCCTTAAAAGTCCATTGCCTGTGGCATGCAGTGTTGAACTCCACCACCACCCACATGGGTGTCTGCTTGCACTGATAACCATCTGACCAATAAGACGAAGAATTTTAGCCACAACAGTAAAATCCTGTCTTATTTCGCCAAATACAACCTCTCCTCTCTTGCACTGGCCCCATAGTTAGAGCTATCATTTACATAACTGAAATCCTTTCCTGCAGTCATGACGGCTGCCGGCCTGAATTCCAGTTAAAGAAACCCCAATTTTTAGAAGCTTTAGCCTCTGTGTGATCAGTGAAGACAAAAATAAGAAATATCACAGCCCTGATCTTTCTCTGGCTTTCCAAAGTAGCATATTCTTCTCCAAAATAAGAAAGAATGTAGTTCCTCCTGGCAAGACAGTGATAAAAGGGAATAAAAGGACAAAGGAAAATAAGCTACTGGAGAGGAAGAAGAGAAGACAGTAAGTTAATAACCAGGATAGAAGTGGGATGCTTCTAGGGAACAAGGGGAATGGTTAAGTATAAAGAAAGAGAGAGGACAGAGAGTAGTAAGATCAATGTGTAGGAATAGAAAGTTAATATATTATGGCAGAGGAAAAGCAATATGAATTAATTAATTAATTAATTAATTAAAATAGGAGTTACCTACAATACTTTATTTACCCTTATTTTTGATTTTATGTTTATTAACTTTGTAATAAATATCAGCAAATAACATTTTGAATTGCTTGTCTTAGAGTTACATATACATTAACCAGTGAGTAGCCTTTTCCTGCAGTTTGCTTATGAATTATTGGATTTTGTTTTCAAATTCATGACACCTAAGATAACACCTGAATAAGGCTAAAGTGGAAACAGACTGTATTTTCTTATGTATAAGTAAAAAAAAAAAAAAGTAAAATAAAAAAATACAAGCTTCAAAGTCATTGAGGTGTTGGGTCCAAACAGAAGGAGATCATGACAAATGATGAAAACACAAGGAAACAGACTGATCCACCAAAATGTAGTCTTACAGTTCAGAACTCAGAAGAGAGAACATTTTATCATTTGAGCAGATATGATTTCATTAGGTTGCAGCTATCTGGACTACAACATATTTACTTGCAACAACATAGATGGAGTTTTGAGCAACCTGATCTATTAAAAGATGTCCCTTTCCATGGCAGGAGGTTGGAACTAGATGATCTTTAAGGGACTCTTCTAACACAAATCATTTTATGATTTTATGATGTGAGAATCAAGCTTTTTGTGAATAATCACTTATTAATTCCTTCTTAAGTAAAAATGAAACAAATTGAAAACTTGTTATTTCTCAAATTTTATTTCAATGTAATAGATACCCTGGTTTAATAAACAGTTTACTGTTTATTGCTGCTTGTTAGCCGTTTTTCTGCAGTTCCTCTCTGAAAACACCAGCACTTCTACACTTTTTTTTTCAGTGTATAATGGTACTGTGTGAAAATATAGTATCTCTAAAATGTACAGTGCCATGTCTTCCCCATACTACCAATCATTTATTATATTGTTACATTACAACTAAATTATAATGGATATTTTTTTTGTAACAATGCACATGATAGTGGCAGTAATATCACATGAATCCATTAAGATTTGTATTATTATGAATATGAAATTATTTCACTAGGCAAAGATACTCTTTCTAATGATTAGTTAAATTACTGCTGAGTTAAAATAGAAGCCTCACGAGATTGCATATGACATCCACATGGATACCATATAAATTAATAATGGTTAGTTCAATGACTGTGATTTCAGATGAATCAGAGATAAGACACCTAAAGTGCTACTGAAATACATTGTAAGTCATTCTTACTTTGTTGCAGAAACATTTATCATAGTGAATTCTTCATTCTGAAGTAATGAAAAAAAGAATTCCACAGGAATTCTTTCAGTATACCAAGTTTCTTCACAACACTGTGAAGTAATGATTTGATAACCTTCTGTCAAGAAAACATGACAAACATAAAGGACAGTAGAGGTGATCAAAAACAAAGATTTCCACTACTCTACTCTTTTCATTAGCTGCAGAGGGAACAGCTGCTCTACCACCAAAAAAGTTGCAGAACCTGAATAAAACCAAAGTCTCTGTTGTGCAAATGTTTTTACTTTAAGTATGTATTATTTCAAGATTCAGACCCAAAAGGTATACTTGTCATCTTGGTGTAGCATGTCTACTGACATCTTTACTCCAACTTAGAACATTGAAAGTAGAATGGTAGGACTGTTAACAGTAGATGCTAACAATATAGACAATGTAGATGAGCAACTTGCTTATCCACTGAGATTAATCTGTTCCTGCTGAAATACATGTCACTCTTTCTTGACTGAGAGTGTTATCAGTGTGCCTTGATGATGTCTCTAACCACTACCATTTTCATTTGTGGGAAAGACAAATCCACCATCTTCAGTGGCACTTAGGTTCATTCTGAAGTGCTCTGTAGAACCAGCTTTGTGTTTTTTCTTTGTTTGTTGTTTTTTCTTTGTTTGTCTGTGTTGTTTGTTTTTGTTGTTTGTTTGTTTTCCTGCATCTGAAGTCCCTTTCAGAGCCAGCTGATTTTAGTGCTCCATGATGTAACTTGGGAATGGCTCAGTGCTTAGGTAGATCTTAGGACCTCTCCACTAGATTGTATGGGTGGTACCATGAAGTCTCTCACTTCTTCAGTTCAATCATGACATTACAATTTTGAGCAGCAGTTCATGAAATAAAAATGGATAAGAAGTAAAAAATAAAAAAATAAAAGCAAAAAAATAAAAATAAAAATCTTTTAGTGGTTTAACTTAAAGTCTTGTTGTTGTTGTTGTTGTTTTGTTGTTTTTTGTTTTGGTTTGGTTTGGTTTGGTTTGGTTTTTGTTTTTTTCCCTGTAGCATTAGGATTTAGCTTCAGAAATAAAAACAATGATGGAAATACAACATACAGGTCCATACTAGCTTCCTTACAAAACAGGAATGACTACCCACAGTGAATGACAATGTGTAGAAATTTTCAGTAGATTTAAGATGCAAGGGCCATAGCCTTACCATATTTTCTATAATCTAACACATACTTTTCAAGTCTGTGTGTTCCTTCCTAGGCTTCTACATGGCAAAATTTTAGGTAATTTAATAAATAAATTAATATTCCCATCATATGATTTATTTTCCTTATACTTTATTTTCCTATATTTGCTATTATGGAGCTACTAAAAACTGTAATGTATTCAGTATATGTATAATTCAGATGCAGGGAATTAGGGTAATTTAAGGTAATAATTATCAAATCATAGTTTTAAAGTTGATTGAAAACTTTCAGGTGGTTGTAGTAGAAAATCTCTACCTGGTTGCATGTAAGTATATAGGGGCCAATGGAATTCATGCTAGGGTACTCAGAGAGCTGGCTGATAGCACGGCAAGACATATCTCAATAATTTTTCAATGGCCTTGGGAATCTGGAGAGGTTCCACTGAGTGGAAACTGGCAAATGTTGTTCCAGTTTTCAAGAAAGAAGATCCTGAAGAAGATTACAGGCTGTAGTCTCACTTTAGTGCCTGGTAAAATTATGTAAAAAAAAGTATTCTGGGAGTTATTGAAAATATCCTAAAAAGCAATGCAGTCATTGGTCATAGCCAACATGGGTTCATGAGGGGAAGGTTCTGCTTAACAATTTTATTTTGATTTTAATATTTTAATATGATTTTAATATGGTTTTAATAAAAATTTTAATATGGTTTCTCACAGTATACTTCTGGGCATAAAGCTAGTAAAATACATAGCATAATGGGTGAAGAATTACCCTATGGATCAGGGTTCAAGGGGTGTAGTAAATGGGGTTACATTGGGCTGGCAGCCAGTCACTAATGGCCCCAGGACTCCATTTGAAGGACAGTTCTCTCTAATGTTTTCATAAATGACTTGGGTGTAGGACTTCAAGGTATACTGAGTAATTTAAGGATGATGCTAAATGGGAGGAGCTGTTGACTCCTTTGAGGGAAGAGAGGTCTTGCAGAGAGATTGTGACAAATTAGAGAGCTGGCCATACCAAGAATATGAAGTTTAACAAGAAGAGGTGCCAGATTCTGCACCTGGGAACGCACAGCCCTGGCTGTATGTACAGAATGGGAGATGAGAAACTGGAGAGCATCCCTACAGAAAGTGTTCTGTGTGATCTGATTGACAAAAGTTGCATATGAGCCAGCAGTGTGTCTTGGCAGCCAAAAGAGCCAACTGTACCCTGGGGTGCATCAAGAACAGCATTGCTAGCTGGTTGAGGGAAGGGATTGTCCTGCTGTACCCTGTGCTGTTGTGGCCTCACCTCAAGTTCTGTGTGCAGTTTTGGGCACCACAGTATAAGGATGACATAAAGTTATTGAGTATTGAAATGAGGGTTATGAAGATCATGAAGGGTCTAGAGGGCAAGATATATAAGAAGCAGCTGAAGTTACTTGGGTTGTTCATCCCAGAGAAGAAGAGACTAATGGGAGGCCTTGTGACAGCCTACAACTTTTCTCATGAGTGGAGGAACCTGCACTGATCTCTGCTCTCTGGGGGCCAGCAACAGGACCTGAGAGAACAGCATAGAGCTGGGACAAGGGAGGGTCAGGTTGGGTGTTAGGAAAAGGTTTTTCACCAAGAGGGTGGTCGGGCACTGGAGCAGGCTCCCTAGGGAAGTGGTCATGACACTGATCCTGCAAAAGTTCAAGGAACATTTGGACAACACTTTCAGACATATGGTCTGATTTTTGTGTGGTCCTGTGTGGAGGCAGGAATTAGGCTCAAAGATTCTTGTGAGTCTCTTCTAACACTGGCTATTCTATGATTGTATGAAAATATCAGTCATGATCTTGAAAGGGTAGTGGAAACATGGTGTAGAAATGAATTAATTTACCATACGGGTTCTCCACTGGCTCAGCAGTTATATGATAATGACTTGATATGATTAGAGAAAGAAACTACACTTCAATGACAATAGTAATACCTGTAAAATTAAGGAGCTGAAAGTACTTTTTAAAGGAGTTGTATGATTCATTGCAGTAAATGTATACTAAAATTATTATGAATATTACAGCTTTGTAGAGGGGTGTGATGCTGTTTGTATGAATATTAGTCTAGAGAAGACAAATAGACCAATTCTCATCTCAGCTATCCAGGTGTAAAACTGCATGATTGCACCAGAGAGGAACTTGATTGCATCAACGGGAACAATATTTGTTCATTCCAATGGAGTTTCCCAGATCATCTTCTGCAATATGGATGCTTCTGTTATATAGCTATTAATAAAGCTTTGCTTTATTAATAGCTATATATTTGACAGCATTATATTTAGGGAAAGTTGATCGTGGTGATATCATTAGTCATACAAGCTGTACAAGTCAGACACGCCACAGCACATTTCCTTTGTAGTATTATATAGTATAAATTGTTTAAATTTAGTCCACCTGTTGAGATAACTCTAAAAAGGAGTCTAAGTGGATTTATTAAAAGGTTCTATTAATGGTTTTTAGATATTAGCTTTAAATAGTTCATTAGTAGACTGCACAGCCTTGTGCCAGAGAAGGACACTGCTCAACAGCATGACTAGAGGATTCCATACAGATGATTTCATCACAATACAGTTTATATATAAAACTCTTTCTTATCTCTTCCAGTTGCTCTAGTTATATCATTATTGTTTTTGGTTTTGACTGTTTCCTACACACAACTGTAATATGATCTAAGTCCTATGTAATATAGTAAACTTGAAATATATCAGTCATTCTCAATAATTTACAAAACTCAACAAAGCATGCTACAAATTCCATTCATTACTGCAAAACAAGACATGCTACAATTAGCTTTTCGGTAATACAGTGGACGAAACTAACATTTTTACCATTTAATCTGAAATATCTTTTCCACTAAATGAAGTAGGATTGAGAATGGCATAAAGAATAACGGATATTTTTGAATTAAATTAACAGACTACGACAGACACTTCCACACTTTCAGTCAGACTACACATTTACCAAATACCGGATATGTCTTTAATAGGAATACTTATTATTATGCAGAGATTTAAATTTGGAGCTTGTTTTGCTTAGTAGTTTGCTGTTCTTCTAAACTGCATGAAAAAGTATCTGGAATTGGCTGACTGGTAAATTGAAAGCACTTGGTTTCTTATTAAGGGAGCCCTTTCCCACAAAGCTCTGAAACCTTAGAAAGTTACAAGAATAGTCTGTATCCATTGCTTTCATTGTTAACTTTTATTAGGCAACAGCACTCCATGGCTGACTTATGCAAACCCTTAAATGGCATAAACCATACCCTAAAAATTGTGTGTATAAGAACTGTATGAGTGAGCAGGTGCCAGTGATCTAGGTGAATCATTTCTGATTTTGATGAGTTCTTGTCTAAAGGTCTTTATGGGACAACATGTTGCTTTTGACTTTTTTTAAGCATTACCGACTGAAGCAATTCATGCTAAAAAGTATTAACTGCTAAGCAGCTAACATCTGGATTTATACTTAAAACTTCTGGCAAAAGAGAATCTATTGAATCCAGAATAGAATCAGACAGGAAGTAGAGCACTTGGATCACATCAACATTTGATCAAGCAGCAGGGAGGGGAATACAGGCAACCAAGATAAAATTTGAACGGTATTTAAGACACTGGTTGGGTTCCTGAAGCAAAACAACAAAATCTGTATTTAAAGTGCATTTGATAGTGACCACATTGCTTCTGACATCCTATAGAAGAACAAGGACAATGAAGTAGTGTTATGCAAGCATCTGTGGAAGCTTGGGTAGCAGACAGGTAACAGCTCATAAGTCACATTTTGGTTTTGGTTTGATAACTTCACTGTTTCATGTTTCTTGTTGAGACATGCTTCCTTTTGAGAAAATACAACTAAAAATAAAGTTCAAAAACAGGCTGCAGAATACCAGACAAAGGTAGGTTGGTAGAAATAGAAGATAGGTATAGGGAAGTGAGCTTGTGAGGAGAGGGGCATAAAAAGGGAAGCAAGGGGAAGCCTGGCAAGAATAAGAAATGGAAGTGGAAACCACAGAGCCACAGATTTGTAGTGTGAGCATTCACAAAGCCCTATTTGAAAAATATGTTTTGGGGGAAAATGGGGGATTCTCTTAGTGCCACGTAAGGGAAAGAAAGAGGTGAAGCAAACAGCTGCAGGTAAGGAGAAGATAAGGCCCTAAGGGCTGGGAAGTAGCACTTGCTCTACTGCTCTGAGAGGGGGGGAGAGATGGTACCCCAAAGGCAGCTTTGCTCTCTCCACTGGTTAAAAGATAGTGATAAGGAACAGCTATGCAAATTGTAGAGGATAGATCTCTTTTATTCATTGCAATTTATTTATGTGATTATTGAAGAGATGGAAATTGATTTCTGGCTCCAGAGTATTTTCCCTAGGTTTTCTTGACACTTTGTGATAGCAATTTTTCATTCTTTAGGTTTGAATATCTGTGTTTTACTTCCTGTAAAAATCAAAAAATTAGTCTTATAGTTTGTCATTTCTAATGGAACTATTTTACCACTACAGAGCTGCATTGCCTTGTAGTTCATGCAAAAGCAAAAGTGAGCAAGGAAAAATAAATAAATAAATAAAAACACTTTATTAAGTACTTGTGGAACAATTTTTCATATTTATATCAATGTCAGAAAAAATCATCTTGATTTTCAAATTCCAAATATAACTTTCATTATTAGGAAGATGGAAGATTGACATTTTTTTGCTTGCAAACTAAGCAACTTTGATCCATTAGGAGCAATATGTATAGTCTTAGAGTACCTGCCTCAGTGCTTGCTCTTAAAAGTATACCCTTTTGCACTTTCTGAATAAGTGAATACTTTCACCACAACATTTGCTAAAGTGCACAGAAAATACTGCTGCTAAGTATAAAGAACATTATACTAATTTATAAGGGAATTGCATGCTAAGATTATTTATTTATTCTAAATTTCCATGGTGACCAACAACTGCACTTTAAGACACTTATACAACTCTATAGAGCATTATCAGTATTGTCTATGCAACAAATGAAAACCCAGAATGTGAATACTTTTTCCTGAGGTATGTAAATTACAGCAGGCATGATATGAATAATACATCCTGTGGAAATTACCATATTTTTCAAATGCAAAAGAGATTGTATATGCCCAGTCAAAATGGGTTTCTCTAAATGGTATAGCAGAAGAAAATCTCACTTCCACAGTGGACAGAAAATGTGGTACCATCAATATGACTTAACTAAAATGTTTATAGTGATCTGAAATTTCTAAAGTAAGAAAATTCCCTTTACAGAAATCTGAAACTAATTTTTAATTTGAGACATCATCCTGTAAACTGTGTTTTTGATTTCTTTGGAGTTTTCATGTTTTTATATCTGCTAGAGTAAGTTCTCTATACAGGGAGAGAAACTTATTATGGCAATGGCCAATAGTATGGCTGAAGAAAACCTATGTCAGTGTAGGATAGCAATTTTTCATTCTTCTATTTTCTTATTTTTTTCTTCTTCTGTTTACATTTGTCCTAATAAATTTACATGTTTATGTATAAAGTTTAAAAATAATACTATTGCTAATTTGTGTTTTAAAAATTCATAGGGGAAAAAAAAAAAAAAGTTATAAATCATTAGTTTTAGATGGAAAGTGTTTAATTGCAAGAGATCTTCCCCTTCTGGAAAAGAAGGTAAAAGAAACTGAGTGTGACAGGTGCTAGTAGTGTTGCTTTGTGTTCACTGAAGGGCATTCAAATGGCAAGGAAGCATGTGCAATGTGCATTAGGACAGAAGAGGAACAAAGGGAAGGGTAAAAGCTATAGAAGTTTGTAGTAGAAGGAACCTATGAGAGACTGTGAAAAACCAACCTCTGATTCAATGTATTTTATCTCACTAGGCTTAAAAAATTAGGTCTTCAGCTATTGCCTAGGGAAACTAATTTGACTGTTTCTGTCCCCCTTCCCTCCCCCCCCCCTATTTTTTGTCATTTTTGTAATTTAATCTGAAATTTAATCATTTTTTTCTTCTTGGGTTTAGACTATGCCCTCCCATGCTAAGAACAAGCCCTCAAGTCCCTGCAATAACCTGCAGGATTCCCAGAAAACTTCATCTTGGTTATCATTGGTTATCATTTGACCAATTCTACATATTTCCCATATTTGCCTCTCACTTCTGGCACCAGATCTGAATGGCTGTGAATAGCTTTCATGAGGGCACATGTTCAGGATCTGGTCCTTTAGCAAGGTATATGAAGAATATTCCTTGCAACCTGACACCGTCCTTCTCTTCACTATTGTTCCCTTCCTTCTTGATTTTATTTTTTTCCAGAACTGTGATTCTTGCTAAATATTCAGAATTAATCTTAATTATTATTACTCTAATATTCAACATTAGATTTATCTAAATGGGTTTTGTAATCCCTGATCCTTATGCCAAAAATCACCCTGAAAATTTTTAAGACTTCTTCCAGTTCTAAAATTCTCACATACAAAATCATACTCTCTTGAAATATAATCCATTACCACAGGTATTGCTACATAAACCCATCGTTGTTTTATGTGGCATTAGGGGAACTCATCATCTCTTTTGCTAGTTCATCAAGAATAATGGCTAAGGCAGATATGCATTTGACTGTTTCTTAGGCCAGAGTTTGTGCTAGGATCAGAAATCCTGTATTAAGGGCTAGGATCAGAGCCCTTGATAACTTAGTGTCCATTACTTGGTTCTGGAAGGGAGTAAAAGGGATGAGTCAGGACTTGACAGTGAAGGTCTCATTGACACAGTATAAAAAGTATGTCAGGACTCAGGTAAGCAGCTCCCAGCAATGTTAGAGAATGGGAAGATGGAGCCGAGCACTGGGCCAAGAGATAATGGCAAGAAAGATTGAGTTTATGTATGTCCAAATATTTTGTGGAGCTGTTATGTGAAATGTATAGGAGTCTATGAACCCTGGAAAGAAAATATGAAAGAGTTCATCAAAGCAATATTTTAAAAACTATAATTAATATATGAAGTGATTCAGGAAATATTCATTTCAGTTCTGATTTCTTACGCTACTCATTCAAAGATCATAGAGAGAATTCTTCTGCCATTGCTTTAGTTCTTGGTATCTCACCCCAAATATACCTTTTCATATTCTATTATTATTTAAAATATTTTAACTTTGTGGAACAGGAGTAGGTTTTCATTATAAACAATGAAATATTGATACATTTATAAGAAAGTCCAGGGTACTGTTTTGTAGATAACAGTACAGATATAGCCATCTCTTACCTTTTTAGAAAAATAAGTTGCTAGAAATCAAACAACTTTAATATAGCATTGTTATTCTAAAGTTTAGTAGTCACCACAGTTTTTCTTCTTGATGTACAGCTGCAAATATCAATCATGGAAGATTCTAAAAAGGCATGAGGATAATCAGAGAGATTTAAGTTTTGTAGATCAGCTCCATCTAGGTGTTAGGCTAGGTTGTCCTTCAGCAGTTTTAAATCACATCAATATCAGAATAAAATACCCAAGGCAGTGAGCTATCAGAAGAGACGTTTTGACTGTCAGTGCAGATAGAGAAATACAAAAAAGTGAAAAAAAAAAAAAATAACAAAAAGGTAGAGATGTGATCTGAAAGTGAATCTGATTGGATCTTCCAGATTACTTTTATTCTATGGTTGCCACTTTCATATGGAAAAAAAATATTTAAAAACAAACAAACAACTGGAAAATACTAGTCCCTCTACAGTATCTCTGACTGTGTGTATATATGCAGTTTAAAAGCATATTGGATTTAGAAACCCTTGCCTTCTGCAATAGAATAAGGACATTATTATTTTACAAGTGTAAATTTTATGTGAATTTCCACATGATTTTAATATACTAGAGTAGTTAAAAAATCAGAAATCAAATCTGAAATACATGAAAATCTTCAAGATAAGAAGCATACAAGTAGAGCCAATACACATAAGATAATCTTTTCAAATTTAAGTTATCATAAATAAATCATAACTTTAAGACTCCTATACTTTATTTAATGTAAAATTGCTATTCTGCATTCTGATTTTTAAAGTTGCACCAAAGCTTAAGGTCATCACAAGATCACGTCTTCCAAAAATAGATTATTTTTATCTCTGCAACATGAGGTGTGAAAATGAATGTGAAGGGTGTATATGGGTCGGGTACAGCCTTCTTTTGTCATAACAAAGTTAGATTCCTTCCATACAGAGGTTTGGTTAATGAGATTTTAGAAGCAATTTAGATCCATGAATTAAAGGAAAAATCTAAAGGTGGTTTGTGGAATTGATTTTACTTCAACTAGATTACATTTAGATGTGGTACATGCTCCTTTTTTTTTTTTTTTTTCTTTTTTTCTTTTTTTCATATTCCTTTTTATTATTATTTTAAAAAATAAATTAAGGTGTAATTCTAAATTCACATTTAGGGATTCAATAGATCTTACAGGGAAAAAAATGAGAAGGATCAGGTTCTGTAATTACTAGAGCTTGAGTATATTTGCAAAGTATGTTTGCAAACTCAATGCTCTTACAAATACAGCTCTAAATTCATACTTCACCATGATATACAAAAAGTAAAATATAAAAATTAATAAGGGCTTTTCACAAAGTATTGTAAAATCAATAACTCCAGACAATAATGTCAAATCTTCAAATGTATTCGGTCTTTAAAAACACAAAGCTAATCTCCTCCTCCTCCTTCCCCCAAAGAAACTATTTGAAGAAATCTGCTGATTGATATTGATTCCAGCAAAAGATTTGGCTTATGGCTACAGAGCTACATCAGATATTTCACAGTAGCAACCAGCCTCTAGGCAGACCTGAACTGCTGAGCCCAGTGCTGGGAGTCCAAACCAGGTTGGACACTGCTATTCATCCAAGTTAGGTTAGGTAAGCTGCTCTCTAGGCCTTTACATAAAGAAAGAGCACTTCATATGTTGTTAGAACATGGTAACGCTGATAGATTGGTTTTGGTACCTTCCTTTATTTTCCAAAGTTTCTTCATCCCATTCCCAAACCCCAAATCAAATAAATTTAAAATTTAGTTTTATTTTCACATGAAATGATTACTAATAGTGTATGGTTTAGCCTATTATTATGCATTAAGTGCCACAGTTGTTGTGGGACATTAGTTTGTCATATGGTCAATGGATGTTTGTCAGTGCTTTCATGAGACAATACAGGGAATCTAAGTTGTGACCAATTTTTTTTTCAAATGCATATCAATCTCTGTATAATTTTTAGCCAGGGAGTCTAGACACCTCAAGGTTTGCTGGGCACTTGGAATCCACTTTTGGCTCAAAAAAATTGAGTTGCAGACTGTTGGAAGCCAGGAGACTACATAGGGAAAGTATCAAAATATGTTCCTACTCTTTCCTAGAAATCTGTACGTACATATTTTGGAAACAGGGGTGGGAGAGTGACCACTGGTCTGACCCAGGACAACTATACATTTGCACATAGTCAAAATAATTTGATGAGTGTCCTTTAATTTATATTCAAAGCATAAAGCATCAGTGTCTAAGGGCAAAGGGGGAATTACTGATTTCAGAAACAAACAAACAAACAGAAAACAGCACTTGAAAGAGGAAATTCTTAAGTACCTGAAAGCTGGAAAAAAACATGTGTTGGGCTGGGTCCTGATTTAGCTTCAAAGAAATAACAGTAAATCCTTTCCTACAATTATGAGACTAGAATTGAAAATACATGTGTGTCACAAGTCCTGCTGCTGCCTTCTACAGCCCAGTAGAGTGCTTTGAAGGAAGCTTAGCCTGCTGCAGTCTCTGAAGTACAGATTTCCTTGAATAGATACTACACTTGGACAAAACATCCCCACGAATTAACACTAGTTACACTCTAAGAAACCTTATATAGAGCTTTCAGGGCGTTTTCTCAAAAGACCTCAGTGTGTGCAGCGATGATAAGCTTTGGTCCTCTGGGATCCTTTAAGAATACTAAGCAGTGAGTCACCTTATTGTAACTTTGGACTTTATAGCCAGGCCTGCTGGCAAATATGATTAAATTTGCAACACATTCTCTCTCCCCCAAAATGCTCAGCTTGTTAATGAGAATGCGTGCTTGAGGATCTAGCAGACCTCATAACTTGATGTTGTGGGGAGTAAAAGCGTGGTAAGTGTAGTGCAAGATGGGTGTTCAGCTCACACCCAAAACACGGAGAAAAAGGGGCAACTTTGTTGTTGTTGTTGTTGATTCATAAAACCTTTGTAACTGCTGAAACTGCTTAATTTGTTGAGTTAATGAATACAGCATTATTAGCACATTAAGAGGAATATTCTGAAAGACTTTCTGCAGCCTGCAAGCCTGTGCCGATAGGCACGGAGAGACAGATTCCTGCATGGGATAGATTCAAATTACCTAAAGGTAGTTTTGTGCTCAAAATCACCCTGTGGAAGACCTTTTATTACTTTTTGTCATAAAGAGATGTAGGAGACTTCTCTCCCGAAGGAATATCTTTCTTATGAATATCTTTCTTTCCTTCCCCAGGGATACTGTTTGGCTAAGGTGTGTTTTTACTTTTTTTTTTTTTTTCTTTTTATTAATGGATGTTGACTGTTTTGTCTCTGGATGCATTACATGAAACAGTGAAGTATAAGACTGCATTTTTTTCCTTAAAAAATAAATATTTTTTTCCTTAAAAAATAAATATTTGTTTCCAAGTTATGTTTTTGTTTGTTTGTTTGTTTGTTTGTTTTGTTTTGTTTTTTAATCAGATTTTAGTCTGAAGAAAATATTTACAACTGAAATAGCAACCCCAAATATAAATAAGATTTATAATGGAAATGACAGCCTTGACTATAACATTATGGTCACATACCTCTACATAAAACAGTGCAGCCTTCCATTGTATAATCTACTATTGGTCCTATCATGTGACCTAATTAAAGCCCTACCTCAAGGATGTCCTTGTCATGCCAGTCAAAATATTAGGGCAATTTAGGAGTTCCCTAAGGAGGGACCTGTGAAACTGTAGACAGTGATCAAATGCCAGTTTTCACACCCTAAGAGGACTTCGGAGTAAGTTATGAGAAGCAGTGCAATGTAGAAATTACTCCCTTTTCCAACACAGAGATCAATTCATATCAGATACTTTAACAAATAATTTTGTTATGAAGTGTCATTTCTAATTAAGCTTATCATAAAGCCTGTATTGATTGAAATCAGTTATTCAAATGTTCTTGGACCTGGGAACTCAATTTCTGGACTTGGAGGAATTCTGCTTATGGTATCTGTGCTGCTGAGTAAGACTGGAGATTATTTTCTTTTTTTTTTTTTTTTTTTTTTTAAATGCAAAAGTGGAGCAACAGTCTTCAGAAAGCATGAGATAAGGTCCCCAGGGTACCTCACTGATTGTTCCCATGAGCACAGAGGAAATCAACAATACACTAAAGTAGGGGTGAGAACAGATTCAGTGCTGGGTGGAAAGAGGTGCCTGGCTCCTGAAGAAGGTCAACATTGTGAGAGGGACAGTCAGACATGGAAGGAGACAGTGAGAGGGAACAGAAGCATACAGAGAGCCAAGAGGCAGGGGCTGAATCACGAGCAGAAGGCAAAGACAGCATCCTCAGCTCACGCTATTGAAGTGCCATACAAATTCTGACAACATCGCCAATCTCCTTTTGGCTCATTCTGAAGCACTTGGAGTGCTCTGATTCTCACAGGTAATCTGAAAAACAGATGAAGCAACATGTGAATGTGAACTCCAATATGCAATTACTCATTTAAAATTTGTCATATAAACATTTCATGTCTTCCTTATTTTATGCTCATCAAATATTTGGTTGGTTATCCAATTAAGGCTGCTACCTTAAATAATAAATAAAAGGGCACCAGAAGACATGCAGACATGTGCCCCTGTGCTGATCAGCTGTATATGTGCAGTGGCTCAGATCAGTTAAGGGTAGCTGGAAACTGGCCAGCTGGCCACACTGTAATCACTCAAACATCAGGAACAGTGCCTTGTGAGTGAGCCACTACTCCTTCAGTGGGAAAACCAAATAATAAATTGATGCATTCTTCAAGCAAATGGTTGTACTGAGCAGCTGAAGAGCTTCCCACTTGCTGAAATACATTTGCAGAATGCATTTGCTGAATCACCATCAACACCAAATGAGTTCTCAAACTTGAAGTTTGCCTGTGGATAAGAAGAGCAAGTAGTTAATGTAAATAATGTGGCAGTAAATAACTTGGTTTGCTTTAAAACGTACTCAGTTTTCTTTCTTAAAAAAAGAATCCATGGAGCTGGAAAAAACAAGTTTGTTGTGAGTAACCAGTAGATTGCACAGTGTCCTCAGTGCTGAACAGAGAAAATGTCAGCTTGCACTAAGTGTTAGGGGAAAGAATTTCAAATTTCCCAGAGCACAGTTGCAGCTTCTTTTTGCCAAAAGGAGTTTAAAATCAGTTTCACAGTCCCCCAGCATTTTTTCAATAATGATTAATATAAAAAATAGGATGGCAAAAGCAGCTGTACTTTCTCTTTGAGGGAAAAAAAAACAATAATTTAACTTCCAATTCTTGAACTGATACTGGGTGAGCATTAAACTTCAGCAGCTGTGTCCCCAAAGGTGACCTAGTCAGTAATTTTTTTTTCAATTTCTTTATGCATTTAGGGTTGTAACATTTTTGTAGTGCAAAATAGTGGTCAGGAAACATTATCTGTGCAAATCATGACATTGAATTTTCATCTAGGCTGCTGCCAGCTAACCTCTGGGACTGCATCCTGCTGGGTTTCTTTTTTTTTTTTTTCCTTTATTATTTTGATGTGGCATTGCTAATGAGTTGTGAAATTTCTTGTGCTGAGCATTCAAAGCCTTTAGCACATTCCTGCATTTGGCAGTTGTGGGAGAGGGTTACTGCAGAACTGTGTTTTGCCATCTGGATGGTTTCCTTTTCAGAGGCCCTGTAGGGACAGGGAGATTGTAAATCTTTGCTTCGCATTTTCAAAGGGTTAACAATGGAATTAAAAGCTCCATTAACATTGGAGAAAGATGACAGTCAGCTACTGTGCTTAACATACATTGGGCTTTAAGACAATGTTGCAATGAAGGAGTTGAGTCTGCCTAAATGAAGTGGAGGACAAGTAAAATTTAGTAGGTTTTGCAGGTGAAGAAAGCCACCTTAAGAAGAAAGCTACATGGAGAGTGTTGAAGGGAAAAAGTACAGTATATCCAGTTTGATAAGCTGGAGAGAGGATGGAGAAAGGAAAGTCTTTAATATTGTACAGTTTATTAGGAAGTTGTTTATAATAGATTTTATAGCTCTGTTCAGGTTTTGGATTTGAATCCCATTATATAGTTCTTGATGTGATAGATGTTCATAGAAATCCCAGTCCTATTTTGGATGCTTACAAATTCATGCTCACGAGCCAGAGAAATTTAAACCATTACTGTGACACAAACAACATTAAAAGAATATTATTGTGCTTGTGGAGATGAATAATGTTCTTTAATGTGTTTCTGTGCATGTGTGTAATTTAGTTGGTGTTTGGTTTTTCATTGCTTTCTAGAAATATTTCCATCTTGTTGATTCATACTGATATTTGCATAGGTCAGCAGCAGACTGGGAATTATTAAAACATCTGAATGTGTTACTTAAGTTAATGGAATAGTTACCACTGTCAGCTGCAGTATTGGTGTTAGTCCACAATAGTTTTTCCAGGGTGTTTCATAGGAATTTATTGAACAGCAAAAGAAGGGACTGGAAACTCATGACTCTGAGCTTCTGGTCTATATTTAATGAGGGAAAGTATTCCAGGGGACAGAGACTCTCCTTGTTCTCCCTAAATTTGATCCTTTTCCAACCCACCCCTTCTAGCCTGTCATTGTTGATTTTTTTTTCCCAGATCTGGGTCCCTAAACATCTCCCACTTGGCAATCAATACAGGTGGGATTCATCTCACCTAACTTTAGATTCTGCAACACAAATGTCTGAGCTAGTCTTCTAACCTTCTGTTATCAAATGTAGGATGCTACACATTTGGCCTATTTTAGATACCTATTTTAGGTTGGGATGAATTGTGTTTTTCTAGTATTTTTTTTCTTGCCAATGACTATGAAAGACCTACATGACTGGCTAATTTAAATAACTACCTGCTGTCTCTCCTACTGCATTTCCAAGCAGCAGTCCTGCACTGGTATCTTTGCTCTGATCCATGGGAGGAGCAGAACAGTTGCAGACTGAGATATAGTAAATCTTCTTCCTTTCCTTTCCTTCCTTGGTTCACTGCTTTTGCTGTCATGTGTTTGTCTTTTTTGCATATCTTGCCTGGGCATTATCAGTTAATGACACTGCCTATGAGAATCAAAGAGAGATGATCCTTGCTATAAGGCCCAGTGTCAGCTCTTCCCTGGAGTATCTGCTGCAAGTCATTACAGTCATGGCAGCTTCCTCCCTTTGGACACGGGAGGAAGAGAGAGAGCACTCATGTTGTGCCTGTGCCACAGACATTCTCTGACAGCAGGGGAAGTGTGGGAGATATGTGCCTATTCACTGAGGATGGACATTCAACTACTGAACCCTAAAGAAGTACCCAATACTGCACAACCCATTTTGATAATTCCTTTCTGAGAAATAAAATAAAGCTAGGGACTGATTTTTGGCTCCAATGCCATACACCGTGGGCTGGCTTGTGTCCATAATGTTAAAGATTAGATCCCCCTAGAGCAAACAGTTTAGGTCTTTGACATAATGTGAGGCCCCAGATTTATTCTGAGACCACCGTGGCCCTCTGTGGCTCTAAAACAAAATTATTTTGTGTGTGCATTTCTTGCAGCCCAAAGATTTGCAAGGAATTGGGCTCTGTTGCAACTCACCAGAGAGTTGTTTTATGTGTGAAATAGATTATATATTGCATTACAAAAGAATATACAGGTACATTTAAGGGCATATATCCCGAAGAGAGATTGTTGGAAGAGTTTTTTAGGCAAATAGGACCAAACAGTGTCATATGCTTAGTATTGTCTTTTTGGGGTCTGTTATTGGAAAAACTATCAGACTACTAGGGTGATCAGTTTGGAGGATTGGGGTGCTGTATTGTTATATAATGGTGGTAATTCGTGTCGAGAAGATGGTTGATATTAATAAAGAAGGGGGAGATGTGGGAGTGTGGCCATGGGGGTCAGGAAACCCCGTGGTTAATGATAACATTAGACTCTTAATGATGAGGCCATCAGCAATGTAAGAGTTTAGAGGGAACAAAGAAGTGTAATTCAGGAGACTCCATGCTGTCTCAGGGTTGCTTGTTCTCCAGCCATTAAGGCATGGAAGTTTCTGGGTGTTTGCCATTGTTGTTATTTGCAAAGTTGTTTGACCAATGAAAAGCTGGTTTTGAAAAGGACTGCTGTGGGGAGAAGGGTATAAGAGGGGAGCCTGTCCTCAAGATAAAAAAAAAAAAAAAAAAAAAAAAAGGCAACACAATGTAATGAAGTTATGTCATCAATAAAGAAGCAGAAAGAAGGAATGAAAAGGAACAGGCTAGCAGAATGGAGACCAGGACGGGAACAGGCACATTGATCGCCTCATGAAGATAGGTTCGGCCAAACTCAGCAAACTGACAGAAAGTCACTGGAAATAGGCACACTGGAACTGGCAAGAAGCTCAAGCTGAGAGAAGCGGACCCGTGCACACAACTGCCCCTCGCTGGTAAGCAGTTGCGCATTATGGGGAATCATATGTCCTTAGGAACGAAAACTGTCCTGGTAACCTCACAGCTTATTCTCCTTATTAACAATCAGACAGTTTATGATCCTGAAATATGGCACCAAATTGAGGTCAAGGTGTGGGACTCTGCAACTAAAAATGACAAGGTTGCAGTGGGATTGCTCAGCACCTGGTGAGCAATCTCTGAGGCCTTAAAGAGCCCTGTGGGACCACAGTCAGAAATGTGTGGTTTGCCAGACAGTGAGGGAGCTGCGGGCTCATTTACTGATGCGATTGCTATGCCATTGGCCCCTCTGCTGCTACAGCCATCGAAGGCTTTTGCTGTTACACCCCCTGGTGACCTGGATGTGCCTTTTGACCCAAGCCCTATTGGCCTTGAAAAGGAGACTAAAATGTTTTTCTTCGATCCAGGAAGAACAGGATACATAAGGCCCGAAGGCCAAGTTGCTTGACAACTTAAAGCAAGACATATTGTTCAAAAGGAATGGAAAATGGAGACTTATTTGTAATCAAGAAAAGGAATGGAAAATGGAGACTGTTAAGTCATGGAACTTAAAGGATTGTCTGTTACCTTTTATGATTGTACATATGTATAGGTGTACTCGGGTTTAGTACGTAAAAGCAGTGTTCTGCATATTTAGAATGTTTGATGTTCATCTGTGTGTGTTGGTGGAGTGTAGACTCCCCGCACACTCACTGCTGTTTACTTGCCTTTTATACCTTTTATAAATATTCCTTTTATAAATATTAGTAATTTCAGACTGAGTTGAGACTTCATTTATAACAGTATCTAGTCTTTCTTCTCCTTCTTCCTTTATTTAACAAGGTAAATATACGCACAGAAATTTTTGGGAAATTTGGAGAAATTTTTACCTCAAATTATTTCTAAATGTGTTAGCTCAAGCACAAGAGACTGCATAACTATTTAACCATGGGACTGGCATCTTCCCAGTTTGTCTCAATTTTCAACTCAAAGCTACCTATATGGAATAGCAAGGCCAAACAATTATCTGTTAGCCAGGAATGGGGAGTTATATTCTTATGTAATTATCTCTATATTGATGTTTATCTATTTATTTTTTTTTTTTTCTAACTTGGCACAAAACAATACTATCCTTCTTCTGTCAAATGTGAAAACCCAACACACAGGAACTCTAGATCTTCTTCCTTAAGGGTTCGAATTTAGAGGAATTGTAAAGTGCAAAATAACATTACAACATTTTATTTTATTTTTTCCTGTAGACTAAATTCCAAAAATGGCAAGGCTGTTTTAAGAAAAATTCCTCCCAAACTCTTCAGACTGAACACCAACTTGAAATGTTCAAAGGTTAACTACTGAACTATGTCCAGGTTGCATATGAATAGAAACTGCATTTTAAATAAGAAATCTCATTAGAAATAAGACATGCTTCCCAAACCCTCTCTGATTTTAGTGATTCCCAAAATTCTGTGATCAAACTAAATGGTTTTATATACACACAAATGGAGAGACTTGGACTCTGCACTGATTCCAGGTCCACTTCCAGAACCGCAATATTATAATAAGGAAATCAATCTAGTAATTATTTTTATAAAATAAAACATGAAATGCATTTTTATGTTTTTCTTGTATATTTTGATACTGAGGCTTGAAGTGGAGGTGTAAACTTGGGGGTAATTAGATCCTTTGCAATGTTATTTTCCAGGTCCTTTTTATTGATCTTAGCTACATATTGTACAAACCTCCTTTCAGTTTCATTCAAGTCCCTGTGTCACTGAAATAGTATCACAGTGAGGGAAGACTTATTTAGTAGTTACATATAGTAGTCCTTAGAAGTATCTTGGTAGGTGATGCAACATTTTCTCTGTGGTGTGTCTGTTAAGTTACACAAAACAAAAAAAAATTGCTTTTCTTGATTTTTGTAGTCACTGGCATTATACAGCTTTTCAGGAATAACTGCACTCTTTATCTAAAAGGTGTTGCTCTGACTTGTTTTTAAAATCCGGAGTCTAAGCACATCAAAATGTTCAAAATCTCTAAAAATAGCAAAATCTGTTTATTTCAATGGAATCAAGTTTTGACCTTAGCAGGATACAGAGAATACATGGCCTTTTTCTATTCCAATGCTCACACTTGTTATTTCAAAAGAATAACAAGTCTTTTAGAATATAATGCTTAGTGGGAAATTAAGCAAAATTTCCAAATTAGTGGGAAATTATCTAAAAAGGTGAAAACCATTTCTGTAACATTTATGAGAGCTATAAAATCCCTCTTGTTAGGCACAAGAGGCCTTAAAATACTCTTACTCTGCTGGACTAATCCCTGCCCAGTGACTTCTGACCCTGCTCAGTATCCCTACAGCTGCAAGGATCTTTGCCAAAAGGCTGTATCTCAACACTCTGAAGGTGAGAGTGTGGTGTTGATAAGCATAAATCCTGCAACAGGTAGTTGGAGAAAAAATATGCAACTTCAGCAGGTATGTAATTTAGAATTTGTCCAATAAGTAGCTTCAGAAACTGCTTATTTAAGATTTTTGTCCAATAAATAGCTTCAGATAAGCAGCAGACTTAGCATCCTGCTAAGTCAAAAGCACCTTTATTATTATCCTGAGGAAGAAAAACACTGAAGAATTTTTATACTGAAACCAAATTGTCTTTCAGTTCCCTAAGTTAAACCCAATAGCCTCTGGTTATCTCATTTCAGTCAGATCAAATACTGTAACATAGTTCTTGTAGCACTTGAATTGTGTGTTTGTCTCTAGCAGCTGTATGTGATAAGATCCAGACATTCTTCATGTAGAAAGAATATCAGAGGACAACTTTCCTGGCAAACTCCTCAATAGTTTCCTCAAGCTTCAGAGCAAATTTGTGAAGAAGTCTACTTTATGCTCTCAAGGATTATTTTTCCAGTCAGATTATTATTTTTATTTATTTATTTATTTTTTACATCTATTTCAGAGCTCTTGAAATTTATGTTTTAAAATTTAGCACATTACGTTCATAAATCAGAACTCTGTGGAAACAAATTATGAGATATAGTTACATGTCAACAAGATAAATCAGGACTTAATGGCCAGAATAGAAAGTATTTTCTCATCAGACAGCTAGAGAACTAATTAATGTTACCATTTTTAAACCAACCAAAGACGTACATCTATGTTCTTAGTTGGAATGCATAAATCTGATGACAAAGTTAACACTTATAATTTGGATCATTTTATCATATGTTTATAAATCAGTCTGTTAAATAAGATTTGAGCAAGGTCTATAAATTAACACAGTAAATTAAGAGTGTGTGGTTTCTGCTCATAAATAAGGACTTAAACTATTGAAGGTAAGAAGACAGACAATAAATTCACATTCCCAAATTAGATGATGGTTAACTGTTATAAATCAAAGCTGCAAATAATATTTATCTCCTTGAATGTTCATTATCAGAAAGTTTTAAAGAAGAGAAAAGCTCTGAATTTAAAACCAGTCCCCTCTTTTGCATACAAGTAGTGTACATTGTAAAGACTGAGAGGAGCATGAGTAGATTCTCCTGTTTGAATGGTCCCAACACTGGCTTTTGTTCTCCTTTGTTTCTGAGATTTGCAGCAAGTGGTATAGGACTTACTATAACACTATGTTTCATGCTATTAAGCACATCTTCAAATCAGAGGATGCCATGTGTTCCCCTCAAAATGAATACACTATGGCAAGGCAGAAGAGTATCAGACTTGCCTCTGTTGATTTTCATACTCCCCCTCCCCTGTTCTGACAATCTGTGCAAACAATGGGAAGCTGAATATATCTCATGCCAGAAGGCAGCAGGTTACTAAAATACCCATGACATATTTATGCAAGAAACATGCTGTACAACATATGGGCTTTGGGAGCCTTTCCCACCTTCTGTCTGTGTGTATTTTTTCAACTGTGAGAAGGACCGATGAAGAGATTTACTGCATCAGAAAAAAAAAATAAAATAATAATAATAATAAAAAAATAAAGGCAGAATAAGAGAAGAAAGCAATTAAAATAGGTGAATGTGTATACAAGCCTGAGCACTTTGCTAGTTTTAGTGAAAACGCTTTACTAGTTCTAGTGAAATACTTTTTGACAACTTCATATCAGATACATAGATGCCACCGTAGGATAACAGGTGTAAAAACATAAGCCAAAAAGTATCTGCAGCAAAAATATTCAGAAGACCACTGATTTGGGGTACTTAGCTGAACAAATATGTGCAATGCTTCAAGTTGAACATGAAAGCATGGCAGTAACATACATGTAAATCAACAGTCTCTTGGAAATGTGGTTGTGGCTTGAGGGTGGCCAGAAAGGCAGTGGTGACAGCACTAGAACTCAATTATTTCTTGCTCCTGGTTTACTGCTGAAACCTTACCCCTTTCTGAACCAGAAAACTCCCACTTACATGAGAGTTTTAAGCCTTTTGCTTATGAGTGAAAAAACAAACAAACAAACAAACAAACAAAAAAAAACAACAGTGAAGTATTTTCATATTACATAGTGCACAGGGAGAGGAAGACATTTTATTCTTATTAGTCACTCTATATGAGTTTAAAAGTGGTTACATTTGACCTACCTGGATACATGGGAGAAGATCAATGGTCTGTCACATAAAGAATTCAAGTCCAATAGATAAATATCTGAGTAGGTTTAGTAACAAATGCAGCATTTTATAGCAAACTGAAACTTCCAATTTCTGCTAAACTTTTCTTCTTAAAATCATTTATTGTATGATAACTGACAAGGAGGACTTCCCTCTCCCAGGACAAGATTTTCTGTATTTAAAATGATATCATGTAAAAAGCCATCCCTGATTAATAATAAGGTTTCCTAGAAGTCAGTCCTACAATATCACTCCCCTGTATCAGTCGTCTAGTTTGGCATTGGCAGGAGCACAATTAGCATAAGAAAAATTTATCTAATCACTGAAAGTAGTTTCAGTAATTCTGAACACAAACTCCAGTAGTTTGTCAAACATGTGTGAATGGGGTCTTTAAAAAAAATAAAAATGAAAAGAAGGGGGGAAAAAAGGCTGTATTTATACAGAGAATTATCTGCTAGAAACAGAAAATAATAATTTTAAAAAATAATAATAAAAAAAATCCACCCCTCAAATAAAGACCTCTTATCTGTTAGTCAGAATGTGGTAAACAAAAAGTATTATCCATAGATGAATACGTATTTTTCCTTTGGAGCAGTTTCTGTTTTTAACCTGTGAAAATGGATAGTACCCTTAATTTGAAGGTTTTGGGACAATCATGTGTGAGGAAGTATATTGGAAAAGATACCACTTACATTTATTTAATCAGCACACATGGGTAAGCATTCCTGTATAGGTAGCAGGAGATAACCATCCACAAGTACTCTCTAACCTTGTTTCACTGGGAAAACCATGATTTCCGAATTCAGCAAGCTGAGGGAAGCATTGCAATCTGTACTTCCCTCAGTGAGTGAGTGAGTGGACAAACAATGGTGATCAGTTAGAGAGTCTTTTATTGGTGCTGTTAAATTGGTACTGATGTGTCAGCATCTGAGCCTTCATGAAGCTTCTCTAATTCCGGTAACCTGAGTGAAAGTCTAGCTTTTGGAAGAATACTGCATCTCTCTTTCTGCCATGTGGAAGGGTCAGAAGTGAAAAGAGAAATGAGGGAAAACAAAAATCCCAAATTTGACACTACATAGCTTAACATTTCAAGTAAAATATTTTTAAAAAGATGAATAAATAAACAGTGGAAGAGGAATGAGGAGATGAGATGAACACAGTGAACTTTGCTTCTAGCAGTATGCCAGGGTCACTAGATTTACGTTTCGGTAACTACTATTTGATGGAACTACTGACTAGAAAAGTTGTTTGATGTAATCATGATAGACTTCTATCTCTGTCCTTCTCCAGCAGAGACTGGTAAATTACCCTGATGTACACTATGAGAAAGTAGGAGTTAATACTGCGGTAACAACATAATAAATGTAGTGCTTCAAATCACTGAAGTCAAATCATGATTCTTATAAGCATTTTATGCCACTTGCTAAAACAGTAATTAAGTCAGTTTTAACGCAAGTAAGGTCCTACTATTTTCAAAGTTGAAACTTCAGCTGTCTGTTGAGTTACAGTAAAGCTGCTTCAGTGATTAGTGAAATATTCAGTACAGTGTGTTTCATTGCAGATGTAAAGTGATTCTTCTCTTTATCCTTTGGTTTCTGCAGCAGAGAAGATGATGTGGCCAATCTCATAGGGAGCAAATATTCATCACCAGCCTGAGGTAGTGCAATTGATTTCCATATGAACTCTATGACATGAATAGGGAAACCTGCTTAAAATCAATGTCACATTTGAGCCTAGTATTGTACCCAAAGCCAGGGATTCAAATCACAGTGGGTGTGGCTGAGAGCCCCTTCAATTTTCTCCTCAGCTGTAAGGCCAGGCACAGAGCTGGGCTACACTGCATCGCATCGCATTAAGCCACTTCACACAGGACATGATGTGACCTGACATAATATGTTTGGAGGGTTGAAAGAATGTTATCTCTGTATCCACAGGCATTACGCACCAAGCTACTAAGCCTTAGCAAGCAGGCGGTAATTCAGGGAATCAGAGAATAGGGCTTTTCTTTTCTTTTGGGTAGATTATATTAAGGCATGGTCATGAATCATTTTTCACTTATGTTACATAAGTCATACTAAGAGTCTTAAAAATTCAGACTTTATGCCTTTAGATAGATTTTTACACCTCACATGAATTCACTACCATGTAGAGAACTTGAACAAGCCCTAGGACTCCAGTGCCAGTACAGATGTCTGGGTTTGGAAGAGCACTCTTTTCGTTATTAGATTAATGAAATCCAGGGTCACTAGATTTGTGAGGTTTTTTTTTACTCATATTAGAAAGTGGTTTATGCTTCTCACATAGAGTTAAGCACAGGTGTAGGCCTATTTATATGATGAGTGAGGAGGATGCAAGAGACTGAATGGCAACCTACTAAAATTAATAAATGTAGATTCTGTTTCCATCTTTGCCTGTGACTGTTTGTGTGATGCATATCAACTGACCAGAGATGGTGAAACAGTATCATATAACTAGATCAGTAGATGTCTACTGATTTAAAGTATCTCAGTCAGATACCCTTTGCATTGGTTTAGTTCTTACTATAGATAACCTTCAAAATGAAAGATTTTGAAATAATCCAAATATCTTCCTGTTCAGAGAATGGCAAATCAATATACTTTGACAGCTTTGACATTTTTACCAAATGGAAATCAGGTGAAATAAACTCTGGCAACTCGAGCTTACCTGCTTGCAATTATTTATTTGTCTGGAGTTAAGATAAGTTAGCTTTACTAACTGTTGAACATATAACTCTCTTGAAATTTAAATATATTTGTATTGAAAACCCATGCAGAGACTATAATAGGCATCAGCCTCCCACTCCCAGCCTCCCAAACATCTTCCCTGGTAGATAGGCACATAAAGAACGGTTGCTGGCATTTTAATCACTATGTCTAATCCTGTATAAGGGGGGTTTCATTCCATGGCTCCAGCTTGGATGCACGAGCGAATTCCACATGATACACAGATGCTAGGTGAAGGACACCTCGCCTGAGTGAGGCCTGCTGGTGCCACACTGGCACAGGTACCTCCACACTGAGCTTCCTCCACCAGTCTCTGAGGCACAGAAGCCCAAGAAAAAGATGATGGAGTCTGAGGGTTTGGAGGGAAGGTCAGCTGTCCTCAGATTGAGTGGGAGGTTGTCCCTTCTCTGGAAACAAGTGTTGGAAGGCTTTTGGTCAGGTTGTTCCTCTCATTTTTGTTCACTTTGTTTTGTCTGAGTCATCTGCCTAAACCTGGGTCATAGTACTCCAATTCCTCCTTCTGTCTTTACTTGCAATAATCCAAAAGACTTCCATATCTTAAATTGCCATAGATGGCAATTAAGCCATCTATCTACTCTGGATAGCAAATGAGCAGATTGCATTGTAGCAGTGTGTGCCTTGATGACCCCTTTTTTCCTCAGGACTACAGACCAGTGAATGCTATGCTGTGAAGTTGCACTGGGTGAAAAGCACCATTTCTGCTGTCCCAAATATTTATTGGGATCACACTGGTTACAAAGTTGTCCTATTTAGGCATGAATTCATCTCAACATCACTGAGTTCTCGAGACCGAGACTCCTGTTTGACTCTCATCTCTCCTACCCTGTTTGTTATCAGGGTCTTATCTATTTATGGTGAGGTACCTACAGAAAGAATCCAATCTCTGATTCAGAGTGAGATGTTTCAGTTCACTGAGGGAGTTCAGAGTGAGATGTTTCAGAAACTCACTCTATATATATTTGCCATTGCATGTTCAGATACCTACCTTTTTGATCAGCTACTTCACAGCAACAAGCCAGCGTGAATCTTCTGGAATAAGTGAGTGTGTTTAAGAGATGCTTGTGTTTAAGAAAGTTTGAAATTCAAGCTGAATCAGACCAATTTTATTGTCACCTTTTATTAAAGGTCAAAACTAAAAATTGTGCAGGAAACACAGATGATGTATACTGAGCAAAAGGTTTTTGTTTGTTTATTTGTTTTTTAATATATATATTATCACATTTACTACATACAGAAATATAGATATAAATATAGATCAGCTTATCATAATATATAGATATGAAATATGCTTCTTATTTCTGTTTATGGTTTCAAGACCATTATCTATTCAATGAGAACATTAATATAATAGATAAAGTGGAAGACAAAAATTTTTCTAATTTTATTTAATCATTTACATCTAGTGACAGCAAATGAATTGCATTATTTTCTTTTAAATATTCAATATATTCTGACAAAAAATGGCTAGTACTGTCATACTGAAACTATCATTACCATATATTTCTCCAGTCTACATTTCCATAAATGACAGCTCTGAGAAAACCTACATAAAAATCAGCCATAAATAACAGGCCCAGTAAGGATACTTTGTGCTCTGTTTTTAGTGGCGTAATCACAGAATCACAGAACTGTAGGGGTTGGAAGGGACCTCGAAAGATCATCAGGTCCAACCCCCCTGCCAAAGCAGGTTCCTCAGAGCAGGCTACCCAGGTAGGTGTCAGACAGGCGTCAGACAGACACTTCCCCTCATTCAGCAAGGCACCCACATTATCCCTAGTCTTCCTCTTGCTGTTTACATACTTGAAAAAAAACCTTCTTATTATCCTTTATCTCTTTCACAAGCCTCATCTCTAGGTGGGCTTTAGCCTTCCTCGTCACATCCCTGCAAGCCCTGACAACACATCTATACTCCTCCCAAGAGGACAGGCCCTTTTTCCACATTTCATAGACCATCCTCTTCCTTTTGATCTTATCGATGAGCTCCTTGCTCATCCACATGGGTTTCCTGCCCCCCTTCCCCGATTTCCTATTCCTTGGGATGCACCAACCCTGAGCATGGAAGAAGTGCTGCTTAAATGTAGCCCAGCTCTCACAAGCACCCTTGCTTTCTAGCAACCTATCCCATGAGATACTCCCAAGCAGGTCCCAGAAGAGGTCGAAGTTGGCTCTTCAGAAGTCCAGGGTAGCAATCCTGCTTTTAGCCTTACTTCCTTTGCCTAGTTCCATCTGGAACTCCACCATCTCATGGTCGCTGCATCCCAAGCTGCCCCCAACCTTCACATCCCTAACAAGGCCATCTCTGTTGGTAAGACCAAGGTCCAGGAGCACCCCACACCTCGTTGGCTTCTCCGCCACCTGCGTCAGAAAATTGTCTTCAACACATTGTAGGAACCATTTGGACTGCTCATGCCTGGCCGAGTTGCTTACCCAGCAGATATCTGGAAAATTAAAGTCCCCCATGAGGACCAGCGCTCATGATTGTCAGGCTACTAGCAGCTGCTCGTAGAAGGCCTCATCGACTTCCTCCTCCTGATCTGGAGACCTGTAGTAGACCCCTACCACTGTGTCTCCCATACCAGCCCACCCCTTAATTCTTACCCACAAGCTCTCCACTTGTCCTTCACCCTCCCCCAGCTGGAGCTGGGTACACTCTAATTGCTCCCTCACACAAAAGGGCAACCCCACCTCCACGCTTCCCACACATTCATCCTTTAATGAACTGGTAGAAGAAAATAATTTTACCTATTGACTGAAGGCTTAATATTTTTAGGAGAAACAAGATTTAACCATGTCCATTAAAGCCTACACATGTGCTTCACACTTTCCTAATGCTTATTCTGTGTTTTCCTAGTTAAAAAGACCAAGAGAAGAAACAGAGACAAGTTCCAATGTACTGAGCCTGCTGTCATCTGGCTAGATGAAAAGGCATACTGATAGATGGTGAAATATAGTTCTCATAAATTTTTAACAAGGGAGTTAGGATATGCAATAGCTTTTAGACCATGCTTTAAACCAACTTAGAAGCAAAATGAATAACACATTACCGAAACAGTACAAGCAAAGAAAATGTGAATCCTCAAAACCCCTGGACAATTAGCAACTCACCCAGGTCTGCACTCTTTTTAAATGTTTCATTAAATATCTACATGGAATTCTGCTTAACCTTTAGATTGTTGCTAACATTTTTTTCCATTTGTACTTGTTTTGGACAGATTTCTGTCATGGAAAAAAAGTTTCAGATACCAAATATTAGTCTCTGTTAATGTAATTTTCTGCAATTAGACTAAATTGAGTGACTCCGAACTGATTTTGCTACCTGAAAAACATCACTTTAAAGTATTTTTGATAATATTTTGATAGCAGGAAAACATAAAGCTTAGAAATATGAGTAGTATTACAACTGCAAAGGAAGTAGAGCAAGTCTTACCTTCTGCATTTGCAAAAATCAATCATTAATTGTCATCAAACAACCAATTTGCCAAGGGAGCTGTCCTACGTTTACTATAGTGCTTTTTTTTATTATTATTATTATTTAAATATGGTATTGATTTTCTAAACAGCAATAACCAACCATTGCATGGATCAACACCTAGTTTACAGAACTACGGACTTCTGCCTGTAGTAGTTAACTGAGAAAGTAGATAGGGGAGTGGGGTAATGTTTAACCTCTTTTTGTTTCTTTTGTTATTTGTAATGAGTGACCTTAAGGTGAACATTACTTGAATATTTTTACATGTTTTTTGGAGTAGGGGAAATCAACCTTCCCTGCCCTGCCCTGCCCTGCCCCGCCCTCCCTTCCCCTCTCCTTTTCATTAATAGACCAGTAGTTCTGCAACTAGAGCATATACAATACAAGCTGTATTTCATCAACCTCTCTAAGCATGTGTTTATTCCCTATTGAAACTATATGTACTGGAAGTTAAACATACATTCAAATACTGGCTGGATTATGAAGTTAAAAAGAATTTTGGTACTTAAATTGGAGATAACGAGATTATTTAAATGTATCCTAACTTAAACAATTGGAACTTGGTCTTCACGTTTTCCCCTAAAGCAAGTAGAATACTGGCCAATTTATAAAGTGTGTTGGATGTGAGTAATTTTGGGTTATATTAAATTCTGATATTATTAGGAAAGTTGAAGAAAGTTATTGTTATCCTATTAAAGGAGATATGAACGTTAAAAGTGGCATACTAAAAAAAAATATTGAAACAAAAACATATTTTAAGTCTGTTGTGGACAGAGTGAAATCCAGCTGGTTACTGGTCACCAGTGGTGTTCTCCAGGGATCAGTGTTGGGGCCCATCCTCTTTAATATCTTTATTGATGATTTGGATGAGGGAATTGAGTGCACCCTCAGTAAGTTTGCAGACAATATCAAGTTGGGGAAAAGTGTCGATCTGCCTGAGGATAGAAAGGCCCTGCAGAGGGACCTGGACAGGCTGGGTCGGTTGGCAAAGGCTAACGGGATGGGGTTCAACATGGCTAAGTGCTGGGTCCTGCACTTTGGCCACAACAACCCCAAGCAATGCTACGGGCTTGGGTGAGTGTGGCTTGAAAGCTGTGCAGAGGAAAAGGTTCTGGGGGTGCTGGTTAACCCTCACCTGAACATGAACCAACAGTGTGTCCAGTTGGCTAAAAAGGCCAATGGCATCCTGGTTTGTATGGGAATAGTGTAGCCAGCAGGACCAGGGAGGTGATCGTTTCCCTGTACTCTGCTCTCGTGAGGCTGCACCTCAAGTACTGTGTTCAGCTTTGGGCTCCTCAGTACAAGAAGGACATTGAGACCCTGGAGCATGTCCAGAGAAGGGCTATGAAGCTGGTGAAGGGCCTGTAACACAAGTTCTGTGAGGAGTGGCTGAGGGAACTGGGGTTTAGAAGAGGAGGCTTGGGGAAGACCTTACTGCCCTCTACAACTACCTGAGAGGAAGCTGTAGGTATCTGGAGGTCAACCTCTTCTCACAGATAACTAGTGGTAGGACTAGCGAGAATGGCCTCAACTTGCTCCAGGGGAGGTTTAGTTTGGAAATTGGGAGACATTTCTTCTCAGAAAGAGTAGTCGGGCATTGAAATGAGTTGTCCAGGGAGATGGTGGCATCACCGTCCCCGGGGGTGTTGGACTTAGTGCTTAGGGATATGGTTTAGTGGGCGATATTGGTAGTGGGAGCATGGTTGGACTAGGTGATCTTTTAGGTCTTATCCAACATTGATTTTGTGATTCTATGATTCTATCTCACTGCAGGCTGTTGCTCTCATTTTCTCATGCACATGGCACTATTTGCTGGCACCATCTCTCTCTCTCTCTCTCTCTCTCTCTCAGCTTTCTTTTTAATAAACATATTGCTTTTCCACACATTTATTATGCAAGTTTAGTAAAATGGCCATGTTAACTATTGATGGTTTCAACTAATGCTTTATTATTCATCTTGTTACACAGTGGAAGTCATAAAATCAGAAAATATTTTGGATTGGAAGGAACCTTAAAGATCATCTAATTCCAACACACCTGCCATGGGGCAGGGACACCTCCCACTAGAATAGGTAGCCCAAAGCCACATCCAACCTTGCCTTAAACACTTTCAGGGATGGTGCAAGCACAGTTTCTCTGGGCAACCTGTTGCCATGCCAGACCGCCCTGACAGTAAAGAATTTCCTCTGAATATTTAATGTAAATATACCCTCTTTAAGTTTAAAAACATTAGTACTTGCTCTGTCAGTACATTTTATGACAAAGAGTCCCTCCCCAGCTTTAGGCCCTCGTTAGGTACTGGAAGGCTGCAATGAGGTCTCCCTGAAGTCTTTTCTTCTCCAGGCTGAACAACCCCAACTCTCTCAGCCTGTCTCCACAGGAGAGGTGCTCCAGCCCCTGGATCATCTCTGTGGCCCTCTGCACTCATTCTAATACCTTCTTGTCCTTCTTGTTCAGGGAGCCCCAGAGCTGAATGCATCACTCCAGGTGGGGTCTCATGAAAGCAGAGTGGAGGGGGAGAATCACCTCTCACAACCTTCTAGCAACACTTCTTTTGATACAGCCCAGGATATGGTTGGCTTTCTGGGCTGCAAGCACACATTGCCATCTCATGTTGAGCTTCTTATTAACCAGCACCCCCAGTCCTTCTCCTTAGGGCTGCTCTCAATCCGTTCTCTGCCCAGCCTATATTTGTGCTTATAATTTCCCCGATCCACATGCAGGACTTTGCACTTGGCTTTGTTGAACTTCATGATGTTCACATGGGTCCGCTTCTCAAGTCTGTTCAGGTCCCTCTGGATGGCATCCTGTCCCTCCAGAATGTTAACTGCATCACACAGCTTGGTGTCCTCAGCAGGTTTGCAGGTACACTCAATCCCATTGTCCATGTCTCCAGCAAAGATTAAACTGCACCAGTCCCAATATTGACCCCCGACGAACACCACTCATTATTGATCTCCACTTGGACTTTGAGCCATTGACTGCAACTCTTTGAGTTCAATCAGTTAGCCAGTTCCTTACCCACCAAGTGGTCCATCTGTCAAATCCATATCTCTCCAATTTAGAGACAAGGATATCATGGGGGACAGCAGTGTCAAATGCTTTGCACAAGTCCAGGTGGATGATGCCAGTTGCTCTTTGGCTACCCACAGATGTTGTAATCCTATCATAGAAGACCACCATATTTGTCAAGCATGACATGCCTTTACTGAAGCCATGTTGGCTTGTTTTTTATCTGAATGCAAGATAAGTACAAAGCACACTACCCTTTTAGGGTAGCCCCCCCAAAAAGCAAAGGGGTTGTCAGCTGTTAGGTTCCATCTATCAAGTCTGATATTTTGATATTTGTAAATTGTCTTTTTTTTTTTTTTACTGTTTTTGGTAGCATTTCTATGATAAATCAGTGGATTTAGAAGACAGTTCTAACATTCAAGTAACAGCTTCAAGGTAGTTGAAATCCAGTCTCCAAATAACTTTGGTACTGGTTGTAGAATTAATAGTTTATTATGACATCTCAAAGGCTGTGTTTGAATGAACTTAGTGGGGCTATTAATTACTTTCTGTATTTACCACTATTAAAACAATTTTGTAAGCTTTGGAATTAAAAATGTAAATAAGATATTAAGCCTCCTAAGTATTTAAAAGGTTTAAAGGAAAAAAGCTTACATCACAGTTTAGTGTTTCAATGACCTCCAAAGGACAGATAACAACAAAGACCAGCAAAATCAGAGTTACACTGATATATAGAGAGAGGGAGAGAGAGAGAGAGAGAGATCTAAGTCTATAAAAACAAGCTCTGGTGAGGTCAACATCACTTTAGATTTTTTTTCCAGCATAACATACTTTCCATGTTCAGTATGTTTTTAAATCTATCATTTTATTCATAAAAATAAAAATTATCACCTTCCTTATAAACTGTCTTTAAAGTAAAAGACTGAGTAAAACTCTAGTTTGAGATTCGTCCCTGGTGCCACAGTGAACAAGTGCATATTTTGTGCCCATTTACTTCAGCAGAATTTCATATGTGTTTTGACTTCAGTGGGTTTTGCCTTGTGCTGAGTTCTATTTGCATGTTATCTGTAAGAATTTTAGCATTTAATGTCTGAATACAAATTTTCAGGTTTACTTGTTACAAAAAAGTCTGCCTGTTGCACTTTTGAAATGAAGTCTTAGTACATTGTTGAAAATATTTCAGTAATTTTAAAATGTGGAGTTTTTCGTTTAGTTTTTCTTCCGGTAGAATGTGTGGGTAGGCATGGGCAGGACTGGCCTTAGTCCTGGATGGGTGGTTTCAGGTTTCACCAGATTCCACCACCCACCCAGGACTTAAGGTGGTCCTGCCAATGCCATAGGAAACACTTAATGCATCCAATGATTCCCGGCTTGATTGTCTTTTTGACCTAGTTGCCAATATCAGAAGGATAATCTTGTTAATTGACAGGGGTATGTAATTTATTGCTGCAGGTGGAAACATACCTTTTATTGTATATATTGAGAGAAGTGCCTTCAGAAAGTGTCTGTTTTGGTCTCAAAAAATGTAAATTGTTTTGGCTTTGAAGGATGTAGTTTTGTCTTTAAGACACAAAAACTAGCTGAAGGAGCAAAATAAGGGCCCATTGAGGGCCCATCAAATCTGAGCTGTAAGCTAGTTATAAATTGTTGGCAAAATATCTTTTCTCCAGACACAGTTTTCAGCAGCAGCTTTGACAAAGGACAGTGAACAGGAGCAGAAACTCAAGAGCAGAACAGGTGCCTCCAAGAAAGTGTCAGTGCTGTCATCCAAAAGCAGTAACCAGTATCTTCTATCTGCTGGCAGTTGAGAATGCAGTATGGGAAAAAATAAGTGTCATAAATATTTGTGTTGCTCTTGGACATGATATTTGGCTTGTTACACAAGGACAAAGGGGAAGTAAGCACCACTACTCCTATCCCAAGCTGAACAGACATGGAAATTCTGTTAGCTTTTGAAAGAAGAGTAGATGTTTAAGCCTCCAGTGCCAATAAATAAATGAATAAGGAATGGCTACCTTAGTTTTCTTATTTTCACATATCAAAACTAAAAAGAGCAGAGAAGTAACTTTCTTAGAAACTAGGCTGGCACAAATTTTTTCACCCACTTATTAAAATAGCACATTCATCTGAAATAATCTGATATATTCCATGCTTTAATGTTGAATATGTCTCAATATTCAGATGGCTGAAGGGGTCCATCTTCTTCAAGACTATACCAGAGAACTGGTATACACTTGTGGAAAACATCTCTAAGAACTGCTTGAAATTTCCCCTCACATATCAAAGTGGTACCTGCACAGTGGAATTCAGGTGCTAAAACTTACAAGAGGAGACCAAAAAGATCCAAGGATTCCAGAGAAGCTGTTCTGAATATGGGAATAAAATATATGACTTTCCTGTCATCTTCAGGAATGATAGATAAATGAAGTAGGCTAATGGAGCAATACAAAGGTATTCTGTGAGCTATTAATACAGAAAAAATGTTATCTACATTTTAATATTATGGGTGGTAACAGCCTTTGAAGATGATTTAAAAAAAAAAAAAGAAATGGAAGTTTTGCTACTTCATTCTAGTGGATGAATATACAATAAAGTCACAGCTAAAACAATTACTGGTAGTTATACTTACATAGGTTTGGGCAAAAACAGCCTGTGGGTTTTACTGGGCATTTTATTTTCTAGAGATTTTGTGTACTCAGCAGTGCAGTGTCCAAGTATCCTTTGGATAATTAGATATGCATGATAGGTTCCTTACTGAGAGCCTCGTTCCTAGTTGAATCTATGCTTCAGGTAAATATAGGCATTTTAACTCTTCTCCAACTTCCATTAATTTAATGATGGTGAGAAATCTTCTTTCAAAGAGGCTCCAGCAGTGCATAGTGGATGTCATTAGTATAGAAATTCACTTTTCAGCTAAATATCTCAGCTGAAATATTTTCTGCTCTTACACATTTTGATGTAGGCTCTGTGGAAAAAGGCTTACTTTTTTCCACAAGATTGCAACCACCTTGACAGATAATAGACAAAGACTTGTTTAGTTGAACCCCATCTTGCTGAATGTGTTGAAAGTAAACCGTATGTTGGCATTAAAATTGTGCAAGAAGTCAGCAGAACAATCAAAGCACAGTGGCAGCCTGGAGTATTGACTTGCCATGTATGAACAACCTTGCACTTTCATCCCAGATATGTGAAGTTCCACAACAATCTGGGACTTCTATCACAGTGACATTGACTGGAATGGGGATTTGTGAGGTGTTCCCAGACACTCTGAGCCAAGAGATTTCTGACTGTGCTAAGTGAAAGCCTAAATCTAATAGGACCCCAGAGTTTTGCATAACTCTGATAAACACCATTCACAAAGCATGGAAACAACTCCTTCACACTACACTCCTGTTGCAGCTCTGAGTGCTTCTGTCTTGCCCATTTGATGTCCTGCTCTGGTCTGTATAGGTTCTTATATGTCCTTGGTGTCCTATACTTCTAGTGTTATGTGGATCAGTTCTTCTGGGGAAGAAGTGAGGGGAGGGCCTGGGGGGGAACACTGTTATGGATGAAGCCTCTGAATTTGCTTTGCTGGGCTTACAATGGTTTAGGTATTTGTGTTTATTCATAGCTATGTTAATAATAATAATTTTATTTAAATATATGCTTCCTACTGGAACTGACCTTCACCAACTACTTTTATCAGAGAGTTTTGTGAACGGTAGAGAAAGGAAAAATCCTTTCTTATAAACTATAAAATGTCATAAATGGCCACATTTTTATAAAAACTGTTAAAGTTTTGTGAATCATGAAGAAATTAGTAAGACTGCAACCTGTTCGTAGATGGCTTGTGAAGACTTTCGAATACATTAGTTTTAATGGCCAATTTTACCAGTGTTAGTTCGATCAGCACAAGAATTATATTTCTGAAAGCTAAGACAACTTGGATATGTTATCCAAATTTCTTTCCAACATGTTGGAAGCAAAGCAAAGTGCTGTGTTTACTGAAGAAGACAGCTTTGCTGTGAGAGTTTATTTTTATTCCTCTTCTTACTCAGTTACAGGGAAAGATCCTATAATTATTGACTATCTTTTAGTGGTGATTTACTTGGGGAAGATTGATTAGCACAATCAGTCACTCTAAAGCAATTTTCATCACCAAATATTAAATGGTTTCTTTTCCTACTTGATTAGCAGTCCTGCTGCAGGTTACATTGTAGATGTAATACTATAAACACTGCTTGCAAGATGTTGTTATATGGCAAATCCATATCTAAATATAGGAATTCTTAAATATTTATGGCTACTAATTGTGTATGTGTGCATGAGCACACATGCATATTTGTGTTTGTATATGTGCATATGAAGAAAATCGAAAATTGTCAATAATATTCCAAGTTTAGAGTTAAAGATTTAGATTCAGAGATTAATCTTCCATATAAGTATATGAATAATATTTTTGTTTGATCTTTTCATCCTACCCCAGCACAATCTGGGTAAAAGGAAAAAAAATACACTTAGCAGAAAGTAATTCACGTTTGTGTACGGCTAGCTTAATACATTTTAACTGAGGGATCGTAATCAGATTTTTATTTTATTTTGTTTTGTTTTGTTTTGTTTTTAATCTGGAATACTTTTTTTTTTTTTTTTTTTTAACTATTCTATTTCAAGCTTTTGGATTTAAAGGCTGCACTCTTTGGCTGTGTTCTCTAGGGCTGACCTTAGGTGAACTGCTACTCCAACTGAAGAATCACATGTTATTTCTTTACTAAGATCATCCTCAAATTGGAAAGAAAGCAGAAGCAGCCATGTTCAAGTACAGATTCAGCAGAAAAGCTTGTGTCTGTAACCCTAGGTATTCCAAGGCAATGCGTATAACATAGCTCAAGTTATGTAAATAACACATTTGCTTATAAAAACTTTATATGTGCATTAACAAAAGGTAAGGTTTAATGAACAACGTAACTTCATTGATTCTGCAGTTTCTTATGTTCCACAGATACAAAGGCAAGCAAACTGCATATTTGTGCAAAGGATGCACAGAATATCTCTCAGGTGAGGGGTTTCATTGCTTTGAGTAACTTCTTGACATACGATTCATCTAGAAAAAGGAAAGGAGCACCTACCCCAGGCCCATGATCTGGGACAACAGTCTCCCCTCACTAAGTGGAAGTCATTGTGCTACAAATGGAAAGGATGGATGTAAAGCCTGTGCAGGGGAAGCAGGATTTGGGAGAGGGAGAGTTCAACAGCTGGTTGCGGTAGATCCTGTCCCTTTTTCCCACCTGGGCTTCATCAGCAAGAAGAGGTTCCTAGTCTCCTTTGGTGGTTGAGATGAAATGATTTTCTGATTTCCCTGAAGCTGGTTTTCCTCCTAGGTAAACTCACTCTTCAGCTTTGACCTTCCTTTCAGTGCCAGCTTGACTTTGCAGTTCTAGCCTGCAAGCCCTAAAATTTCTTTACATGGTGAAGCAGGAGAAATGCTTCACTGAAGCATTCACTATTTGAAGAAGAAATCAGTGCCCTTAGAAGTCTCAGTGGACTTGGGCTTTAAATGGGACTTTTTTTTTTTTTTTTTTTCTTGACAGGACCCAGTCCGCAGTTGTGCACAAGAGAAAAAATCTCCTATATCTCCTACTCTCCTGCAAATGATGAAGTCAGATAAAAAGAGGAAGAAAATTTTGCATTTAAAAACAAAAACTGAGCAAAGGTTCTAAATTTTACTTGAGTTACAAAATACATAGCCCTATTCTTTGTAAAACAAGCTGGAAAAAAAAATAATATTTTTGTAAATTTGTGTGGACTTTATTTTATATAAACACACACTCCCAGAGGCAAAATTTTAAAAAGGATTCCCCTGACCTGAAGATACAAACTGCATGTTCACATACAAGTTCAGCTTTGAATCCTTGCTTATCAACTAGATGAGAAGAATAAGTAACCAGGCTAGTATGCACAAATCATTTTCCTGTGTATGGTACCAGGATGTAAAATTTATAGATGCAAAAGCCTGAGGAAAAAATAGCAGATGTGTAAGATTTTAGAAATGCAACTCTGTTGTATCACTGCAACACACGAGAAAAAGTAGCAGTATCATCACAAAGAAATGTTATTATTCTGTGTATTTTCATGTTCTTTCAAAGAAAGGCTGTAAGTCACTACTGCAGAACCTAAAATAACAAAATGAATAGGAAAATTTCTTGAGCCTGCAATATTATTAATTTATTTTATTTTTTTATCATAGATTTATTTATAAATGTAAAATATGCCAAAATATCAGGCTATTTTCCATTTCTGAATTGGGTCTGTACCACTCGTAGTATACACAAACCCACAGTTTGGGACCCCTTAATTTACGTTAGGAATCTGTGTGAAAGCACTGAGCTCATGTACAAGTATAAGAGTTTTTATTTATCTAGATGAGAGATGCTGAGATTCTTTTAAATAGTATTTGTGGCAAATCAGTATATTCCAACTGTGCAACAATGAAGAAAACTCACTGATCTGTAATTATTTCTGTTTCTTGTAAAGTCTTTGATTATTCAGCTAAAGCTCTCTCAGCTCATACAGTATGACCTCTTGTGCAGAGCATGATGTTCCATAGAGTAAGGCAACAAGAAATGTATCTAACTTATTTTTGAACATCATTAATGAAGGTGACTCAGGTTCTTCAGCAAAAAATATTTTTCCATTATCTAATTGCTTGTCTGCTAAGAAATGTTTCCATTTACCTAATTCTGATCTTTTAATTTTGCAACATTAATTCTAATTTGATTTTGAAAAAGAAAGCAAGCAGCTATTCCTTTAGCTTTCTCTTCAGATGTAAGCAACTGGTAAATAGCTTCAAAGACAATTAAGTAATACCAACTTAGTAGTCCAGGATTTATGATAACCACCTTTACCATAGCTATGTTTCAAATGAGACACATACACACAAGCCACTTAGATAGGTATTTGGTTTAAAAAACACTGTTAATAAAAGGTCTCCCGAGTAGACAAATCTAAAATGTTAGACACAAGAACCTAACAGCAATTTTTAATTTTTATAAGTAATGTATTTCCTATTCAAGTGAGGGGTATAGTATGTTTTTGTTAGATTTGGGTGGATGCTTTCAAAATACTGGCAGTATTATTTCTGTAGTGGATACTACAGAAATGACACATGTTCATCCAAAATACTGGAAGTCTCATTTATATATTTGCGCTGAAGAACATACTGCTGAATTAGATTTGCTAGCACAAAATCCAATGATAAGCCCCAAATTTGTTTGAATGCTATTTGTGACTACTACATTTCACAAAAGCAGGACTTAGAAAATATATAACTAACCTTTAATTCAAATTCTGAGCCTTGCCTTTGAAATATGTATTGTAAATAACAAATCATATGAGACTTCAAATTAGGAAATAAAAAATATCCTTCATGACTTGTTTTCATTGTGATACAAGTTAAAACTTTTACAAGAAATCTTTTAAATGATAGACAGGAAATGAAGGTTTTCTGCTGAAGAACACCGCACATTCTCATCTCAGTAAGCAGTTATGAACATTGTCTAATGTCAACAGCCAGTGTGGTTGTTCATACTCTGCTCAACTCTCAAGTTCCAGACCTATACCACCCAGTTTTCGCTAAACTCATTATTGTTGGGACTAAAATGTGAAGAAAAGTCATAACATTTTTCTGTAGACCATCTTTGGTGTCCCAAGTCATGGCAATGTTGTTTGTTTTGCCTGACCTTAAACGCATTTAATTTTAAATGTTGTACTCTTAGCTTGGTGGAGGAGAAAAGGAAGTTAAGTGTCTCTTCAGGTTGCAAACAGGTAAAGTTTAAAAGAGAACAGAAGAATTTTAAATAGGTATCAGAGCAATAAGTGATAATATTACCAGCAGAGAAGTGGAGGTCAAGAGCTTAAAGGTTCCTCTTTAATTTTCAGATGACAAACATTATTACACAGCAAGAATTAAATTAAAAAAAAAAATCAGTAAAAATTTCAGTATGAAAATTGAGGCAAGAGACAAGTGAATAGAGAGAAACTCACCTTTATTTTGGTCTCAATTGAATTTTTAAAACAGATCTTCCTTTCCAAGTAGTGAAGGCCCTACCTGCTATTATGGGAACATGCTGAAGTTTATCTCTGCAACCTGTATATTGGGGGACACTTCCCCAAGACCTGCTTCCTCAGAGCATGTGAATCTGCTTGTGTAAGAGCCCCATGCTGGTTTTTGCACATGAGGGGTACATCTCCTTGCCCTGGAGTTCCATTTTATTTATTTAAATAAATAAATAAATTTAGAGCTTCCCAGAAGGATGGTGGAGGATTGCTTTTTCTGTGTTTTACAGGGAAACCCTACATGTAGAGTATACTCAGAGCAAATCCATTGACCATATTTATCCTCATTCAATAGAGAGGTTTTCTGCCAGAATTAGGATTCATATAATCAGACATGGTTACTTGATTTGTGTTTATTTTTATCCATTGGAAGGAAATGGCATTCTTTTCCAGAATAAATTAATTTCATTATATTCTTTCCAAAGAAAGCAATATATCTCAAATTGGAAGATGTACAATTAAGGACATTGTAACACCCAAAATAAAACAAAGTGTCAGAAATCCCGCAAGTCTGGGCAAGAAAGGCAAATAATAAAATGACATTTTACTGGAGATGATGCCTGTTCTAGACAGACAGTGATTGCTGAGTGTCAGTGATGAATGAAGCAATTCCTGTGTGTGTATATATGGAGACTAGCAAAGCCACCAGGACTTGGTATTCTTTGCATTGATGTTAATTGGGGTTTTGCCATTAAAATTAGCTTGAGCAGACTTACACTCCTAATTAACATAAGCCTAATTGTACATATCTATCTATATGAAATAAGTAATATTTCTAAGCCTCTTCAACTGTATTCAAATCAACATTTGACACAAAACAAAATTATTTTAAGGTGAGATACCTGGAGATAACCTAAACTCAGACCTTGCTGGATACCAGGATTTACTTTGCTTCTGGGGGAATTAAGCATATAATTACACTGGTGTCACCTGGATAAAGAACATAGACGAGTTACAGTTGCCATGTGTCTGGTTAACCTAGAAAACAACAACAAAAACCAACACCTTGCACAGTACTGAGGATTCATTGTCCAACCTTGGCCTTAGAAAAGGTCTGAAGAGATCGTTAATGTTGGGTGTTGGGGCAGGAAAGAATTAAATGTTCCTCTGGTAAGGGGTTATTTTTAATTAAATGGCAGATGTGTGAAACTGCTAAAAGATCTAGAACATTATAAACCTTGAAAAGCTATATTATTAAGCCTACCATTGGTAGTATATATAACTATCTTTAGTACATAAACACATATAAACACAAAAACTCATATTTACACCTACTCATATTGACAAAAAAAAAAAAAAATTGCCATAATTATGCATATTAAAAAAAAAAAAAAAGTGATGAGCCAAAGTTGAGACCCTCTTTACCTTTAATGAAAGTATTTTTGTTATATCTTTGACTTACTGAATTCTAGCATGGGAAAAAATATTTAAAAAGGACTCTGGTCTGAGAGACATGAATGTTTCAGAGAATGATGTTGAATGTAAACTATCATTTATTTTTTCTATGCCAAATGTCATAGCTAAGCACTGTCATCTATTTCTTTATTGTAACCATTTGATAGCATTCTATGCACAATGTCCAAGTCTAAAACTATTGAATCAACTGTTAGAAAAGAAATTCAGCTGACAGACAAAGTCTGATAGAAGATAGCAGGATTCTTAACAACAGTTGCACTTCACGTGGCTAAACTTATCTATGTGGGACTAGAGTAGCAAGGTATTCACAAGAAGTTATATGAATAATGATTCATTTAAGGCATTGAAATTCCTCTTAGCTTCCCCATGGGGTTAGCTTTCATCCACAACTTTAAAATGAGCACAGAAAATAGTAGACCAATGATAATTTCACTTTCAAGAGAACTGAGATCTGAGTAACTAAAGCTCGCTGTCATTGTATTCAGTTTTCAAAATACCTATCTAACATTATTTTTTGGGAGTTCCACATTAATACACAAAGTTATATAATTTTAGCAAAACGAGAATTTTTGACATGTACACGTATATACAGACTCACATCTTCTAGTTTGTTTATCCTGATCTATATCAAGGTTAGTAGAGTTATATTAAATCTCATTGCCTGTGAATGAAGTTACAAAAAATTTGGCATGTAGCTGAACCACAGCCTTCTGCAGGTCTTGCAGCTGGATACATGATGCTATATTAGAACTTCCCTGCTCAAGTATAGACATTAATTTTTACCAAAATTTAAATTAATGTTTGATTCTCTACTACAATATAATAATTGAAGGAAACAGTAGCAATCAATGGTACTAAAATTATTTCTATAACATTATGCCTGTATCTGGGACATTATCAAACATACCAAGGCATAGGGTATGTTCATTGTTTCTGACAACTGTTCTTTTCTTTCTCCACTTCAAGTACATATGTGTGTAGATAAATATTTTTAAGCAGATCATATTTAAACATATGTATGTTTTATGTTTTATGTGCATTCATGAATGTTTGAAGATAAAATAAAACCATGAAATAAGAAATTTTCCCATCATTTATGCTCTTCCACAACCAATTGATTGTGATAAAAAAAAAAAAAAAAAGAGATTAAAAAAATACTGCATTTCAAAACAGATTATCAGTCAGTGTCCTTGTCTAAAAGAATGCCTGTGTTTCTGGGAAAAAAAAAATAGATTGCCTTTTTAAACGAATAAAGGTAGATTCTGCTGTGACTAATCTTATCCAACTATCTGGGAAAGGCATTGCAGGAACAAGTTTATTGAGTGTAATTATTCAGTATGCAGGTAGCAGTAAATAAGAAACATGAACTTCTTAGAGTAAAAGAAATACCTAGTTACTGAGGATTTTTGTAAATCTCTTTTTAGACCAGAGTCAACATGCAATTTTTAGGAATAGTGCATCATGATCTGTTCTGGAAGTATTTTAGACCAACAAATCAGTATTGGATATTGTAGCTGTATGTCTGTGACAGTGATAAAGTTGATAACATAGCGTAATATGGATAATATATCAGTAAAATTTTTTGAAATATGAGAACTCATAATTACTCAACAAAACTGTTAACATAATACAAAATAATCATGAACAAATGTTTCTGCTGCATTATCTTCTTCTCTAGCTGTATAAAATGCATAGTGTTTTAATTACAGTATTCTCAAACCTGTCAATTAAGCAACTTCTAAACAGTTGCTGTTGTCAGAAACTATATCAGTCTAAGATATATGAAGGGTAAAAATATTATTTGGTCCTCATAGACCCCCCAAGAGGATCCTAATCAACTATTCACTACATTGATCTCTATAGCATATAGAAAGGAAACTTAAATGTGCCTTCCAGGAATTTGGTGTATGAAACATACAGAATGCTAATAATAACATTCCTTACTTTCTACTGTTCTGCTCCTGTTTTGTCTATGTTGGCTGCTTCAGTGAGGTGACTGGTGAGGAGAATAGTCTGGAAAGAGGTTGGTCCATATTTCTTGTCCTCTTTATCTTAAGATAAGATGTTACTAGAAATAGACAGTACCTGTTGTTCCCCTGAGAAATAAATTTATTTTTAGAATGGGTTCCTTCCTGTCTCTTCCTTTATCAATGTCTGTCAATACCGAATGATCTTCCAAGGACCTGAAGACCCTTGAATTTTATTGTTTCCATTTAATCCCATAAACATTTTACCTATTTATTTATTTATTTATATTATTATTATTTCCTTATGTAGCCAAATGCATTAAAATCAAAATTTTAAATTTAACATTGTAATCTTTTAAAATATATTTAATTTCTGAGTACTAAAGTGCTATTCTAAACACCTTTATTTTAAACGTTAAGGAAATTGAAAGCAAATACCTTCCTGGTAGCATCACTTCTGTTTTGTACTTCTTGTTTCATAGCCTTGAAAGATTTTCAGATATATTACCTGCGTAGCTTGTCTTATCTTGTCTTTTGGATTCTTTGGTGGATGTGTGAATAACTTATATGGCTGGTAATCCTATAGGTTAATACAACAACATTGCCTAGTATTCTCAGAGGTTGATTAAAAGAAAAGAAAAAAAATAAAGAAGATATATTAATGGGATGATTAATAGTCACACCAGATTTTTACATATTTTCTTCCATGTGTGCTGGCATTTTTAATAGTGGCAACAACTGTTCCCATTGCAATTTTATATTTAAAATTCAATTTAATCCTATTTACCTAAATGCAGATTGAATTTTGTCATCCTTCTTTACTGCTCATATTATATCTAGAAATATGAAATAATTGCTCATCATTTTATTGAAGAACATTTAGTGGATTTCTAGGTTTTCTAGGTGATATAGGTTTGTTATTGTATGGTATTTTAACTCCTTTGTTCAGCCTTTTTTTGCTAGACGTAGACATATTTAAACTGTAGGTTAGTGTCTTCTATCTTTTGCAGGTTTTGATGTCTTTCCACCCATATTCTTTGCCCATTCATGGGTAAATAATGAAGATCCATATGGATACATATGAATCCATATGGATCATCATTATTTTCAAATAATAGAGTACGAATTCTCATATTTACAATATTAGTGTTATTGGATGTCTTATCTCATCTGATGCTAATATATATATTCTAGGGCTGCTTTTTCATGACTGTGAAGGTTTTGGTTTTGTTTGGGTTTATGCTTTGAATTAAGTCATAACTTTCGCTAGCATTAGACTTTGCTTTCACTCGTTAGGATGTCTTGCATCTATATCTGTCCTAGCCTATGATCTTCTTAAAGCCTTAAACTCAGAAAATTTGTTCAGATTATGCATTGCATCAAAGATAAATTCCAAGTGTTCCTCTTTCCACTTCCCATTAATTGTTTTAATATGAAATGTCTATAAAATGAGCATCAAACTTTTATGTATATAGACTACATACATACTATATATATAGTATATATACATATATACTATGTATGTAGTCTTTCTTTTCCATGTCTTTCCAATCTTTCTTCTGTTTCTTGTGCATCCTGAATACCTACTTGTACATAATCATTCTTTTCTTGTAGTTATCTACAATATATATAGCTCTATCTTGCAGTTATAGTTCTATATATAGAACTATATAACTCTATAGCTATAGTTCTATATATAGTTCTATCTTGTTATTTTTGGTGTTATATTTTTCTTATTATTTTTACTTTTATTTATTTATTTATTTATTTTAGGATTCTCAAAATTTAGTCTCCGCTCTTCTTCAGTTCCTGTTTCAGTATTCTTTCCAGTGAATTTTCCCTATTACTTCCCCTAGTCATCATGAGATTTCCTCATAGCTAGCAGTACAAAGAGATTTAAGGAGTTTTTGTTTTATAAATTTCTCTGTATTTTACCGCAGAAAAAGCACACCATTCTGAAGGAAGGAAATGTGGAGTTCCCAGCCTCCTATGTAAGAAAGGTCATACTGGTTGAGTTTTCAAAAAAAAATATTTAACTGCTACATACTACATTGTCTCATAAAGTTCAAAAAAACAAATGTAACAGCCACCAAAAGCAAGAAAAAAAGTATATGGCTCATTAATAAAATAAATAAACCAATGTATAGAGTGGAAGTCAGACTCATAATTTTCAAATGCTTTGAGAGAAAGACATTGAATATATGACAGAAATTATTGTCTCCAAATTGCATGGCTATTTCTAATTCTCACAACAGTCTTTTGGCTATTTCTCACACTGGGAAGCAATATTCTTTCCACAGAATTCATTAATTTTAATTAAGAAATCATTTTGGAAAAAAAAAAAAAAAAGCACTTTTGCTGCTACATTTTGAAATTCACATACTTCTTGCTTTTTGCTTGGAGTGGGAAGAGGAGACAAATTCAGTATGACAAACCTTAATTTGCATAGTTTTGAAGCCAGGGACATGGAGTCACTCCAAGTCAATATGGAGATGCTAGTTTACCATGTCCACGCATGCTTCATACACAGCACCATCTGATGCTTATGTGTTAAACAGATATACTGGCGTTAAGCTAAAGTTGTCACACAATTCAAGATGGTTTGAAAATAATCATGGCTGAGCCAGTTTGGATTTGATCCCAATCCTCATGGATGTCATTTACACAATTTCCATATATTAAAAATTAAAATAAAATAAAATAAAATAAAATAAAATAAAATAAAATAAAATAAAATAAAATAAAATAAAATAAAATAAAATAAAATAAAATAAAATAAAATAAAATGTAAATTTAAAACTTTGAGTGTTTGTAGAGTGAGTAACTCACTTAAAGAAGTAGCAATGAATGGAGAATTATGGGTACATGCTGTGACATTCATATCTACTTTTCTCAGCAATTGCCAGGGCAAATTCTGCAGTTTTTAAAAGTTTCTGCTCTTTCCCAGTTTCTTTGAGGCAGCTTGTGAGGCTGGTTCCAGCCTTGTTCTCTGTCAGGTGAAGCACAAGGAGACCAGAACCTGCCAGGGCACTAAAGATATGCCCAATGTAAAGTATAGGAATATTCCTTGCAAGGTAGAAATCGGTGCTATCAAGCACAAAAGAGGCCAGATGTGATTTTCTTTTGTATTGGAATATCTTCATATCATTTCACTCTACCAGAACAATGTAAAATAATGACTATAAATGAGAGACAGACCAAACTTTACTGTAACATCACTGACATTCACAAAGAGAACCCTGTCAGGCAAAAAAATTCAGGGGCAAGGGCAAAGCAGGGTCATAGTACACAAGTTGATGTGGGTTAGAGAGGAACAAATTCTTCCAGTCAGATCCTTCCCTCACACCCTTCTTTCTAGAAATTCATTTGTTTTCAATACAGTGTCATTATTTCTGGTCAGCTCTTGGATCTCAAAGCCATTTCTAGAGAGCCAAATATAAGATGCTACATAGCCAAGGAGTCTGTTCTCAGACACCAGACCCACACTGACAGCCTGCAGATGTCTTTATGCAAAGGCAGGCACCTATCACATGGCTCCCCTGCTTCATCACACTCCTAGTACATTTAGGCTGCATTCATTTGTTAATCATTTCCTTCATATTTTTTTTTACATTGATGGGGCTTTTTAAACAGCTGAATCCTACTTAAAACAAAGACAGTTTCTAATGCACATTTTGGATATGGAAAGATGCACAGTGCAAGAAATCTATAAAGGTTCATCACAAAATGAGCAGCGTACCACAGGCATCTATCTGTTCTTAGTGTGACTCTGCACGCACTGCTTACAGCCAAAACTCCAGCAGCAGGGCAAAACCAGCAGCACTGGTGCCAGCAGTTAGTTGGCTGTCATCCCACTGTGGTCCCAGAAGGATACAAAGCTGTGGGGATTATATACTGTTTCTGTAAGTGACAAAAGAAAAGGGAGATCTCTGTGTATCCTGCTGGACTTCTGAAACTGAAAAGGAACTAGATTTATTTTATTTTACTTTTAAAAAGCAATACCACACTGCAAATGCTTGAAGGAGAGGGGAAATGAAAAAGATACTGCAAAACATTATGACATATTTATTATCAAGGCTTGTTCTGCACCTAGTCTGCATTCCTAACATATTAATCTACTCAAATCGATAAGATTTGGGGTATGTAAAGAATCTGGGACTGGGTTTAATTTTCATGCTAGTCAAAGTGATTTTTCTTCAATCTATCATATACTATGCTTGACATATGGCTTTTCTCACAATCAATAGTTGACTGGTATGTGCTTTGTGCTTCAGTGAAGGTAGATTTAATATATGGGACATTGGTGTAAAATACTTCTGTCTTTTGAATTACAAATTTATTTTTGTAATTTTTATTGTACTGTTGTTTCTGTTAATTTCATACTCTTCACAAGGTCTTTTTTCCCTTGGTCCATAACTAATGTCTTGCTTCAAATAAACAAGTACCTTCATATCTCTCAATAGACCATGACAGCCTCCTTCGTTCTCCATATTGCTTAATGGGGAGATAGCCAGTGAAGGAAGAAATACATGACTGTGGTAAACAAGCAGAAGAAATGTGACTCGTTGTTTTTCCAGTGACGTGGATTTTCATTGCCCAGATTAAGTGGACTAGAGGTCTGAGAAATGTACTTAACTAACCAGTGGAGAGATGCACATGTTACAAGAAAGTGTAACTGTCATCTGCCATGAGATTACTTTTCCCCGATTTAAATTCATTTTTCTAGTTTTAAAATAACTTTGGAATGTGATTTTGTTAATATTGTTTCTTTATGAAAATGAAAAACTTTGATGAACAAAAATCTTAAACATAGATCTAGAGAAATGTCCTACTTAAAACCATGGTTTTCTTGGTCTTCTAAAACTTATCCAATTTGCTGAAGCTTTGTATTTGATTCCCTTAAGAATTTATTTTAGTTCTTAAGACTGCTCATTGCAAGCCTTGCTTGCATGTATTTTGGACTGCAAGTTTCCCTTTACTTTTATTTTTACTACTTCTTGTGTGACTGAGAGAAGCCAGATGAAAATCTTTTACTGGCAGTCTTAATATGAACAACATAGCAACTGGAGCTGTAGAGCACCACTTCTTGGCTAAAAACAAGTGGTGAGTGTATGATGTGGAGGAGGGAGCAGGAGGAAAGGGAGCTGCTAGGCCTCAAGTTTATTTTTTGCTAAATGTTAAGCATGCATGAAGCTAATCTGATAAAAAATGAGATTACAAAAAAAATGGATGGATCTAAAACAGTTACAGATACTCAAGTTATCAAAAAAAAAATCCTACAGGATACTGTCCTTTTCTGCCTTTAAGAGAAGGATCAGAACAATTTATTTAAAGGCAGTGAAAAGAGTACAGTCATAATCTCTCATACAATAATAAAGCCTTGTTGGAATACTGGGGGGGGGTGAGGGGGGATAAGGGAGGGGGCGGGTTGAAGATATCTATAATTAACCTCCAGGTTTGCCCTCAAAAAGCATTAGCTATTCTTCTTCATCTGCATTTCCACTCACTGGCAGCATAGAATGAGAGGAAGCATGAGGAGAGGAAAGGTCTGGTAATCACAAAAAGGCAACTGCAGGACTGCTGCTGGAGGACGCCTTGTGCCTGGTCCAGTGCCTGGTCCAGCGCCAAATGGGCCACAGGAAGGTGAACCCCAGTAGAGAGCTGGGACCAGCCTCTCACCTGGAACTGCAGGGACACTTCCTGCCTTAGCTGCCTTGCCAACTAGTAGGGGAGCTAGATCCACAGCATAGATTGATATGGCTTTTTAGGTGGCCTTCACACCAACCAAAGTAATCAAGGAGTGTAGATGCAGATCAAATCCTGGCTTTTGATGTGTTCTGTAAATTCCTATAGGTCCCTTTCTTTAAATGCTGATTTCTGTCATTAATCTTAATTAGATTGGCTCTAATATTGCAGTTAGAGGCATTCTCTTAAAAGAGCAGAATGAAATGAACCTGCTTGCTCCCTCTAAATACTTTGCCATTTTGAGTAGAGTATCAAAAAAATAATAATAATAGTAAAAAACAAAAACACATGCCACATTACAAATGCAATGAAAAAGAAAAAAAAAAAAAAAAGCAACATCAATCCAGCCAATGAAAAATGCATTTCTGTTGATGCTTGAAGGCATATGAGATGTGTTAAAATATATGAGTGAAGAAATGCATTCAGTCAGAAGTACAAATGACAACGATTAGGGGAAAGATTCAAAACATTGTGAAAGAAATTCCAACAGGCATCAACAAGCAGAACAAATACACTTTCTCAGATATGATATCTGTGATATCTGGGAGGTTTCACAGTAGCTCATTTGACCATATGAGGTGTTGATATATCAGGAGATAACATTTTTACAATCTCAGCCTCTGTGGGAAATAAAAAATAAAAAAATAAAAAAAAAAAATTAAAAAGATATTAAAATGTGAAATAATGATGCCCATCTTCTTAGGTTTAGATAAATCAGAAGCATTGAATTTTCTGTGTGTTGTTAACTTAACCATACATTTTCCATTAGGATATCTACTATATATTGCAACGAATAGTTTCTACTTACTTTTTTTTTGTTTTCTTAGGTATGTTATATTCAGCTTTATCACAATTTTCAAACAACATCTTGTTACTATTTTTTATTCCTAGTAAGATAAAAACTTTCCATGCTTTTTCAGCTTCTGCTTTTTTTTTTTTTTTTTTTTTTTTATTTCTCAGTAACTGTGCTGTTTGTGGCACAGACAGTACTAAACCACTACCAAGAAACTAAAGGTTTTCTTCTGCCTTCTGCTGCATAGTGCCAAGTCCACTGTGGTTAAGGAAAATGCAGTAGCACTTAGGTGGTGATGTGTTTCCCAGATTGGACACTATATGGCTTTAGAAACTAATTTAAAAATACACATGACAGCAGCAGTGACCTCAGCCCATGCATAATTCAGACCCTAACCCCCTTTAGGGAAAGATAACTGAACTGCTGCCTCAGTACTACTGCTATCATTGCAGGACCTAGTATTAAGACACTATGCACAATGGAAGAAACCCCATGGAAATCAACATCTTATTTTCATAGTTTCTAATATTTGCTAGGTTGGAACCTTCTCAGGAGCCCTTCACCACACAGCTCTTCCTATTGATTCTGTGAAGCATTAACAGCAGAGGTAGAAGGCAGCTCAATACATATGGGACAGGGCTTTGACTGCTTGTTACTGCTCTCATGCAAGAGTCTTGCTCATGGCAGAAGGGGAAAAAAGCATGTCTCACTCAGTGTTCCTTATGTAGTGTTTATCAGATTCAAGAAAACCTCTCCAGCTCTGACTTGGAAGGACCCTTTACCAGGTATATACACGTGTTGCAGCTGGGACTTATGACAGCATGAGGAACCCTCTCAGCAAATTTGCAGATGACGTTGAGTGGTGTGGGTGTGGGTGTGTTGCTGCCTATTGACTGAAGGACAGGACTGTGGTTTTGAAGGACCTGTGCAGGATGAAGTATGGAATCTGACAGGAACTTTGCAAAGATTAAGATTGCAAATAAATTCTTGCACCATGGGGCTAATTATTACATGCACCTGCACGGGGCAAGGACTGACCAGCTAGGAAGGTGCTCTGCACAAAAAGACCCAGTGGGCAAAGTGGGCAACAAGCTGAACAAGAGCCAGCAACATGCCCTTGCAACAAAGAAGTCCAACGGCATTCTGGGCTGTTGTAGAAAGAAGGTAGCCAACATACCAGGAGGCTCATCCTTCACCTCTATTCAGCACTTGTGAGACCATATCTGGAATGATCTGTCCAGAGTTTTGGCTTCCCAGTACAGAAAACATATTGACATCCTGGAGTGAGTCCTGAACAGGGCAATGTGGATGGTCAGAGCTCTTGATATATGAGAAGCTGAGAGCTGGGTTTGTTCAGCACTGAGAAGAGAAGGTGTGTGACCTTACTACTTCCTAGCCAGAGGACACAAAAATGATGGTGCTAGACTCTTCTCTGAGGTACATGGTGATAGTAAAAGAGGCAACAAGGAAAAGGTATAATGCAGGAAATTCTGATTAGATACTAGGATCTATTTTTACCACATTCATGTTCAAACAGCATGGCACAGAGTCCCAGAGGGACTGCAACATCTCCATCCTTGGAGATGTTCAAGCCTCAAGTGGACACAGCCCTGAGCAACTTGATCTGATTAGACCTGTTATGAGCAGCAGGTTGGGCTAGATGATCTCTGAAAGTCCCGTTCAAGCCTAAAATATTCTTTGACTCTATGGTTTATGGATGATCTACATGATGGTATGATCTACAAGAGAGATAAAAATGCCAAAAGAAAAACAGAGAACTCAGAAAGAAAGAGGAGGGGGAAAAAAAGAGAGGAAGAAAGAGAAGATGATCAAAAGACAAACTGGTGAGAAAACAAAACAAAACAGACAGAGGTTAAATGTTGGTGCTATTGTGATATCTTAAGAAAAATACCTCTGTTGAGAAATACAGTATCATTTTAAAAATGGGCTCCTACAATGTTTACTTTTATAACATACTTAAATATCTTAGAAAAATACTAGGTCATGATTTAAATTAGAATTTTTCTATTTTAAATTATATATATAATAGCATATTGTATTTTTAAATATATTTTTATTCCAGAGTGTAGCATTTAGAAATGGCAAGGTTTAGACAGGTTTAATTCATATGTTTCCACATAGATACTGAATAACTAATGTTCACACACTAAATTAGTATATGAGCATGACCTGTTTCCAGAGGATCCCTGCTTGTCCAAAGAGACAAAGCAGGCAATCCATACTTTTTTAGATGCTTTGCAATTTATTAATTTATTTGTATTGCACATTGTACCTCCATATTAACTTCTTGCTGAATACAACAGTATTAATTACATTTGGATTCTTCTATTGTCTTTATGACTTTAGCACGAGTTCTCATAAACAGCAATTAATGTGTCTATCAGATTTGTAGAAGGAATATAATTTTATGTTTCATAAGAGGAATTTCATATACAGATTTGTTGAGAATTACCTGAACTGTCCACTGATGATAAGAGAAATTGGGTGCTTTGAACCTCATATTAGGGAATAGTTAACAAGTTTATAGTGTTTTACATCCTTGCAATTGATTTCATTTATCGACATGAGCTTCCAACCTCTATCCCAGCTAAGTCATTCAGACAAAAATGAGTAATTTGTACAGCAAAAATGCACATTTTGTGAAATCACACTGACCCGGAACTTATGCTATCAGCAAAGGTAAGGTTGTCATAGTGACAGAGAGGAGATCTTTGTCACTTGAATTAATAGTTTCAGTAGTTGCTCCTTCTGTAGACTGACCACCCAGGAAGGCAGGGCAGTGAGTTTTCTAGTTGATTTCATATCCATTCACCAAAGGTAAAAAGATTGTCATAGTACTCTGTAATTCAAAGACAAATTTCTGAGGCAATGGTGCTTGTTACTTTGTTACAAAGTATGCTATTTCAGTTTTTCCATGCTGTCTTTTCCCATTTTCCCTCTATTCACTTAATCCTTGCTTGCACACTTAGGCCATCTCTGCCTCCTTCTATCCAGCCCTCCTGTACTCTGGGAAGTACCCCAGGCTGTTTTCACGTCCTTTGGACCCTTGATATCTGATCATGCCTTAGAACCAAGCAGTCCCACTGCTTGGGCTGTGTCTCCCATGCTCCTTGTTGCGTCTCCTCAGCAAGGGGAAATCTCCCTGCTCCTTCTCATGTCCAGAGCAGGCTCTCCAGGTACTTCCAGGGCTAGTGGATGGCTAGAAAGCCCAGGCTGGAGCATGTCTCAGCATTCATTTGCTGATACACTGTTCAATCAGACACAAAAGCTGTAAACAGCTGCAGTACACTCACTACGGATTAAATCTCTGGAGAATTTGACACAAACACAGATCTCTTGAGCATGCCAAACTGAGGCATAGTGTGTAGGTTGTGGTGGTTTCATGTGGTTGTGGGTCAACTTTCTGCTTCTCACCTTAAAATGTGTTGAAATTTTGTTTGTTTGTTTGGTTGGTTGGTTGGTTAGGTTAGGTTTGTTTGTTTGTTTTGTAGACAGTGAATCCATATAACTGAACTTTAGCTAGAACTTAAAAAAAAAATAAATCAACTTAATGCAGATATCTTGCAGAGGCAAGCCCAGCCCTAACAACCAGGGTTTAATAAAGAAAAACAAATTGAGCCTTGTACAGAAAGTGCTGGCAACATTAACTATAGATACCAGTGCTATTTCAGTACATAATTTCCCAAGTTTTCATATGTTTCAACCGTTGGTATTTTCTCCTTCTTTTTATGAAATACTGGAACAGAACCATGATTCTGCATTTCATACAGTTTTGAGATAGTGTGTTTAGCTTGGCAAAACTACACTTTTTATCCATTTTTAAAGCCTTTCTCATTGTTTGTTTTATATATATATATTAATTTTATTTGCTATGTTCTTCCAATAATTATCATTTTACAATTGAGAGGTAATAGAAAAATGACTCAGACAAACCAATTAGTTAACATACTTGCTTCTGGTATATACTTACTCAAATTATATCAGACATTAAAAAATATCAAAAAAAAAAAACCCACAAACAAACAAAAAAAACAATAACAAAAAACTTCTTTTCAAACGTTAGCAGTAGCAGGTCAAGGAAATGCATTTCTTCTTCAGGATTAATGACAGACTGGCGTTAGCAGCTTCACAAATATCTGTGGCTTATAGCCCTTTGAATACACCTGCTAAAAAAACTTCTGCTAACATTACATTGTATATGCATCCTGATGCACCTACTATGGTATCAGGGCAGTGAGCTTTGGTGGTTGTGTTTCTAACAGAGGAGGCACCTAAATGCTTATGAAAAGGAGGAATTGTTGCAAAATGTGTAATCCAATGCAATGTCACTGAGAAGTCAAAACTACACCTCAAACACTTACTCCTGTAAACAGCTGTAAGAGTAAAGCTGTTCGTGCTCCAAGGAGCCTGCAATATGAATAATATTCTTTCTTTCTTTCTGTTTCTGCCTTTAAGGACTACAAACAGTGAAATACAATGAGGAATTTGTCTAAATTAGGATTTATTCATGCACCTTCTGAAATTACTGAGAATATTCCCATAGATACAAGAAAGACTTATGGAGCAGGGTTTTCTCCTGTTTCTACACCTGACAATGGCTTTTGGGGCTTGATTTCTCCCTTCGTATTTTTATAGTTCTGCCTCAAATCTCAGTCACTGTGTTCCCTTTCAAATCTGAAGGTTGAATCTTTTTCTTTCTTTTTCTTTTTTAATAGTCCTTAATGGATGTTATACGATATCCCTGCATGTGTTTTTGTCTTGTGAGGCAGACAGTGTTTAATAACTAGACAAAATATGCACCCTTGACATTCTCAGTACTGTAATACTAATTAAGCAAAATAAACAGAGATGAAATGGAAGCTGGTCAAAGTACCTATCCTTTCTTGAGATTTAATTTGGGTTCAGAAAGGCAGCTGATGGGAGAGAGAGAAGGGAATTACCAGTACGCCCGTGCGTGAACAACGAAACCTTGATTTTTTTCTTTTTTAACCTTATACTGAAGACTTGTGATTTAAAGGTCATTTGAGAAAAGGAGTCAAGGTCAGCCACTGCTAATCCCCAACCCGAGATGGCTTGGCTTGGCTTTTCTTTTCTCCCAGTTCCCCGCTCCCCGGCGCTTTGCCGCGGAGCACCCAGCCCCGGCCGCACCCGCACCCGCCGCTTCCACGCATTTTTGCCCGGGCTGAACGGGGAAACTTCCCCAAACTTCGCCCCGAGCGGGGCCATAAGGGTCCATACCGAGCCGTGCGGGGCCGGGCACCGCCCCAGGCGGGGGGCGGGCCGGGGGAGGAGCGCGGCGGGGTCGGGCCGGGCCGGGCCGGGCCGGGCCGAGCCGAGCGCGACAGGGGGAGCTGCTGCACCTGATACACCGGGGCGGGAGCGCGGCGGAGGAGGGAGGGAGCTGTGCTGCCTGCGAAAGCCTCTCCCCGCCGTTAGTCAGCGCTGGTCTCGCTGCTCCTCCCGCCCCCCGCTTCTCCTGTTGGGAGCCGGGCTTTCGCTCCTGTTCCCCTCGGGGCTGGCGGCTTCGCATCCTTCTCCTCCTCCTCATCTTCCTCCTCCTCCTTCCCCCTGGTCCCTATGGCTTCGTCCGGCAGCGGCATGGAGGAGGTGCGCGTCTCGGTGCTGACCCCGCTGAAGCTGGTGGGGCTGGTGTGCATCTTCCTGGCGCTGTGCCTGGACCTGGGGGCCGTGCTGAGCCCCGCCTGGGTGACGGCGGACCACCAGTACTACCTGTCTCTGTGGGAGTCCTGCCGCAAGCCCGGAAACTTGGACAGCTGGCTCTGCGAGTCGACGCTGCACAGCGGTAAGATACGGCTGCCCCCGCTCCCCCTGCCCCTCCGCCTTGTCCCCCCTGTCCCCGAGCCGCCTCCCGCTCTCTCGGCTCCGCCGCGGCCGCCAGGAGATCTCCGTGCCCGGGCTGCCCCGCCGGCGTGCCCCCGCCATCCCAAAGCCGGCTCTCCTCGGTCGCCCGGGTTTGCGAGCGGCTCGGGACAGGGTCCTTGCTCTTGGGGACAGCCCTCCCGTATGGGAACGGTGCCCGAGGCTCTGCTCCGCCGCCCCCTCTTCTACCCGAGCTCCCCGCCTCGCCCGCTGCCTTCCCACTCGCAGCCCTGCTCCCTGCTCCGGCCACCGCCGTCGCGAAAAGTACGGGCGCGGGCGCCTCTTGGCCACCCGCCCTGAGCGCCCTTCCCGGCCCCTCTCCGCCCCGTGCTCGGCCTCTGCCGCCTCCCCTCTGCCTTCCCGGGGCCGGGGCTCGCCTCTCCGCCCGCCGTCCCCACCCGCCTTGGTGCAGCGGGGCGCCCTCCCGTGCCGCCCTGCTCCAGCCCCAATTCCTCCGCCTTGCGAGCGAAGGCGAGGGCAGGGATTTCTGGAAGTAAAGCTCTGGGGAGGGCTTCGGGAGTCAACCGTCTGCTATTTCCCCTCCCCGCGTGACGGTCTAGAATGCAGGAGAGGCTTAAGGATAGCTTCTGTAAGTGAAAGAGGTGACTGATTCCTTATCTCTGCTTGACTGCTTTCACAAAAGATCCCGAGTTTAGCCTACTTTTGATTATTTTTCTTTGTGGCCGTTGTTACCGTGTAAGGAGAAGCTGTTGAGGATCAAGGATCTTATCATTACGTCCCCATCCCCAGAAGTCACCAGGCATGGAAAGCTGAGGCTTCCTAATCTTAATAAATAAATAAATAAAACAAAATGCTATTTTGTCCCACATGAAGACATCTGGATTCTAGCTTTCTCCATCCCTCTTGGTGTACTCGTGTATACCTTTTTCTATCATGTACTGCTATTGCTCCCATTGTCTATCATACTTCTTTTCCTTCTTGCCACATTTTGACTTCTTGATGTTCTTTTGTTCTTCAGGTTTCTATGTCTTTGGTCATGGTATTTATTTATTTCTAATGCCATTTCACTGTTGCTTGGGGTACTAAAAAAAAACACTCAGCTGGTTGTGAGTGATACAAACAAGCTGCCGCCTGTTGAATATTTTTTCAGTAAATTCTTTTGTAGTTCGATAATCGTTTCTGGTTTTATGTGTTGTTTTATTTACTTTATGCTGATTCCAATATCAGGAATCCCAACAGAAACATTTACAAACAAAGCTGGCCTCTTTTCTTCCCTTCTGCCCCTCATTTCCACCCCCATGCTCCCCCCACACATGCTTGCGTTGCTATATCATCCGTTTGGATCACTGTGCTCTCTAGCTTCTGGTAAATCACACAGGGATGAGATGCTTGTTTTGGGAAAGGGGTAAGGAGACTGTCTGTATGTTCTAGATGGCTTTTCTTTTTCTGGCTTCTCTGAAATCCTCTTACAGGTTCTAGGAAATTGCTGATCTTTGAGTAGAAATTGCACAGGTTCCTTTGCTCCTGTTCTTGTCTTTCTATACTTGTGTGGAGTAATATTTGAGGTTTTGAATGTTGTTTTGAATTTTGTTTAAATCACATATCCTCAAACCAAATTGTAAAGAACCGTCAGTTTCAATCAGTTACCCGGGTACACAAACTTCAGGGAGCTTTCTTTTCCTTCCCTGGTATAAATGGAAATTTATGTAGGAATGTCAGCTTCTACTGTCTCCTTAGCAACGTGAATCCTTTGCCCCTTCTCTCTGTCTCCTGAAATAGTATCCCCTTGATTGCAGAAGGACCTTTTAGCTGGCTTGAATGAGAACCTGCTTCAAATCCCCCTGCCCCACACACACTTCATTGGGCTCCCCCCTCAACCTGTGCCCCACCACGCATGTGCATACACACATGCACGCACACAGTGGGACATTAAAAGAAGCAGGACAGTTTATGGAACAACATGTAAGGCAACTAATTTATCTCGTTCCTTTATTAGTTACCTATTTGTTTATGGAAAGATGGAAGATGAATCAGTGGGGATGGATAGAAATAAAATATTTCTGTTTATTGAAAATTTGCCCTCTCCTGAAGCTTTCTTCTATACTGTGTGAAGATTCCTGCCTGCACAGTTTTATTCAAGTTCATTGAATGAGCTTTACTTATTTTCCTTAGATACTTTCTAGTCTAGTGGAGCCAGGTTTCACACGCTACTAGGGAAGAAGGGAATGATTGTTTTATTTGAGGTGACTGGGGTGTGTGGGGGGGGAGAATTATTTTTCCTCATGTTTGGCACACAATTCTGCACTCTGAGGAGACCTGAAATATGAGACACTACTGTATGCCTTCACATTCTGCTAGTGCATTATAATTCCTACTAAAGTCAGTGGAAGGGCTCCCAGTAAGTTCATCCAGTTGGACTGGGCTCATATTCGAGACCATTTTGTGTGCTTACTTAATATTTTAAGTGCACTTTCCTCCTACATCAAGAATATAGCAAGCGGTATATTTTGGAGATAGTGGAGAGCTCCCACAGGGAAAGCTCTTTTAGCTTGATACCGATGCAAGCAGCTTTGTAGCTAGCTAGCTGTGAAAAGCAGTAGTATACACAAGAAAAAGGCATCTTCACCCATGGTTTTAAGAGATTTACTTCATCATCCCTTGAAGGAGAGCACCTCAAGTGGCACCATCAAGGGCAAGCTCATGCTAGAAGCTGTTAAAGCATATTCAAGGTTTAATTAAAAACCTTTGTTGTAATTAGATGTAGGACCCCTGACTGCTATCAAAAGGGCAACTTGGTAGTGTTTGAACAGAAGGAAATGTACAGAACATGATTACATTGGCTGTTATAGCAGAAAATAGTTGTGTTTTCCTTGAGCAGTGCTAATGCTTGGGATGTATTTTTGCTTGCATTCATTTACTGTTTTGAGGCCTTTTTCTATAGCTTGCAAGCAATCCTTTGCTCTCATACTGCTTTTAAAGTTGTGTAAGTACTGCACAGTATTGCGAGTTCAAGTATCTGAATTAGGCAAATTAAATTAAAAAAAAAAAACACCTCATGATATAAGAGCTCTTCTTAATTTGCTTTTTTTTGTCTTTTTCAGTCTTTACATAAATCACCATTTCATTTTTTTCTGTAATTTGAAGAAATATAAATATATTCATGCATATTTCTCTCCCCTGTATGAAATTCTAAAATTCCCACTAATAACAATTTCAGGAGCTGAAAATTTAACGAAGTTGCCAGTGTGGAGATCTTTGTGATAAAGTCCAGCAATGCTGTTTTACAGTTTCACCAGCTGTCTAGGCACAAAATTATTTTCTATGATCAAACCTTAAATTGCCTTGTGCACAAGTTGTCTTTTAAGTTTACTGTATTTTAAATCCACATGCTAAACTGGAAACTTAGAGGGTTTGGAATCTCTCTTTGGTGTTGTTAAACAAAATTTTCTTTAGACCTCATTTGAAGTGTAAGTCTGATTTACAATGGTTCATTTACAGATTTATCAGGAGTTAAGAGTTATGTATGAATATTTATTTCTGTCTCAGTATCTGCCTAAAATTAAATATGCCTTATGTATAACTGCATGATGTCTATACCTTTACAGGTAGTTGCCTTATGTTTTCAGAATTAATAATATTAGATTTGAATTTATGCAGTTCACTGCAGGCATTATAGTTTTCTAAATCAAAGATACATAAATATGATGTGGAATGGTTCCATAGAATCTGATCTGTCAGGTAAACATCATGTATTTTACATTTTATATGTAAATATATATACACACACGCACACACACACTATTCCTAGAAAATAATGTCTCCTTTTGGAGCATTTCAGTTTATCGTGAAAATAGCACATATAAAAATATATTTGAATGAATACTATTAACCAGTATGAAACTATCCTCATGGATGAGAGACATGACTTTGTTACTTAACGACCTATGTATTTGTTTATGAAAACTCATTTTCCTTATGATTATTGTATTCTCCAAAAACTACCCATGAATGTTTGAAAAGCAAAACAATCTCAAGGAAATAAATGCAAAAGGACCTCTGTACATATTGAAGCCTAGTGGTTTAAAAAAGTCAAAACATAAATGTAAGCTTAACTTACAGCATAATACAGTAACATGACTTGAATCTAGTTTTGTGCTTATAATTCTGTTCTAATTTGTTCTTGAAAGGAAAAAAATAAAATAAAATAAAAGGCTGCTCATTGGTAGCACTTGAAGAGCTTTAACCTTAATTATACATTAGATGCAGATATCTGAATTAACATGGCTCAATGGTCTTGGATGGAATCTGCTTGTTTTGAATCTAAGCAGTTGTTCCAAGGGGAAATTTCTAGCTCAAAAGCAGCTTCCTCATTAGAAGATGTGGATCGTTGCTCTGAGTTGATGTTGACACATTTGTAAAAACCTTAGCAAGGCTGATAGTCTGGTATAAAATAAGAGAAACAGATGTGATTTAACTAAGTCTGAAGAAAGTAGCTCATGCAATGTACGGATGAATTAATAAAACATTCAATTTATTTTTTAAAAACTGTAGTCTGGCACTTTCCATATTACTCTCTTTAATAATCATGCCCTACACTTTATCTGAAGGTGGATATAAAATCAAAAGCTATACTACTTCAAACTCACCACCTAAGACCCTGAACAAGCTTACCTAGCTTTGAAGTTTGGTCTGACTTGGAGGCTAGTCCTTCTTTCCACAGGGAGCTGGGTGACACGATCTCCAGAGGTCTTTTCTAACCACATTTTTTCTGTGACTCTGTGGTCACTGATATTTGTTTATGCCTTATGTTTACCTGACTTCTTGAATGTGTTCAGAATGTCTTGAATTTGTGAATTACCTCTCCCTTTAGCCCACATAGAAAATTTTAAGTTATTTTCTCCTCTTTTATAAATGGAGCGCTTATTTTAGTCTCAGGCTACCCAAGGCCTGTGAGCATAACACATCTAAGACTTCTGCATAGTAGTCTAGACTTTTTAGTTTGATGGCAAGCTACCATTTCAGCCATCCTTCTCCAGCCAGCTAAGAGACACATGAAAGTGCTATAACTGTATAAAGTGTGAAAGTGTGAAGTTTGTGTGAGTTTATCTGATCAGAGAGCACCATACCCTTTATGACTGATAACACTCTTTATCTCTTTTTTTTTTTAAGGAATACTTCTAATCTTAGTGGGTTATTGTTACTGCTGTTGTTCACTGCAATTTCAAAATTAGTAACTTATCCTGTTGCTCTTTATTTAATAAAGAACCTTTGCACCAGTAAGTTAAAAGATGTTCCTTATGTTAGGGAGATCGTAAGTGGTTTAAATATTTGATGAGACTTTATATTTAGAATCAAGTATAGAGTAACCTTGCCTCTGTTACTGATTTGTGTCCAGGGATAACCATGTAAGATTCAAGACAGCAAGCTGTAGAGGGTAAAGTCTATCCAGCTGTATTGCTTTATGTGTTTTCAGTTGTTCCAGTTCTATAATATAAATGCCATCATTTTGTTGGAAAGTACTATTAGAACTATTCTAAATGCAAACTGTTTTCTGCAAGGAACAGTGGAATGAGTTTTGAAAACTGCAAAAGATAGCCAGTTTGCTTGAAAAGCATTGGTAACTGTAGGAAATAATTACACTTCTGTTACAACATGAAGTGCACTTATTCCTTCTTCAGATTACTGAAATATAGTAATATATATGGGTGAAGTCAGAAAAGGTGAGCTTTTCTTGAAAAGCTTGTATAACACATCTCCCACACTTTTCTCCTAATGACACAATTGTAAGATTTCCAGGGTTTTCTGATGTTCTTGGAGTTGTAGGTGGGTGTTTCATTTTTTTATTGAATGAAAGAATATCTGATAATTCAAATGGTGTAGTAGCAAGCTAATCTCAGAGTAATGCCACATAGCCAATGGAAGAAGTGCCTGAGTACACGTATTATTCTATGAATGAATTATAGATTACTTGATTTTCTGTAAATCTGCGCTTGTTTTGAAGTCATCGGTTGTCAGAAGTGATGTGCAATGCACGTTGCCTTTAAATAATAAAATAAAGATCTGTATAATGGCAGCACTTGGCTCTATCTGAAGAGGTGCTTCATTTAAAGGATTTTACTCAATGATTTTAGAAGTGCAGGCAGGCCATGACTCAGAAAAATAGGAGTTATACTAAAACCTCCCAAAGTGTGTATTTTCTATAAATAAGGAATGCAAGCTTTAATCTTCAGGAGAGATGTGTGTCAGTGGGCGGAGGAGCAAGCACCTGTTATGTTTCAAGTTGCTCATACATCTGTAACCCCCCAGGCATTAGACTGTCTTGTCTTGCAAAATCTGTCTCCTTTGCATAACAGCAGCAGCAGAGATGGTTACCATATTTTTATTGGTTTTGTTGTTTGGTTTGATCTCCGGTAGAGAATAAGGATAAAACTTGCACTGCTTTTGAAGCACACAAAGTTTGAATCCAGTAGTCTCAGGGCCATCATAGTCTGCCTAATACAGCAGCTGAAACAGAAACATCAGACAGGTTAATGCACTGCATATCTCATGCCAGACTGCTGAAATCATCCCGAGAAACTACAACTGTATCTGCTTTGCATGCTGCTGACTTCTCTGGGAACCAAATTTTATCCAGCCTGCTCAACAGCATCCTCAGGTAGAAGACACCAAGAGCTCTGCTTGCCATTGAAAAGTGAATGAAGAGCCAGATCTGCTACCATTATTCCCCAACAAATCCACGTGGGCAGTGGCATTTGATTTAAAACACTTCCTGTAGCATTGCCTGCATCTGTACAATGGATGCCTAATTAGTCCTCAGATCTAGCAAGCAAGTTCTTCCCAGGCTGAGGAATTAAGATGATAGAGAGTCCTTCCAAACAGCTGTTACCTAACTTGGAACAGAGCTAGTGTCTTCTGCTCTGATAAAAGATATCTTGCTCTGGAGGAGAGTAAAGCAAGAACAAGTCTGAGTGAGAGAGATGCAACATTGTAAATGACTGCTAACAACTTCTCCCTCCAAGCTAGGAGAAACTGAACTCGGGCTGCCTCCCAGTAATGTTGAGGCACTTTTGTTTGTTGGTGGAAAGTCAGAACAGACCATGTAGGTAAGAGTGACTTGAAAGCAAAACTCAGATTTGTATTCCATCATATCTATTTGTTTACGTGCTCTATGGATCTTTCTTGTATTTCTATGGCTTGGGTCTAGCAGGTGGAAGAGAGTGGTATCAGTCACACCCAGTGGTTATATTCTTTTGGAAATGGAAGCAGAGTTTCAGGTCTGGAGATGAGAAGCAAAGATCTTACAGTTTCTGAGAAGTCCTCTAATATATTGCAATTAAGGAGGCATCTGCCTTTTCTATTTCCTTAGTCAGCTGCTATCATTAGACATTGGCATCCCATGTCTCAGCAAGACATGGGTATCCTTGATTTTGCTCCACTTGGGTATTTTTTGGATACATCTCTGTGCATGTTTTTGTTTTTTGTTTTTTTTTGTTTGTTTTTTTTTCCCGTTGTCTGGCTTTAAATGACTTTCCACTCACCATTAGGAGCACTAAACCATCCTGTGAGCTTCTTGTATAGTAAATTGAAAGTGACTGATGCCTTATGTGGAACCTCTGAATTATCCTTAGGAGGCACTTAAGGATTTTGACACTCAGCTTCAAATGCTCAAATTTCTGTTTGGACATTCCCAAAATCCTGATGAATTAGCACATAAAAACCTCACTGTTAAGCCCACCTGTATTGTGCAAGACTCCTGGTATCAACGGCTTTGTGTCTAGAAGACGACCAAGTTCTGATGTATTAGCACAATAAATAAATCTCCTGTTGCAAAAGAAGCAGAAAAATGCTTTGTTTCTTCTCTGAACAGATTATTTTTACAGCTGAGACCTCACTTTATTATATCTCATGTTCAATTCACACTGAAGTCACAACTAGAAGAATGCCTTGATGGAGTTTCTGAGTTCTGTCTTAAGAAAATGATGCACCCAGCCACTGCTGTCTGGTTCCCACAGCTACGGCTAACACTTTTTAAGTGATGAAGTGACTTGAAGATCCACACACACAAGCAATTTTCATACTTTAGAAAAATCTGAATCCATAAAAGAAAACGCAGAAACCAGAGTGCATCTGTAAAACAACTAGCAGTAATAAGTATACTATATGAACTGACAAGGAGCACAAAATATTTAGTTATTACTATTTTGTACAAGGTTCCACTGTGAAAGGTTGTGGCTAGAGGAACTTAATGGAAATTTGGAATGGATCTTGCCAGAAAAGGCTTCTCTTTGTAGTGTGCAGAAGTGTAGACTACACAGTCTCAAGAGACTGTACTTGTGCTGACTGTAAAAGAATGGAGGAGTAGATACCAAATAACTTATAAATGCTGGACTTCCCAAGTTTAACCATTTTGTCCTTCATCCACATAGCCAAATATTTTGTTTTGTTTTGAACTTAGAAGGTAAAAGCAAAATTCATCTGAGCAACTTCTTAAAAAACAAGCAAACAAACAAAAAAGTTGTTTCGTCTCAGGCAAGATTCCAAAAAACTGACTTTGTACATAAAATTATTGCACACACAGATCTTAAAGGTGAATGCAACAGTTGTCTTCCTTCAGTATTTCCACTGAATTCCATAGTTTGACCTTCCACAGAAATCCATGCACCTGATAATGCTGAAAAAAAGAGCACTATCGTGTGACAAATATACTTTTAGAAAACAGATTCTATCTTTGTCTTTTTATATTGTTGTTACTTTTATAACATAGTTGTTGGATGGCTAAGTTGGTGACTGTTGATAACATTAAAAATAATTTTTAATGTGAAACAATTAGGAATATCTGTAGCAGCCTTATTTATCTTAGTTGATTGTTATGACATTCAGTAGGTTATATTTAATTCCTTATGCGCGGGTGCTTCAACTTTCTATGCTTTACTTGACGCACTCTTTGAAATTCAATACTCCTGAATTTAAACGCTATATTACAATTTCTAGGAATATTTGTTGGCTGACAGCAAGTATGTACTAAGTGGAGGCTTTGCAATTAATCAGAAAAACTTGCCTTAGAATGTTATAAGTTATTTTGGTTTTGTTTTCCTCAGTGGTGTTTTGTTTAGTGCTAGAAGGTCATTACCTTCAGCTTGTAACAGATGCATGCATTTCTTTAGCTTCTGTGAGGAGAGGACTCCTCATAGAACCATTGTATGAAAGAAAGGAGTACTTGATTGCTTCTTAAGAGATGTATTCAGTTTGCTTGTGTTGCCTGAAAGAAACATATGTACAAATACTTCACATATTCCAACAATATGCGTTTACTTCCACAGCTTTTTTTACTAGACAATACCATATAGAGAGAATATTTAACTTTTTGGGAACTTGCCGAAAATGTGGAAAAATGACAGTGCTAGCCATTTGCATTGTTCTTTCTCACATTAAAAAATGGCCTATCTATTAAAATAAACATTGCGGAACTTTTATATTTTTAATAATTCTTTTAAAGCTTTTCCTGAATTTAATTTGGTATTGAAGCATTATTTTGTCCAAGAAATAAAGCAAATGGAGGTGCTTCTAATTATAAATGAATATACAGCCAATGAATATAAGCCTTAGGTCATTTCATTAGGGGTCAAGAAGGTAGGAGAGTCACACCTTTTAGTGTGCAATTAACATTGTGCTTCCATATTATTAAGAATCTGGTATAATTTCCAAAGAGCAATGCAATCAGTCTGTCCTTGCAAAAAGGCACTGAATTATCTGTGAACAATTACTTGAAAAGAAACATCATATCTTTTATTTTACTCAAAGTGATGACTTTTATGAATTTTATACAATATGCTTTGAAAATAGGTTTGAAGAACCTGGGTTCAAATTTGCATACATTTGCAAATATTGAAATCTGCATCCCTAAACTAACAGGCAGATTGTTATAATAAAAATGATGCAAATGTTGTCATCACTATCAGAACTGAGGTACAGATTTACCATGGAATAAACATTGTAATGGTTCATGTGCAGTAAAAAAAAACTTTTTGGATTTACAGAACTAAATGCAGTACAAATTAAATGGAGTTTTTATTAAGAAATCTGTCTTGAATTACTCAGCTATTGTCCAAAAATGTATTAATTCCTGTTGTTCAGATTGGTAAAATAATGAAAATTGGAAAAAGTTAGGCTTTCTGTTGTCTCTGCAGCTATAAAACAACAAAGGAACTTAATTTCAGCGTACCTGTGAGACGGCAGCACCTTTTAAAATCTGGAAGTTTTTAAGGATTTGCAGGAGTGGAGTTTTTACTGATTCTTAACATTTTTCTTAAATAGTTGTTGTATAATGTAAATAAACTGTGCCGATGTACAGTGAAAAATATTTATGTGCATTCTTAAGTGTAAACACATATTTAGAATCCTGAAAACTTAAAAAGATCATCTCCAAAGTCCCATTTTGCTCATGTTCATGCATGTTTTTATCTCTGCACAGTCTCCCTGAATTGCTGAGTCTCCTGATATGAGTATAGTAACTCATTTACAAGATTGTCACATGTATAGATATGGTGCAAGCATATTTTGGATATCACCAAAGTGTACTGATGATGTTTATGTTCAGTGTACCAGTAACACTATGTAAAGGAGAAATCTGCTGTTCCCATTTTGATGCTGTATGTTATAAATCACATCTGGGTAGTCTGAGGAAACTACACCTTATTATTGTAGAAAAGCATTTGTTACATGTGGTTATAATGTTGTAGCTATCTTAACTTACAGGGGATTCTTCTTTCAGGGGTAGTTATTCAGTTTTCTTGGATGTTTCTTTTCTCTCGTATAAAACAAATCCAGTGGCCTCTTCTTAAAATAATCACTGTTAATAATTTCTGCATTGCCTATGCAGAAATTTGCTTGCTTAGTCCAACATAAGATTTATTTTGTTGCTAGCTCAAATGGCTTACAAAATTGATAGTTAAGGTGTTTCTAAGACAACAAGGAGATTTAAGCATACAGTTTCCATGGTAGGCAATATAGAAAAACTCAGCCCCTTATTATTTATGCTGTAATGTCTATCTGCTGTCTGACTGGACTGACTTTCATGATGTTCTTCAAACAGAATCTGTCATTGTTGCAGGTGTACCTAAAGGCTGCTAGAGTTGCATACTCTCATAAATGAAAACTGGAACTAAGAAAAAATGCGGGGGGGGGGGGAGGGCAGGGCAGGAGAAGATTCCAGACGTTTTGGAACACAGAACACAATGTTAAATACCCAATCCTTAGGAACATATAGAACCTCAGTCCTCAGTTTGGTCCTATTGTCAACAACAACAAGTAGGCTCTCTTATTCTAGAAACTAACTTAGTTAAACAAAGTCAATTCTTTTTTTAAGTTGGGAGTGTAGGTGTTTTTCAACACTGATACCTCCCACATTGGTACTGTAGTAAAATAGCTTGTTTATTTTTTAACCTTTCCAAAATCTATAGATAGCTCTGTCCTGGAAGCCAAGTTGTATTTTAACCTCATGCTTATATCATCTTTGCCTTTGTTACTTTCACTTGATTGGTGGCCTTGCTACATGGCTTTGTAAAGCAATAGTGAACTCAAATCTTTTTCCATTTGTTTGCTACTCCAATGCTGTACGCCTTTTGTTTGCATTAGACTTCAGTATCTGGTCAGTATAAAGGCAGTATTTAATATTGTATTAATATGGAGAACAAGTCCTACAAGGAGTGACTGAGGGAGCTGGGCTTGTTCAGCCTGGAGAAAAGGAGGCTCAGGGGCGACCTTATCGCTCTCTACAGGTACCTCAAAGGAGGCTGTAGAGAGGTGGGGGTTGGCCTGTTCTCCCACGTGCCTGGTGACAGGATGAGGGGGAATGGGCTTAAGTTGCACCAGGGGAATTTTAGGTTAGATGTTAGGAAGAACTTCTTTACCGAAAGGGTTGTTAGACATTGGAACAGGCTTCCCAGGGAGGTGGTGGAGTCACCATCCCTGGAAGTCTTTTAAAGACGTTTAGATGTAGAGCTTAGGGATATGGTTTAGTGGGGACTGTTAGCGTTAGGTCAGAGGTTGGACTCGATGATCTTGAGGTCTCTTCCAACTTAGAAATTCTGTGATTTGTAGTGGCTTTCAAAACTGGTGGTTTCTGAGTTTTCCCATCTGGCACTTTGATTTATTTTATCACTTTTTTATGGCTTTTAACTTTGGGGCAAGATGTATTTACGTGTCTAGTCTTTGTAGCTGTGTAATCTTCAAATGCGAAGATTCCTTTCATAGTGTTCCAAAATGGTCTGTTCTGTTTATTTATTTCTGTATTTTCTATCCATAATGCACTGTGATATTGGAAGAATACTTTCTAAATCATCACTATACTAACCACTTAGTGTTTTTGAAGTATCATATCAACATTAAAAACCACTTCTCGTAACATTCCAATCCATAACTAAAATCGTATTTCCATCCAGAGGAACATGCAGCAGGCTGATCTTTTAGATTGCATGCTGAAAGTAGAATAAAAGATTGTTCCTAGCCTTGGTTTTGGTCCAAAAACATGGAGTAAAAGGGCTTGGAAGGTTGAGTACTTAGTAATTAAAGTATTAGTAAACAACATGCCTAGATTTCTAACAAAAATGAAAATAAGTGTGTACACACACAAACACCTTTAAAATAACTTTCTTGATACGAAACGCCTCTATAGATCTTCAGTTTCTTGTTTTCATCTTCTCCATCTTTTTCATATAACATATGAAGTTTTTTTTTGTAATTATAGCTGTAACCCTCCCATTCCAAAACCCCACAACTGCATTTTAGGCATCTTTAGCAGATTAGTTCCCTGTTGAAACCAGAAACATGTTGTTGTTGTTGTCTAAAACACCGAATTTTGCTTTTCAGAAAGAGAATGTGTATTTTTACTGTTGCTGTTCTTATTTTAGTAGCATTAAGATCTCAAAATTTATTCTAAAAACTGTTAAATCCTTTTATTTTCTTTGAACTATACAACACATTCTTCCATTTCATTCTGAATGTCATATGCGTGCTAGTACATTCAAAGGAATGAGATATTCATTGGATACTTAAAGTACAAAATAACAGTGATCAACAGTAAATAGTGATCAGTTTCTTTTTCTTGAAGTCCATGATTGCAAAGAAACAAAGTCTTAAGTACTCTTTGCATGGAGAGATGGCACGAAGCCTATGCCTTTCTTAAATCCCACAGAAGCTTTAAAGTTAGATGTTGTATAGCCTTGGTGTCCATCTGCTTGCAGATGAATTTTGTTTTATATTATCTAAGACTTCAAGGATGTTGTTTGTAACTGCATACATAAAAATAATTAGAAAACACACTGGGCTAGATTCAGAAGTTGCTTTTGGGGGAAGAAAAGAAAAACTGACACATTAGAATGACTTTAAAGCAGACTTCAGATTTGACTCGGTCTGCATCATTACCGTTTTTTATAAGGGCTAAACATTCGCCTTTTTTAGTGTTTAAAATGTGTTTTTTCCTTCCCTTGAAAATCTCCTTCTTTTACTTTATTTATTTATTTATTTATTTATTATTCCTGTTACATGGGCTTGCTACCTCTCAAGTGGATTGTATCCATGATCAGCCTCTGTGTATTTCCCTTCCTATGTCACCGTAATCAGTTCAAGCAGAGGTTTGAGTTTTACTCTGTTCTGTGAGAGACTTACAGCATTCTTGGGGTCAGCTAAGACATGCCAGCTAATCCTGGCCCAACCTCAATTTCTCATTCTAAATTGGACAAAGCCAAGGTACCAAATTATTCAATCTTCCTCAGCTGAAATCCCTATGAGGCCAACTAAGCCTTGAAAAACTGTGTGAGGTTGTTGCACTTTGCTGTTAAGTTGCATTTGTTGTGGAAAGGTGTTTGGCTAATTAGCAAAAAGAAATCCGAAAGAAAAAGTGCAGTTGTATATTTACCCAAACCTTGATGCAGGCTCTGTGTTCCTCGTATTCTGTTGTTTCTGCTGAGCCTATGGGCTTGTTTTGTTGCAACTGAATTGTTATTAGTTTTTTTTTTCTCTCTCTTTTTCCTATAGACTGGCAGATAGCTACTCTTGCTTTGCTGTTGGGTGGTGCTGCCATCATTCTCATAGCTTTCCTGGTTGGTCTGATCTCTATCTGTGTGGGATCTCGGAGGCGGTTCTACAGACCAGTTGCAGTCATGCTCTTTGCTGCAGGTAAGGAGTTTACCAGCACCATTATGAAAAGTGCATAAGGGCAGCTTTACTTGCATGAAATAAAATGTTCCTTGTACTGCATACCAATTCAGAAGCATTTGGTGTACCTCTTGACTGTTAAGTCCTGTGAGGTTTTTCAGGATACCAGTTTTACAAGGTATTAATAATTTTTGCAGTTGCACTTTTATAGTTCATAAACAATTTTTTATTCTTCTTATACTTCAGGTTTGGTGAAGTATATGCAGCGGGGAAAACTACAGAAAATAAATCCATTTAAGTACCATTTTTAGTCTGTTACTTTGTGCTGCTTGATGTCCCCATTTTTATTCTTCATGCAAAGCCCTTTCTGATATTTTAATGTTCTTCCTTTTACAATTTAAACTGGGAAAACTAATGCTCAGATGTGAAACCTTGAAGCCCTAAGTGTGAAAATAAATAGGATTATGTTGTGAGGTATTTATAGATGCTCCTGTGCCACTGGAGGAATTAATTTCATTGTGTCAGCTTGCTCACTTACTTATTAATTTAACAAGCTGTCACACTGTAGTCCCCGTTTGGTTTTAAAAACATCAGGATGGAACAGTTTACATAGACAATCACAAAATCTTAAGGGAGATGTATGCATCTGAATTGTCCCTAAAACTGGTCCAGTGTGGTATAATTACAGTATCAAATCATTTCCTTTCATACATTCTGGTATTTTGGGCCTTAGTCAGCATGGATGTTTCTATTTCTCCTGAGATTCACCAAGAAAAGTTTGTCTTCATCCTGTCACTCATATCTGCATTGGAGCTAGCAGCTTAAGCCCCTTCTGATAGCCTTTAATGAAGAGAGTGACAGAATGTAGTCTTCAGGATGTATTAAAAAAAGCCACGTACAAGTATATGAAAAGACAAACTCAGCACATGAAGGGCTGAGATTCAGAAATCAAAGAAAGCTCTGGGGAAGGCTACTGCTGCCCCCTGCTGTTTATGTTACTTTGACTGAACCACAGCATTTCAAGATGCGCTTTTATTTGCTCAAGAAATATAAGTAGGTTATATTTTATTCACTTTGAGAAGGTGAGTGCAAGGAAGGATCAGATTTTATGAACAGAAATTGAATCTTTTTGTTTCATGTGTTGTATTGCCGAGTTGACTGAATAAATAAAGGCACTTGTGCCATTACTTTAAATATCAGTACTAATTCTGAGATTATAAATCATTGGGCAGTTAACTCTGAAGTGATAAGGATTGCTGAGTTTATGTAGTTATTTCTTATTTGTCTTTTGATTTAAGTTATCATAACATTGTTTAGTGAATTAGGCGGCGTATATTTGAGCAATTACTATCTTGCCATATTGCTTAGTCAGTATACAGTTTGTATTTAAATAAAAAAAAAAATCCAAATATTACTGTTTTGTTTAAAGCTTAATCTGTTCTCGTGTGAATAAAATTAGTTCTACTATTTATTACAAAATTTAGAGGGGAGGGAAAGGTGGCAGTTTAGAACAGTAGAATATTCCTGGATGGAAGGTGCCCACAAGGATTGTTGAGTCCAACTCCTAGTTCCACACAGAACCACCCAAAAAAACAGACCCTATGTCTGAGACCATTGTCCAACCACTTCCTGAATCCCAGATGCAGATTCATGCCATTCTTTTGTGTCCTGTTGCTGTCACCAGAGAGGAGATCAGGTTTAATGCTTGCTTGAATCAGAAAGGAAAATGTATTAATCCTGTAGCTCATGAGTGGTGTCCATCTCTTTCCTTTGCTGTGTGTATGTATGCACACACTTGCATGTATTTTAAATAGCCCTGGCCTGAAGCCTGTAAAAGGAAAAGAGATGATGAGGCAAAGGCAGCCTGCCTCATTTGCGCCAGGGGAGTTTTAGGTTGGATCTTAGGAAGATCTTCTTTACCGAAAGGGTTGTTAGACATTGGAACAGGCTGCCCAGGGAAGTGGTGGAGTCACCATCCCTGGAAATCTTTAAAAGACGTTTAGATGTAGAGCTTAGGGATATGGTTTAGTGGGGACTGTTAGTGTTAGGTCAGAGGTTGGACTCGATGATCTTGAGGTCTCTTCCAACTTAGAAATTCTGTGATTCTGTGATTCTTCTTCATTATCTGGCAAGTCTGAGGCAAATTGTTTCAGGATTTGATGCTGACAATGTTGCCTTCATTTCCTATGGATTTTCTTTGCTTTCAGCTACTTTTTGAGATGAGTATGGACTTGCATATCTTGAGAGAATCACTTGAAGAATCCATCAGTGAAGAGGGAAAAGTTAAGGTTACAGCACAGTAAAGTTATGCAACCTGTGGATTTCACAGAACATCCACGAGGCTAGAAAACCCCTGTCCCATGAATCTTCTGACATCACAAAATATTTTGCCTGACTGATTATGAACACATCCCTCTGCTGCCTTGTGGTAGAAGGACACAGCATGAGTTGCCTAGATATATTAATGGTCTATGTGGGTGTCAGGTAGAAAACATCACAGTGTGGGAAAGAGAACCAAATGGAAAAGTGACCTCCAGGCACTTCAGAGTCTGAGCAGTTGGTTCCAGTCATTTCTCTTTCTTCTCGTTTTGATTTTTTTTTTCCCCCTCAGCTTTAGGTTTCATTTAGTGATTTTGTAGGTGAGGAAGATGAATGAGTTACTGAGGCTGAAAGAGGTGATAAACGGACAAAAAAAAAATCTACCTGGATACTGAGAATAAGCCATTGAATGATCAACAGAAGTGTGTGTTCAAAATACGTACTATCAGCTCTGTGTAATGGGAGAGGAGCAAGAATATCTCAGGTGATGGAAAAACGTACAGCATACAGAAAGGCAGAGTTGCAGGACACTTGTGTGGAGCTATCTTGGGTCCACTGGGGTTTATAAATATCTCACTGCTAGCCATCATGGTGGCTTGTTAATTTGTTGACTCGTGTCAGTGTGCTGTATGAAGGGATACAAAAAATCACTTAATTGAGCTTGGTAGACTTGGTGTCCTCGTACAGCTCTTCCCAGCATTTTTTGTCAAGTAGGGGTCAGTAGCATACATACTTGCTGGAATATTTAAATGCTTTTGATTCAAACCAGCTCTGAAAGCTGCATCCTCAAAGTGCTATGTCTAAGGTCATAAACTCATTAGTGTGAGGAGTCTCACAATATGGTTACCAGATAACTGACTGCTAACCAGGTAAAATTTTAGGAGTAGAAAGTAGAATTGTTGATTGCCTGAACAAAACAAAACAAAAAAAAGTCATTTAAAATGTGTTTGCTTTCACAGGCTCTGTTTTAACAGTGCTTTCTGAGGAGCTTGTGCTCTTACTGTCTTAAGAATTTCCTTCCTTTTCAGCCCATGAAGACACAAATTTGACTGACTGTGAAGTAATGAGGCTTCATATGGGTGACTTGTGTCAAAACAATTTTATTACCTTTTATGATTAGGTCTTAGAAGAACCTTTGAGGTCAGTAAGCTTTTAACACATTTTACATGATGTTCACATGATGTAAGCTAGGGAAATGGTGGTGAAGTGAAAATATGGGTGAGGGAGTAAAAGAATGACAAGCAGATAATATGTAGAGAATATGTATGTATCTTTACATTTTGATAGGGAGTCAGAGCACAGTTCTGCTGGATTAACTCCTGAGTTCTGTGCTATTATTTATAATGCTGTGAAACAGAATAAAAGAATACTTACCAAACTTGCAGTTAAATGAAGGTAGGAAAAAATACAGATGTGTTGGAAGACAAAATTCAATTTTGAGGAATTGTAAGAATGGTCTGAAAAAGTAGGACAAACTTTGGTAGGAGGAAGTGCACATAGCTACAAGAAATAAAAAATAAAAATAAAAAAAAATCAGATGAGCACAAAACAGCATCAAAGAAATCAGTTGACAGGATACTGTAGGTCATCTAGCATCTAGTCCAAACTCCTTGTTGAGGTTGTTGAGGGGCAGGATGGTCATTAACTTTAGGTCTGTCAGCTGTGGTTTTATCTTGACTAGTCTGAAAGATCTCAAAGGATAAGCTTGTACAACCCATTCAAGAACATTGTCCTGTTGCTGTACTGGCCTCCTTAAATTTTTTTTCCATGTGTCCATTCTGAATTGGTGAAACTAAAATTTCTGTCTCTTGACAACATCTTAAGTTTCCTGCCATTACAAAGAGTTTTGTTTCAGCATCTTTGTAGCTGCATTTTCAGGTAGATGTAGGCTGCATTGAAATTGCTCCTTAGCCTCCTCTTCATGTATCTAAATAAAGCTACCATCCTCTTCTTCCTCTTGAGGACAATTTGCTGTAGGCTTCAATCATTTTGGCACCTTTCTGTACCCTTGCCTGGTGAATCCCTGCTGACTGCTGAATGCCACCTTGTTCTGCAAAATGCTTGGAGGTGCACTCCAAGAATCACAGAATGGTCAAGGTTGGCATGGACCTCTGAAGATCACCTAGTCCAACTTCCCTGCCAAGCAGGATCACCTAGAGCACATTGCACAGGATGGCATCCAGGCAGATTTTAAATATCTCCAGAGAAGGAGACTCCACAACCTCTATGGGCAACCTCTTCCAGTGCTCTGTCACCTTCACAGTAAAGAAATGCCCTGTCATTTTCATCTGCAACTTCCTGTGCTTCAGTTTGTGTGCGTTGCTTCTCATCCTGTTGCTGGGCACTACTGAAAAGAGACTGGCTCCATGCTTTCAACACCCTCCCTTCAGATATTTATACACATTGATGAGGTCTCCCTTAAGTCTTCTCTTTTCCAGGCTAAACAGGCCCAGTTCTTTCAGCCTGTCCTCGTATAACGGGTGCTCCAGTCCTCTCATCATCTTCATAGTCCTCCTATGGACTCACTCTAGTAATTCTATGTCTCTGTTGTACTGAGGAGCGAGCCCAGATCTGGACACAGTAGTCCAGGTGTGGCCTCACCAGGGCTGAGTAGAGGGGGAGGATCACCTCTCTTGACCTACTAACAACATTCTTCTAAATGCACCCCAGGATACTGCTGGCCTTGTTGGCCACAAGGGCACATTGCTGACTCGTGATCAGCCAGTGTCCACCAGAATTCCCAGGTCCCTCTCTGCAGAGCTGCTCTCCAGCAGGTCACCCCCCAGCATGTACTAGTGCTTGGGGTTGTTCCTCCCTAGGTGCAGGAGCCTGCAATTGGCTTTGTTGAACTAGATGTACTAGAAGATGTACTTCATAAAGTTTCAAGGGATTGAGGTGATGCTGATAGACATTGATGCAACTTTGTCGTCTCTAACATGTTTCTGCATTTCTGACTGCCTTACTCCTTCCCAAAGGCTCCAAGACCCTGGAGATCTTGGAGAAGCATTCATTTTGCATCATCTCCCATTAGACTTGCTTTTCTGCCCATCATTGGACCAGTACATATTCTGAACTTCATTTTGCAACTAATGCACCTGTGGAAATTTATTACACTTTTTTTTGCCATTTCTTAGCTTGATGTTTGGCTTCAGCTGGGCTTCAGCCTTCCTGATTTTGTATGTAAGTACCAAAATAGTATTTTTATATTTCCCTCTCATTGTCTATCCTTGTTTCCTGCTTGTTTGCTCATTTCTTACACGTTTGTTGGAAAAATTCCCTGCTTGGCCAGCTGGGCATCCTGCTGAAATTCCTGGTCTTCGTCTGTAGTAGGGTGTCATATTCTAAGCTAGCAATATTTTAAAAGTTAGCATGGATCACCCCCCCTCCTCTTCATGCTCCTTCCCAATTTCTTGCACAGGTTGTATTAAGCACAAAAAGTTCCTAGACTGTTGTTGTATGTCAGTCTTTAAAACTGCAACGCCTATTGGTTACTAATAAAGTGTATGTGAATGAACAAGAGAAATGGTACAGAGAACTAGTCAGCACCACCATTTTTGTAAGAGACACCAATCAAAAAGCCCAATTTTAAGGATTTTTTTTAAACAGCAAATCTATTATAGTTAAAAATTTTAATGAAGGAAAAAGATGACTGAAATTCAGTTTTTCTAGTTTTAAAGGTTTTGTTGTGAGTTTTGCATGTTTAATGTGGTGAGTACTTACACTTCATGTAAATGAAGTAAAAGTATTCCTGTTCCTGTGTACTTGTCCTGTACTGTGTACTAGCCATAAAAATGTGTCTAAACTTAAAATGAATAGTCTAGTTTGAGCTGACTATTTTTTTTTTGAATAGAGATTTTAGGCGGATTTATTATTTATTTATTTTGCAGCCTTTTTCTACAGGGAAGAACTAGTATTTCTGAAAAAGCGTAGTACATACACTTCCTATGAGCAGGTCTCTTTAAATTTATTGGACGCGGATCAGTGCTTGCAGTCATTGGTTTCAACATCTTTTTGGGTCATACTGGTCATTTTTTGTAACTTCACTAACGTGTTTCTAGCCTATATTGGTCCCTTTCCATTTTGCAGGGAGCAACAATGATGGGAGATGTAAATAGTGCAAAGTGACAGCATTGTTATGTAGTGTGGTTGTTTCTGCTGGCCTGCTGATATCAGCACTTCCTTTGAAATTTTCAATAGTGTAGCTGAACCAGTAGTAGCAAATTCAGGATGCCTCACTATAAAAATGTCAAAAGTATGTGTTGTAGGCGTTGCTCTGTTAGCCACATGTTCCAGTAGAATCACTTTTTTTTTTCTTTTTACAAATCCAATCCATAGATTAAAATTCAGTATTAGATTGAGCAAAGGTAGGGAGCTTCCTTGGGTGCAACTTGATAGACACATGCACACCAATGGCTATTTCTGTATTGACCCAGCAGAGGTTCTGCAGCTTCAGTTCAGGAAGCCACTGAAGAACTTGCTTACACCTATTCATCTGAGGAAATTCTTTTGGACTTTGAATGGTCTTAAAGATGTGACTGAAAGTTGAGCATATGTTCAGGTGTTTTGGGGTATAACCATGTTCTCATTATACAGAATTAGAATGCATAATCTTTTCATAAGACTAGAAGCTTTCCCTGGTGTACCACATCAAAATTTCTCCAGTGTTGTGCAGTATTTTGTGAGCTGGCAGACAAAAAATATTAAAAAGAAATGACATAAAGTAACACTTCAATAACTTCAGAAATAAAATAAAATAAAAAATCCTGTGGGTTTTAGTACCCACAGCAGAAAATCCACTATCCAAACATTACTTTGATTGTGGGTCCCAAGAAAGAGTCCAAGTTGCTAACTGGATGTGAGAGGTGGGAGGGGGCATGAATTTCCAGCGGATGTTTTGCCATGATATCAGAGGGTGTATGATGAGCATTGGAAATCCTATCCCCATCCCAGTCCCCATCCAAAGGACAAGAAAGCGTTGGTCTCTAAGCACCTAATGAAAGATGACATTTGACAGCACTGAAGAGGGCATGTGGGAATGAAAAGGCGAATGATAGGTTTTGGGTGTGCAAAAAGTGTTTGACCAGCAGGAAAATATAATTAATATTATTTTATTTCACTGTAATTTCAAAAAAGCTTCTGTAGCCAAAAGTAGTCATACTTCTTATTTTCCACTGGCATTTTATTTTGACTTTTGGCTTTATAACAATTCACAATTTTTATATAAAGTAGTGTTTGTTCTTTTAACAATACCTGGTAAAGTCTTAAAAAATATATATAAATAAATAAAAATGAAGCAGTCAATGTTAAAGTAGTTATGGCATTATAACTAATTATACCATTGAACTTCGATCAGAGTATGTCTCAGGTCTGCAAATTCTTAAGAATGTGCTCAACTTTGTGGATGTGCTCACCGTCTGTAATTAGAAGGCTCGTAGCTTATGGGGGAAGTCATGGACTGAAGTCTTTAAAACCTGAATGTTCTAAATGCCGGAAGGGAGACTCATTTGAGGGATAAAAAGGTTGTTTTGTATGGTCCTATGATGTATAATTCCCATGATATTTGTTTGTAGATGGCAGAACTGGAAACCTAAAGAATCACCAAATCATCTCTATTGTTCTTGTCTTCAAATTAAGTGCAACTTTCACCTGCTTACCCTGGAAGCTATTGTCCCAATTATACTGTTAGCAGTATGCCTGATTACAAAAGAGAATAGACGCTGATCAGACTGAATTGTTTATGTGAAAACTGGGGTTTTTCATCTTGCACCTTCCTTTTCAGGTTACCGTATGTATTGTTTTGGTGTATCACAAAGGATGAATGATTTGATGAATTCCTCTGCAGAAGTGTGGATCAGATGGTGGGAAATTGGGCACTCTTAGGGGGGACAGTACTGTAGAAAGTGATGGTTTTTAAGCTCTTTCCTGCCTTGGATTTGATGTGTGTTATTAGTGGTTTTTTTTTGTTTGTTTTGTTTTGTTTTTTTTTTTTTCAAAATTAAGCATCTCTGACCCACCCACTAAATTCATAATGTGAGGAAATATTTTGCTGTTGAAAAGGTTAGCGATTGATCAAACTTCATGGATTCCTACTTATTCTGTGCAATAATATGATTAATTCAGATTACAGTATACAGTAATGCATCAAAAATATGTAATTCATTGAGTCTCCATGAACATAAATATGGATCACATACTACAATGAATTACTATTAGGATAAGTAAATAATTTGATTCTGAGCTTTATTTCTTAATATTCATTTATTCTTGCTTCTTGTTATTTTGACTTATTTATAATAGGTACGGAACAAATGATCTTAGATTTGTTGTTATGGAAGCAATAATGACTCCAGACTAAAATACAAAGAAGAGAGACAGAAAAGAATTGGAAAAAGATTGCTTTCACTGTTTATTTCTTGGGCATCTGGAGTATTATTTTTATACCATAGCAATATTGTTTTTCATCATCAAGGGAATATGCAAGAGCTGCTCTGTTTTCTGTGGAAGAAATGAAGGTTTATATATATATATATTACATATTGTATACAGTATTAATAGCAAAAATTGCACCAAGAGCATTTTGAAATGTGAATTTAAGTTATGTGATGGCTTTATGGAAATGAATTAAGGCTTCTTCTGACATTTGGTTTGTTTCTTTTTCAGTTGTTCTTCAGGTGTGCAGCTTAGTCCTCTACCCAATCAAGTTCATTGAAACAGTCAGCTTGAAAATATACCATGAGTTCAACTGGGGCTATGGCCTGGCTTGGGGTGCAACTATATTTTCATTTGGGGGTGCCATCCTTTATTGCCTGAACCCTAAGAACTATGAAGACTATTACTAGAATCATTTAATGGAAATAAAAATATCAAAAGGATTACCCCATCTTTTCTAACTCACAGTTTTTTTAGAACACTTGTGGAGCACCAGTCTGCTCTGTTGATAAAAATAGCCTTTGCCTTTTGGGTGTGAACACTGTAACCAGCTTTTACAACCATTTAGAAGAACTGCGAACACTAGGATTGCTGATCTTACATAGGCAGATGCTGCAAGCTGCTGATACATAGGCTTTGTTTTTCCTGACAACAAGCAAAGGATCTACGTGACAGCGATCATTGTGAGAAAACTAGTTGGAATGAAAATGCAAGGCCAGCATCTGCTATTGCCTTCAGGGGAGCAGCTGGTATAGTCTCCATTTAGAAGTTTCTCTGTATCATTGAGGATTCAAATGTCTGATAAGCAGGCAATGGCATCTTGTACAATAGGCTGTGTTGGCCCCTTATTACTTGCTCAAAAAAGCTCTTAAGGAATTAGTTGCAAGTAACTGTTGAGGACAGTGAATGTAACTGGTTAATGTCTTGTCTAATATCTGCATTCAACAGTCTTCTTGGAGAATGAAAAAAAAAAAGCAAACACACACACAGGATTTCATGAATTGGTAATTGGGTAATTGCCATCACCATGCCAGCTGTAGCAGATTGTTGAAGGAAGTCCAAACCTGGAGACATGTGCTTCTGACTGTGTGGTTGGAAGTTGTCTCAGCTCTGAGTATTTTGCTGGGAGGGTGGAAATAAGGGGGAGGACAAAAGACCATATACATCCCTAAGGCATCTAAAATGCATGAATAAATCGCAGTTTTCCTAAGTACCCTTTAACTTCTGAACATCAGCGTGAAAAAAAAATGAGTATGGAACAAGTTCAATTCTATTTTTGGAAGGTATTTGTTAGTATAAGTGAGTATACATAATACAAATATAAATACAAAGGGAGAAAGAGAATTAGTCTTTAAATTGTAATAAGAACTGTGATGCAGTGGTTAAAATACTAACTTTGTACACATTTCTGAGGGTCTTGGACTGGTACCCCCAGTCACGGTTGGCATTGCAAAATAAATATAAAATGGTTTGTCTTCTGTGTATGCCCTTGTACAGATTCTGTGTTATGGGAAATGCTTAAAAGTTCACATCAAGTTAAGGTACAAGTGGATGAAATAACTACTTGTTATTCCATATGTAATCTAATACTTATTAAAAACGTTTTATAAGGCTGTTGCAAAGGGGAAAAAAAATTGCCATTTTAAAAAAATCTAGTTAGGTTGCTACTGTTTCTGATCATCAAGAACATAGCTGAGACCCATTCATGTCCATATTAAAACATTAGCACTGCAGGAGCTACTCTCATGTTTTTAAAGGCTGAGTTTATAATGGGCTGGCTGATGATTATGTACACCTAATTACTCCTTGCTTAGTATGTTTCCCACTTAAAACATCTGGATATTGTACCCATTAAATGAAATCCAAGTTAAAATAGGGAGAATTTCTCAGTGTATTTAATCTGCATCACTTTTATTTTTGTTTACAATTTGCTTGTTTGGGTATTTTGAATTAATTATGAACATATTTTTATACAATTCTAATCTTTAGAAATAACTATTTTTTTTAATGGAGAAATTTAAAGTATATTCTATGTGGACCTCTGCAAAAGTGGATACACTGGGGTTGCATGTCCACCTCTGCACAAATGGTTTTGCTGGTTCCACAGAAAAGACTGCTGAATGACTCAATGTTAAGATCACAGTTGCAGTGTTAATGATTATGCCGCAGTTCTCAGGGAGCAGAGGCTCTGCATTGACCATGCTACCCTAGGACTGCCTCTAAGAAGCTGTTCTCAAAGTGTTGCTGCTGTACAGAAGTGATTTCTAAAACTCCAGGCCTCCCTGGAGCTAACCCTTCACTATCACAGAAAAATATTCTGTATCAGCGTTCCTTCCTGGACCAGTGGTGATTAATTAGATTAGACAGAGCAAAATGATAGCTTCACTTAAGAGGGATTGTATAGCAATGCCTAAAGAGGTAAAGGATGGAAGGAAGAAATAGGTCCGTTTATTTTGCAGGCACCCAAGAGCATTTGTAACATTTATTTTTTCTGAGACTGACTTAAGACAAATATTCAGTATGTAGTAAATTCTGTATCTTTCTGAACTGCTCTGTAGTTCTGCTTTTATTTAGCAGCATGGAGAACATTGTAGTTTGGCATGGGAATTAGGTTAATGTAGAGAGAAGTTCACTGTGAGAAGATTTCTATACCTTTCTAGGAGAATTGTGTTTTGATAGCAGTATTGCACGGTGTTTTGCCAATGCTGGCAAGAAGGTACAATACTGTAGTAGTAAATCTACAAAATTATCAAAACATTTTTTTCTTTATGTAGAGTTTGAGTGAAATTAAATGTGAGGCTTAAGGCATATGCAAGTTAATCGCAAGCACTCCTAAAGTCACATGGCTGTTAATACGAATGATGTTCAGGCAAAAAAAAAATATTACAAATGTGAATGCCTAAAGACAAGGTTCTTCATTCATATTTGGGTCAGAGATCTGATTTCAGCACCTGCTTTTCCTTTTGAACATAATTCAATCTATTAGGATGCACCTTGAGCTTCTCAGGTCCTTTTACTTGGACATCTAGTATTTGGATTTAGGTATCTACGTTTATCAGCTTGGAACCTCCCTTTAACTTTATGTTGCTACTTGAGTTCTTTTCCCACCCCCATTCCAATAATGGTAATTATTTTTCAGAACTGAACAAAAAGTAATTACACTTCTGATTTCTTTCTAGACACACAAACACACACAAAAAAAAAGGAAAATTGGTGTCTGAGTGTACGTACAACACATTAATCATTCTGAACATTATGCTTGTGTCATGCCATCGTTATTTCAGTTGTTTGACTTTGTCTCACTGTCAGGATGATTCTTTCACACAGCAAATCCCTTGTTTATCATTCAAATATATATGAATAAAGATATATATATATATAGCAAACTTGCAAGCAGGGCTAGTTATTTGTATTTTTTAGGCTTAAAGTATACCGTCCGGTGCTGACAAGTACCTAGCACCTCTTCTGGATTTCTTGCACAACTTCATTTAGCTTTTGTAAATTTTAAAAACAAATATAGAGACCTATGTGTTTGAGATATAAATGATATATATGGATTAGCATGTAACTGTATATTATTAAACATGCAATGAACTGACCCGTAAGTGAAATCTAATCTTATGGCTAGCAATGTAATTTATTCAGACTGTATTTTTGTACAGAGCAGTGCACACTAACCTATTGCCTCTGTGTCCTCTATAATGCCTAAAACTGTGCCTAGAAATTTAATTTGTCTTTAAATGAAAGAAAAAAAAAAGACAACTAAATGCTTCATGTTGTTGATGGTATTGATTTTTTTTTCTGATGTTGTTCTTTATTTATTTTTGAGAGATATATAGTATGTTTATTAAATGAATCCATCAAAATACGGTTCATTTTAAATGGTCATTATTAGCAGGGAAAGTTTTTTTTTTTAATCAAAACTTTTAAGTTTGCAGTTTTAATACCATTTCTGCATTTCACAATTTTTGTAGCTTACATGAAGTTATATGTGAAAAAGTAACAAATAAAAAATTGTTACACTAATCAAATGTGCCTGTTTCGTTCTGAGTGGAGTACTTGCACAGCTGAGACCAGCCTGAATTGGGCAGGCATCACTCTACATAGGCTCATGAATGGCCTTACTAAAGGAGTCTTATCAAACTACTCAGAGAGTGAGGGGGAGAGAGACAGGATCTTTTCCATGTAACCCCTCTATCTTGGCCGTAGAATAATATAGGATAGATATCCAGGTTTCACATAGCCCATAAATGCAGTTATTGTAACATCAGAAAACCAAATTGTTTTAAATGTGTTAAATAACAAGGTGATATGTTGAATCTTTACTCAGCACCTTGTTCCAGTGGGGAAACTTTTTCCTTATATACAGATTTTTTTTTTCACATTTCCAGTAACAGTAATTCTTTTTTTTTTTCTGTTTTGATTCTGAATGTTGTTACTTTTCACAATGAGGGGGGAAAAAAAAAAAGCACAACAGATACTGGTCTTGAGCTACTGCAAAAATGGAAAAGCATGTTTTATATACCAAAGATATGGTACTGTGATATTTTTACCATTCAGAAAGTTAATGTCATCTGTGCATCACTGGATACCTCTCACATAAGCAGGCAGCAATGTGAAGAAGGGGCAGCCAGTAGAAAACAACGTGAGAACTGGGGGCTGAAGTCTGTGGCTTTAGGGGACTATTGCAATGACTGAGTACAGGCATGAGGGTGGGGTGCACAAAGTGGAAATGAAGTAATGGAAAAGGAATTCAGAGCAGGGAGGGAGTAGGATGGGTGGTGTGGGGTAGAGGATGGGGATTGTCTGAAGATTTGTTTTCTTTTAAAATGTGAGTACAAAAAGAGAGGAAGTTCACAAATAACCAGGGACCTACAGCTACTGGAGAGTGAGAGAGCAAATTGGAGGGTGGGTGGAAGGTGTATTTCTTAAAATCTGCATTAAAATGTTCATTGTAGTGAGTGTGGTCTTAGGGGACATATTACTCAAAGGTTTGACCAGTGCTTAGAGCACAAACTTTGGGTCATCTGTGTGCCTACATGTTGACAACAGGGTCAGAGGGGCACACTGGCTTACCAAAGCAAGAAATTAAGTATAAGGCGAGAAGAATTTACTCTGTCTTTTCAAGTATGCTTAATGATATGAGCGCTGAGCTGGCATGCCCTTGGTGTATCAAAGATGTTCCAGCACACTTGGCAGTCAATCTGCATCTCACTACATTTGGTATCCACCATAAGCATAGACCTGTACTGTACCACCGAACCAGATGAAGTGTGGCTGAATGTATGGCATGCTGTGAGCAAGAGAAAATGTGTGGAGGATGGTGTATGAGCCCAGGTTTGTTTATATCAAAGTGAAGCTTAAACATGAGTAAGCAATAGAGCCCTTTATGGAAACAAATGACTTGACTCTACAAGTGAAGCTGAAAACTCCAGTGTACAAACTGAGGCAAAAGGAGTCAAAACAACGTGAATCTGCCCAGAGTGTACTGCTATGCTCACAGAACATCTTTTTGATCTATAAATTTAAATAAATCTAAAACTCTTTGGAACATTACAAAATCTTATTTTAAATTGATGTTTTAGGCATTTGTGGGCAAGGAGTTGTAAGTCTTGTATGTTTCTATACCTTTAAGGAGTACTTCCCAAGTGAATGTTTGTGTGTTAGATGTGTAGGTGTGATGGGATTTTGGAGATACAAAAAGATTTTTCTACTGTTTTAGTGACTTCCTGGCACTCTCTTGATGAAAAGAACTGCTATGCAGATTTTCAAAGAGACGGTAGCTTCAAAGAGGACTTTAAATCATTTAAGTATCCCCCAAAAATCTAGTGCTTGTCTGGAATGTGATATGACAAGCATGACATCCTACAAAAAAGCTAAGTTTCATGATCTGTTAATATTTTCACCATTTATTTATGTGCGAGGAGAAACACTGTATGCAGACAGCCAGACGAAAAAGTTTAGATGATTTCAAGGATCTTTTCCAACCTTCCAACCTATATGATTCTATGATGATAGAAACTGATAATTTTTCTAAGGAATATATGAATCTTCAGTGAATGAAGTATGGGTATTCAACTAGATTTTGAATTGTAATAGGAAGTCACAAAAGGTATAATCACTAATACCTGCTACCTGTTATCGTTCATTTTAATTCTCCCACCTTTTTTTCTCAGTCCATTTTCTTTTGCTTTTTCAGTTCTGTAATATTGTCCTACTATTCTATGGAACTGTAAGATTTAGTAGACAAATGAACCAGTATGACAGGCCTGCCATTTCAAGAAAATATCTGCATGTACACAGCTAGCCAGCATAGACAGCAGGTCTTTATTGTGGCCAGGAGCTAGCAGCAGGTTGCTGCTGATGATGCATTTACCTTGGTAGAAGCAGAATATCCTAGGACAGATAAAAGGTGATTTTGTGTTTCAGGAGTGGTATCTGACCTGGGTTGGTTTCTCATCTGTATCATTCTCATGCATGACTGCCTTGCAGCCTGACCCATGAGAGAGAGGGGAAAAAATCTGCACCTTTCACTCAAAGATGCTGAAAAGCAATATGGCTGAAACACTTGAAGTGTGAGTATTGGGACGGACAGAACTGTTTTGTGTATGTGAGCATGGTTACTTTAGCTGTACCATATGTCACACTGAAGAGGCTGTACAACAGTGCAGTAGGGAGAGAAGTTGTCAGTTTACATTTTGTGTTCTAGATTGGATCTAATCTTTTTCCGAAAGGAGACTGTCCTTCCCTTGGGTTAACCAGGCACACCTGATATGGATAGCAGTTTGGATTTCAGGATAAAATGAACAGAGAGAGAGGGAGAGAGAGAGAGGGTGTGAACAGGGAGGCTGCCATCCCACTTCAAGGTGGGAGACACCCCAGAGAAGTAAGAGACCTTCCCACCTGCAGAGGAAACAAACCCAGAGCCAAGTTTCAGGGGTGACAAATGTGATAAGACTCCCAAAAGATCTTCTAAGTTACTGTCAACTCTCTGTATAGCAGCTTTAGAGGCTTTTGTCAGCTCAAGCACTTGATAGGTTCCCATGCATGAAAAGTTACTGTGATGCTTTTGTTCTTGTCGGTGTCTTTGGGCACTGCAGAACCATCTAACCATCTCTGTACTGCATTGTGCACCACAGCTAAAACCCTGTCCTGAAGGGTGATGTGGCCCACTGTGAAATGAAACTTACAGGGCACGTTGTGGTTTGGGATGGTCCTCAGTCCTGCCACAGTTCTGTATTAGATGCCAAGAAGTCTTTGTCTCTTGGTGAATATGAAACTCTATAACTGAGATAAATCATAATGATGCAGCAGGGTACAAAAAAATTTCTGCAGTAGCAGACAAGCCTTGGTATATAACAATGATGAATGGATTCATAAATGCCTTCCTAAACAAGAAGAATATTTTCTGAGTGACTCAGAGCTGCTATTGGTCTAAATGGTCACCTTCATCTGCAAGTTTCTGTTCTAAGAGCTATCTCAGGAGACAGAACCAGAGCCATTAACTTAATTCTTTTAATTGAGAACAGGTAATGTTTTTGTATGTCTGTTTTTGTTTGTTTGTTTGTGTTTTGTTTTGTTTTTCCTAAGAGAGTTTTACAATATTAGCATTATTTTAAATACTTAAATGTATTCAGGTTGAAAAGCTTCAACCTTTTTTTTTTTTTTTTTTTTTTTATGATGTCTTCTTAGCCACTTTGAAGTTCATAAAATAGAAAAGCAAGGATGAGATGAACATTATACTTAGCTTGGAATAACAGGGGAAAATCTTTCAGCTGATAGCTCAGAAATTCAGATGTCTGAGAAAAAGTGAAATGAATAGTAACTGAGAAATACGCTGCCTCTTTTCTACTCAGACCAACTTTTTTCTATCCATTTCTATTTCTTCCCTTGATGCTACAAGAAAAGAAACGTTTATTTCAGGATTTGTCTTGGTTATCATCTTTTGAAGTAAGTATGCCTCCTGTATAACAAAATACTTGTTAAGCTAATATCAAGAATTTCTAATGGTAATGTTTAGAATACCTAATTTCCAAGGCCTAATTGGAAGCAACTTAAAGTATTGCATCAATAACATTTGCTTGAGGGGAAGCCAAAAAGGATTCATGTAAAGAAATAAGAAGTCCTATCTGAAGAAAATTATTTTTACTGTGAACCATTTGAAAAGCTTTGCAGCTGCTGGATTAAAGGAAAAACTACTGAATTATTCTGAATTTTTAAACACATTTAAACATAAAAGATCACTCAGACTAGTTTAAAGCAACTTGCAAGAGGAACAGGCAAAGCTATTCTGAGAAACTTAAGTGCGAACAGATTGTGCTCCATTTATTTGAAAACAATCTTTACCTGACTGAAGCACAATGCCATTATACCCTCTGCCAAATATCTTGGAATTCTAGCACACTTGTTTTTATGGCTGTTTTTAAGGCTGTAAGAGTTTTACCGCAGCATGGTGGCTAAGGCCTCAGGCTAAAATGCCTGTTCTCTTGGGAGACATAGGTGCAAATCCAGACAACCCTTAGCTCATGCCTTCCTCCTTGCAAAGTGCCCTCAGTTAATTGAGTTTGATGGTTTGATGCTATTTGCAGCTAGAAATTCTGAAGTCTCTTGACAAAAGCTACTCTTCCCCTCTTACTTCTTCATACCCCAAGATTTTGACAGCTCCATGTCTATATCTATGTCGATACAAAAAATGGCTTTGCAGCATAGGTACTGAGGAGTCATGTCAATTTTCTAATAATTTCTCCCTCTCTGTCTGCAATTACACTCAGGCCTTTGTATGTCTGTGGGCCACAGCTTTTCCCATCAGAAAGGTGTTTAATACAGCACTGCTGATACCACAGGACTTCATCCAGCTATTCTCACACTGTCAAAACACCTACAAACTAAGGAATGTCTGATTTTTCCCTTCTTGACTCTTCCAAGATTGGTTTGTATAAAGTATGAATAAGTAAATGTGTAACCAGCTGTCTTGGTAGGGGCTGAAAAAACTTCAACCTCTTTAAAAAATATTGAATTTGTCAAGTGGGCAGCACTTTGGTGAGTGTGTGTCTGTAATAAATGGTCTACATCAACACTGAAAATGATGAAGTACTTTTTTGCACAGGCACAATCTTCTCAGGAAATAACATCTAATGGTGGTAGGGAAGGATATATAACTTTCATATTCTACACTTATTCTATAGAGAACTAAATGAAATTACAACAAACACATAGATACTTTCAAAGTATAAACTTAGAAAACCAGAATATGTATCAATGAACAGTATAGGGAGGCCATTCTAGAATGCTGTTTGCGTTATTAGCTTTTGCAGAGCTGATAGGAGAAAAAGTAGATGGCCATGCTAGTAACAAATTAGGAACATGGAGAAAAAAAAATATATTAAAAAACAACAACAAAACAAACAAACAAACAAACAACAACAACTAGCAAGCATGAAAAAATATTATTCAAATGGAGAAGAATCTGTTTTCAGTTTTAATTTTAATTGGGAAGTTTTCTTGATCACCAGGAAAAATTTAACACTTATGCTACTTTGCAAAGCTTATTTTCTGAGAGATCTGAATAGATACAGGTTAATTATTTGCTTACAATAAAGCTGTTTACACTTCTGATTCAATTTTGAAGGTCTCTAGCAGCTGAAGCTCATGTGAGTAGTTACACTAATTCTTTTAAAGGTCCAGTTTTTAGTATTCCATCAAAAGTTTACAAAAAAGTCAGATCAGCAGCCTCTACTTCCCTGTGCAGTCATGTATCTGTGGAATTCAAAGCACAGTTCTCTGGAAGCTGCTAATTGCCTGTCAATCATCTGGCATACTAGCAGTTCACACATTTTTGCTATCGACCTAGCAGATTAATAGTATAACCCAAACAAAGGAACAAAGGCTAAACTGTTCAGTTGGGTAGGGTAATGTGTGGTCTTTTCAGGCCAACATTAACAGAGAAACAGAAAAATTATGTTCTTTGTAAAAGTAAAGGTGCAGTGACCTTAACCCTGGCAAATAGACTGAATGAGTTCAGCACTATTTACCAGCAAAACCTGAAATAGCAAGTGTTTAAAAAATGAAAATTAATAATAATAACACATATTGAAAAATCATTCCAAGCAAAATGGTGTAATATTAATTTTATTTTATTTTTTTTCACTTTTAGCAGTCAGCAGCATGGCAAACATAATTCACAAAGTAGTGCTAGATATTGTTGACCATCATACCACAACCTAATGCTGAATGTGTTTTTAGTATCTGTGGGGGTCTATTTTCAGGACAATAAAGGGCTTTTTAAAAAGGAGTGTTTTTTTCCTGGTGTCTTTGGGCCTTGTATTCTAAGATCAAAGTCAACCTGAATAAGGGTAACAAAATTAATACTTTTGTAGTTACTTGTATGTTCATTATAGTTAGTAATTCCTACCCAGGTTAACACTCCAGTGTGCTAACACCAAGCCCACACCAAAGGAAACTGCCTTGAAATTTCCATTCTTTCTGTACTGTGGAGCTTCATCAAGCTCCATAATTAAGATTGCAGTGAGATTTTTCTGTCCAGTAAAACAGCATTGGAGGAAGAGAAAATAATGATTTGTGTATGGATTGATGTTTCAAAGAGCATTTAGGTAACTTTACTGTAATTTACTTGGTATTAATGTATTAATTAGTTACCATCCAGAGAGAAAAAATATTTCAGGCTAAAAGAGTAAATATACCCACATATAAAATGGGCATCTTGTCTTCCTCAGTTTCCTTAAGCAAGTTTTGTTTCCAAGGGTGTAATGGCATTACATACTTCTCCCTTTACAACTTTCTGGCTTCTTGTTCCTGTTCATGATACCCATGTCTACAACCTTGCCGACTGTAGTACAATATTTTTCCAGAACTGTGTGATAAATTTGAACCATTTATGTGATCCATGACAAAATTAAGTATTTGAGGAGTATCCTTTCTGAGCCTAGGTCATTTTAGCAACAAGGCATCATGGATAAGCAGCAAGCAGGCAGGGGAGAACTTGCACCAGTTTCACTGTTGCAGCCAATAAATCATGTTGTCACAACCTCTGTCTCTGTATTGCAATCTCTTACAGAAGAGAGCAAATATTCTCTTCATTGCTGCTGCGGCCAGTCCCAAATAACATCTGTTCTTTAGGCCAGATGAATCAGAAGTCCTAGAAAATGTCAAAATACACAAATGAGAGGATCTGAAGCAAGAATGAGCTATTTGAATATAGCATGACCTCCTACCAAGCACAGGAGACTCCCCCAATAATTTCTGCAGAATTGCTTAAATTATGTTTGGGCAGTAACTCCCGTCTTCTCACATTTGCTCCCAGTGACTTTGGTTCAACCTTTTAATATCTTAGTGTTTTGTTTGTTTGTTTGTTTTGTGTTTTGTTTTCTTTTGCCAAGGTGTATTCTCATGATTAGCTTAAATCTTCATTTGTTGTCAAAGCATCAGTTCTCTTCAAGCAGTGGTCAAGCATTCAGTCACTTTCTTCTGTGCCCACATTTTACCAATGCCACCGTGCACCTGGGATGTTGCAGCAGCTCTAATCCTGGAGACCACAAAACCCACAACCATCAAATTCCAGCAGTGGGAATTTAGGATGCAGCAAGGCCTGAAGTCAGTGTGAAACCACATTGTCCATGTCTCAAAGGTTTGAGCTTAGTCACAGTCAAGCAGAAGTTGGACACAGAAGAGCATCTGGGTAAGGAGCCCAGTGTTTTGCATGTGGTTCCCTCAGGAGAACTCTTGGCACACCCAGGGGGGTGCCTCGATGGACCAGTATACTGCTAGCAGCAGAAATGGTGAGTTTGTAAGTTGCCTGTAGAAAATTCATCTTGTGGCAGGAATGTCTTTGTGGGTGGAATGGCAAAGGTGGTACATTTGGTGACCTGTCATGATTGTCTTAACTGACCTAACAGTCTCCAAGCTACAACATATTATCCTGAAAGTTTCACATACTCCATACAGAAAGCTATCGTTTTCTTTACTGATATCCTATTGCATCAGTGGCATCCACAAACTACACAGAAGACAAAGATGTAAGAACTAGATTGACTTTCAAAATGAACATTAATTATTGTGACTAAATATTGGTCTAAAAAGTGCATGTTAGGTGGCCAGATTTCACTTTGTTCATAGAAAGAGATTTCTGAAACAATGCCCCAAGGTTGGATACAAGCTTTGTTTCTTGTGAATATTATGTAATATTCATTTGAAATTTCCCATTGCTACAGATATTCAATTCAGTAAACTCGTTTATTAACCTATAAATTGCTGATGAGTATTCACCTTCTTAAGCCCTTTCCCACCCTTCTTTAGTGAAGGTTGTAATTAGCACTATTTCATCATGTAGTCATAAAAGCATAGGGGATTTTCAGCTGCAAATCAGAGCCAGGAGACTTTCAGTAGTAGTAAAAGAAACTGGAGTAAGAACATATAGTAAGGGCAGGTAGAAGAATATTTCAGACCTTAGAAAATCAATTGGGAAATAATGATCATTGATGAACATATAAAACTTACAGAAAGTCTCATTTATTCATTGTGGGCTTCAATAAAGAGCATACCATTTGTCTGCTACAGTGCTGGAGCAGGATGGATTACCCTACATAGTGAATATTTTGTTTGGTGTTTTATTGATCTGAGGTGGAAATGCAGGTTGTACTGTAGACTATGAACTGGATTCAAAGCCACAAAAGTCAGTGAAAAGATTTCTTTTGACTTTGGAGATTTTAAATCAGGCATACATTGCATGATCAATGCAAATTTGTTACCATCCTGGACCAAAGGGAAGAATATACTCTGTCTGGTCCAAATGAGCTGCAGTTACTTCTTAGCATTTTCTTCTGTGAATCTACTGCATAGAAGGAAACTGCTCTCTTTATTTAATAAGTCAACTCAGATAGGAGTTACATACCCACTCTGTGTGTACCCATTGAGGCATATGCATATATATGTCCTCCATCCTTGACTTCCATAGGACTGCCTATGGAATGTGGCCTTTAAAAAATAAAATAAAACAAGGGGGCAGAATATAGATACTAACTGGGAATTTTGTCCATCTTCTTACAACAGCACTTCATAGATATGTATGTAACCCCCAAAACTGCTAGAAATTAAAATGCTAATCTGAATTGTACCTGATGAGTTGTGCCTTGGAGTAGCAGCATTCAATTGAAGAAAAAAACATCCTTTTCAGGAGACCAGGTATCCGATGCCAGGAAAGAGATAAGAGACAACAGAAGGAGTATCCTTTGCCCCTGCAGCAGTGGGCAGAAATTTACTCTTCTGAGTCTCCTCTGTATGTGTTTGAAGAGTCTAAAGATAACTCTAAAACCGATCAAGAAATAAAAATAAAAAATGAATACAGTGATCATCCATGTCAAAGTACAGACCATGTCAAATGGATACTGATTGTGAAGCCACAGATTTTAAATTTGTGTACTGTATATCTTTTTATTCCACTGATAATTTAAGGTAGATTTTTTAAGGAAAAAAAAAAAAAAAAGCAGATTTGGAAGTCTGCTGAACTTTGCTTCCAATCGCATCTGATTGGCACTGTTGATTCAAAATTTGCAAATTCTTCTTTACAATGCATGCATAATGGCCATAAGATAGCTCTTTTCCTCTCTCTCTGTTTTTCAATTTTTTTCAAGATACAAGAGATTTCTTTATACCCTACAGGAGCAGGACCAATTTCTTCTGATACATGAGGGAGCACAAAAAATGACAATGAAGCTCAGCACCCAAATGGTACAATTTGGTATAAAATATCAGAAAGATATAGTAGATATATTAAGTTGTGTGCTAGTGACATTTATCACAAAATATCAATATTTCATAAAGACATTTTGTTCTCTGATTTTGACAGCTGCAATTTGCCTTTAGTTACTCATGATGAAACAGTATGTTAGTTAAAGGTGTCCATATGCATATTTTTAAAAACTCTTTAGACAGGCATTAGAAATAGCTCACTATGCTATTTAGTCTTTGCTGAGAATTGATGAGTCCTGCTGAGCTTTGCTTCAATTTCAATCTGTCAGAACTGACGTGTAATTTGTTTTAAGAAACTGATGAGATTTCAGAAATGTGCTATTCTTGGAGGGAGTGTAAATTAAAAGATGGTCGATGAACATGTGACTGCTTGTACTTCTGATGTCTAGCTCTGTAGTAGCCAGAAATCTTCTGGGAGCAATAGAAAATTGTGAATGGGCTTTTAATGTTTGCTTAATGGCAAGGAAGGAGAGAAGGTTTGGACTACTGTGCAGAAAAGGATGCTTTTGGCAAGACAAGTGGTTATATTTCAGAGCTAGTTTTTGGAGGGTCTCTGGGTGGCACTGGCAAAGCTTTTCACAGGACAATATTTTATATTCTAGTTCTGATGCTGCTCCTCTTTGTAGGAATTCTAAGAAATTAGAAATATTATCAGATTTATACAAAAGACTGCATTTCATCACTTTCTTTTCTCTATACAGTTCTCTGGCTCTCCTAGCTTGTACTAGTGCTTGCTTCCAGTGCACTGACATCAGTCATGTAGATGGAAAGAGGAGCTCTTGGAGTATAAGGTGCTAAACAGCCTCATCAAACAAGAAAACAGTCAAAGTCCCTGGGGTTCAAACATAAGCACTTGCAAATGATATAAAAACAATAGCTGTGACTTTCAATGTAGACTAGTATAGACAGCCTGGCCCTAAATTTACTTCTTCTTTCCTGTCCCTTCACCAATGGCAAATATAGAGATCATTTAATCCTCTTTTATACTATGTATCAGGAAAGTCACTCTTAAATAGTTTTTGAGTATTTTCTCACATCATATATACTATCTTTACAACTATACCTGCAAACGTATTTTAAAATTTCCCAATACTACAGCACACAATAGATCTCTTGCATTTCAAATCTTGAAACTAGCCAAATCCTACTTCTGCTTGGGATGTTGATTATTGTAAATACCAAAGGACAATAAATCTACTATGACTTAGCTAACTTTTAGTTATATATCTAATAGTTACAGTCAAGAGAAGTGGGAAAGATTATGTTTGTCACCAGAGATTGTGAATATAGTAAGCTCAAATACAAAGATATCAGCAGTTGCTCAGAATATCTATTCTTGGTGGAATTTGCACCCTGATTTTGGGAATGGGGAAGGAAATAGTCTTTTCCATAGGTTTTCAGGGTGACAGAGTGATTTATCTAGTTTTCTTTCAAAATGCTAGAAGTCTTTGTGATTTTGAACAGTCTCCAAAGAGAGCTAATGAAAAATGTGTACAATGTACAATTAAATGTATAAATGTACAAAATGTACAAATGTACAATTAAAAGCAAGAAAAGCAGGGAAGCAAAGGAAATAAAAATAATATTATTGTATTTTACAATGATGACAATGACTGCCAGATGTGGCTACAGGTCTTTTGAACAGAACCTCTACACTCCCTCCCCACAAATTTATAATATTTTAAATGCAGGCTTTTTATTATGTTTGTGTTTTTTTGTTTGTTTGTTTGTTTTTGTTTGTTTGTTTTTCCCCTCTCTTCTTTTTTTCTTCTCAGCATATAGCAATACTATCTGTCAGACAACGGGGATACTTGATTCCAACCCATAAAGTCACATCCTGGAAATGGGATTAAATAGACTAGGTAAAACATTAATTTCCATGAGTTTGTTACTTAATTATCATCCCAAACCACTGCAAGATCATCAAGGCATGACAAAGAATATGAAAAAAGTTGTCTTCTGCATTTTACATTCAGCAGCAGCCACATTGCATTTATCTACAGTAAAAATGCTTGTGCATCTGCTTTCTTCCCAAGGCTTCAATGCATACTAATTATTTTCTCATGTATATTAACTAGGATTTTATAACTACTGCTCCTTTGTACACAGTTTCAAATCTTTATCCTATAGCTTTTCTTCTATCTTGCTTGCTTAGAGCTGAAAATATATTTTTATAAAAGTCTTGTGCAAATTCATTTTTGTACATGGGCAGAATCTTGTAAATTTAATACCACATAATACAAAGACATACTCTTTAGACAAGTTTTATATTTCTTGGGCAAGGTGAAACACTGAAGTGTACTAAGGTGAATTGCCTTGTTTTATTATGTTTCATTTGCCTCCAACCACAGGTAGAACATGCCAAATACCTTTATAAGTTTCAACGGCCTAGTTACAAGACTCCACCCACACTGATGATTAACCTTAGCATCACACATAGTTGGTACACATGGCTTACAGGCACTACAGGTATTTAAGTAAGAATATACATGTAGCTCTATGATTTGTCTGAGCTGTCCTGGTTCCACTTTCCATCATTCTTTGTATCCATCTTTCTTTACTTCAATTCCTAGCAAAACATATTCTTTTTGGAAATAATTAATCAATCTTTGATATAGCAACCTGATATTTATTAAGAATTTGGTCTTTTTCACATTAAGAATTTTAAGTGAAAAAAATGTATTTTGCACAATTGTTCATAGGAAGAGAAGCCTTCCTTCTGCATACAGAACCATCACTGAAGTCAGCAATTTTCTTCCTTCCATTCCCTATTTAGTTAGCACTGGAAATATCCTTTTCTATATTACTGCTCAGCCTAAATAATATGTAATTCAGCATTAGTTTTAATACTGCATCAGGCCATTACACCTTGCTCTGCTTCAGTAATTCACTCCATGGTCCAAGGGTTGCCTTTATTAATAGGTCAGCCAGAGAATGAAGTGTACTGAAGAAGAACTGCAATTAGGATTCCCAATCCCCTCCTAACTGTTCTGACATACTATCTAATCTTCACAAGCCCATAAAACTTTAAGAAGAGAACTACCCACACATTTAACTTTGTAATACAGTCACACCTTAATGATTTTGAGCTTTCTTCCCACACACATATGATTCAGAAATATATTATTATTATTATTATTATTATTATTATTATTATTATTATTATTATTATTATTATTATTATTATTATTATTATTGTGGGAATCAGAGAGTGGGGATAACATATTCTAGGTAAATCACTCAAAATATTTATCACTGCTAGTTAAAAGTTAGAAGCTTATTGTATTATATGTTAAACGTTTTTTCACATCTTGTTTAGTGGAAGTGACCTGGCCTTGTGCATGGTGTTATATATTCCTCTGGCTAGGCCAGCCTTATCTCCTTGAAAGGCAGAATCAAAAAACATGGATCTTGCTTTAAAACAGTTACAGTTGGTCCATGGCACCCTTGGTTGGCTGGTTCAGCACAAGATGTTTAAAATGAAGCTAGACTCTGGAAATTGACTATATAAAAGTAAGATATGGGGAAATACCAAATCTGCAGTGTCATATGGCGCTTCTTTCACTTGGCTTATTCATTACTTTTATTCCCACTTTCCATTTTCGAAAGACGCACCACAGGATTTTGCAGTCACATACTGCCACCTGTAATAATCTGCCACCAGATTACCTCTATGGGTAATTTGAGAGTTTTGTGAGTTTTTCAGAAATATGTGATGGCATTGCATTCCAGTACCTTTACCTCTGCATTATCTTTGTAAATTTTTTTTCACTTCCTACAGTACAAAGAAGAAAGATCACCTTAAAGCCTTAAAGGTTAGGGTTATCCTAAGATTAAGGAACTGCATGTGAAATTCTAAGGTCTCCCACAGATTTCTTGTGGGATCCTGAAAACAAACCCTGAATTTTTTTTTTTTATTTTTTTTTTGTGATGTGATGACAGTTTGTTACCTTTTTTACTTAATCAGGTTAGGAGCCAACAGTGAGAAGATAAATACCACATGGTCAGACAGTATACTGAAGATGATCCAATAACTTCAGTAGACAGAATCCATTTCTCAGTGTGAAGTTGACATGAATTTTAGAAATCAGTTTTGTAGATGTTTTAGGTGGAGACACCAAGACACACAGGAAATATTGAGGGAAGTGCCTCATATACTTCTTTTCTGTTTGTGTAATTTGAAGGGCTAGAGTCACAGAATTATTCATTACAGAGTTTGGAGTGTATGAATAACAGCTGGTGTAGTCCTTACTCAAAACAAGGAAATGAGGTCAGCTAGATGAGGTTGCTCAAGGCCTTTCCCAGTTGAGTTCTGAATACCTATGACGATGGAACTCCCCTTGCTTCTCTGGACCCCTGTTCCAGTGCCTGGCCACCCATTTTCCTTGTATCTAATCAGAATTTTCCATGTTCCAACTTATTCCTGATGCCTCACATCTTTGCCCTGTGTATCTTTGAGAAGATTCTGATTCTGTATCCACTACAACCTGCCAGTATATATACCTATAAACTGCAATATTTTCCTTTACCTATCTCCTCTCAGGGCTAAACAAACCCATCTCTCTCAGGTTGTCCTCATATGCCCAGTGCTCCATCTTGTTGACCATCATGGCTGCTCTGTGCTTGACTTGTTCCAGTATGTCAACATCTTTCTTGTACTGGGGAAGCTAAAACTGCAGAGTGTTCTAAAGGTGGTGCCACAAGAGCCAAAAAGAGGTGAAGAATCACCCTGTTGGATCTGCTGTCTATGCTTCTATTAATAAAGCTCTGGATACTCTTGACCTTTAACGTCACATTGCTAGCTCATGTTGAGTTTGTTCGAAGATCTTTTTTGGCAGAGCTGCTCTCCAACCAGTCATTCCTTATCCAGTAAGTCCATACAGTGAGCTACCCCATTCCAAATACAGGGCTTCCAGTATATTTTGCTGTTCTGTCCAGTTTAATGTCATTTGCAAACTTGTTAAGAGTACTTTCTGTGCCATCATCCAGGTCATTAATAAAGACGGTATTGGTCCCAGTGTTGTTCCCTGAGGAATGCCTCTGGTTAGTAGCTACTAGATGTTCTTTGTGTCTACTAACTCTGGTGATAAACCTTTGAGCCAGAATGGCCAGGCAATTCTCAACACTACTTTTCCATTTTGTATCTCCTTAATTTGTCTTTAAGACTGCTGTGGGAAAACACATCAAAGACCTTGCAAAAATTAAGATAAACAACATCTACAACTCTCCTCTCATCCATGTTATCAGTCATCACAAATAGTAGATGACTGGTAGAAGGCAATCAGTTTGCTGAGGCACAATTTGTTCCTGAGAACTCCATCTGGCTGTTCCCAGTCACCTTCTTGATCTTGATGTGCTTGGAAATAAACAAGAAAAGAAAGCTCTACAACTTAATTTTAGTTGTTAGCATTATCTAAATACCTCTGAGAAACTGGTACTGAAGTGACAGAATCTGGCTGAGTGTGAATGGAGCAAATCTACTGAGCTACTTCAGAGTAGAACCATATTTTGCTTTAGCATTATTCAGACTTAGCCAGTGTAAAAACAAACAAACCAAAAAACAAACAACAAAAAACACTTCATAGTTATGTTGTAGTGGAAGTAATCATATACGAAAGATGTAGGTGAAGGATTTGAGAACAACTCCAGTATAAAAAAGTTTAAGGTCCTTACACACAGGTACTATCATCTAACTTATTTAAACAGTTTACTTTAGCTGACATATGATACTTTGAATTCAAAATTTATTATATACATACATCTATTGAGCTTTCTAAAGTGTAGGGATTGTAAATGATTTTGTTTAGAACTCCAGTCCATTCTTAATCTTAACTGCTTTCTTAGGCTGCTATATTTAAATTCATATTCAAGAACCTCATGTTCCTTGTATGAATGTTTCTTTTAATTAAACAGGATAAGTATTTGCTACTGTGAGTGAAATCCTGAACCAAAAAGAAATTGGATAGTGTTATCTCTGAGTGAATGTATTTTGAGATAATTCCAGTTTGCACTGCCTCATTAAAATTGTCTAGCACATATTTAGCTCATAAAAAAAAAAAAAAAAAAAAAAAAAAAAGACCTTATAAGTATTCCACTTAAACCAATTTGCTTGGTAGGGTTTGTTCACCTTGTTTATAATTATCTCTGCCTTTAAAATGTCAGTGTTACAGGGTTAACAACACCCTCTTTCTGTGGCAAGTATATTTGAAGGAGACTGAGCTGAAGGAAAAAAAATTTCCTTTTGCCTTTAGCTTGCTAAGTTGGTACTTACTTTGCTGTCAGCTTCACCTTATCAAGTACTAGGAACACCTTATTAATTCCTTCAGTTTTTGCCCTCCAGTTTTACTCCTGTGTGACTTATGCTAAGGATTGTGTTTATGCTTAATCTATTTCTAAGGCTAATTCACAAGAATTCAGTGGGGTTTATTTCTGTTTATGAAGTTGTTGCCTAGCAAATAACAGTGAACAGTCTCACTGTTCTTTCCTAAGAAAAGCATGTGTAAATATGGGAAAATTGTTTTCCTTTCATTATTGGATTTTTTTTTCCTTTATGTATTTTTACTTTGCTACTGTCTCCCTAAGCATCTCTAGATAGAAAATCTTTAATCTTCTGTGAAATCTCTGTTATCACAGAAGCACAGGATCACAGAATTGTAGGGGTTGGAAGGTATCTCAAAAGATTATCGGATCCAACCACCTTGCCAAAGCAGGTTCCTTAGGGCAGGCTCCTTAGTGCAGTCTGCTCAAGTAGGCGTCTAGATGGGCCTTGAATATCTACAGAGAAGGAGACTCCACAGCCTCCATGGGCAGCCTGTTCCAGTGCTCTGTCACCCTCACTGTGAAAAAGTTCTTTCTCATGTTGGTGTGGAACTTCCTGTGCTCCATCTTGTGGCCATTACCCCTTGTCCTGTCCCTGTAAAACACTGAAAAGAGGTTGGCCAAATCCCTCTGTCTCCCACACCACAGGTATTTATACACTTCGATGAGATTCCCTCTCAGTCTTTTCTCCAGGCTGAACAGACCCAGGTCTTTCAGCATTTCTTCATAGGGAAGATGCTTAAGGCCCCGTATCATCTTTGTGACTCTCCAGAAAAATGTAACATTGTGTATGCAAATGCTCTCAGTAAGGAATTACTGCTTAGTGAAAGCAAATGCAGGCATACAATGTCTATCTTTCAGATGTTTGTTGTTGTGAAACAGAATAATTCAGTTCTAGGTCACCCAGTTATACTAGATCTAAGTCAAGGGTGGTAAAAAATGTTTACAGTTGGATGGCTGTGCAGTGGCTTCAGTAAAATGAATGTATCTACTTTCTACTTTCCAGTGAGCAGGTGTTAAACTATTAAATAGTTACCGCAACTATAGATACTGTCTCCTGGGATTTCCCTCCTTATCTTTAGGTCCACCTAGAGACATCTCAGCAAACAAGCTGAATGGGTAGACCTTGCATCCTTCTTTCAGAGGTACAGCTAGTGTTAGGCTATGTTGGTTGATGTGATTTTCTGCTCCTGTGGGAAAGTAAATTTTCATTATGTCTAAGAAATTAATAACAAAGCATCTAGATTCACTTATCTAGGTCTGTTAATACAGGTAGATCCTTTCTGTAGGTACCCATTCCTGAAAATTTGGAATGACTATTTTTCACAAGTGAATCCATGTAAAAAAGCTTAGGAAACCAACTAAAGAAAACCCATTCTTTAAAAAGTGTTAGATGGTTTTCCCTGAAATTCTCCAAATGGCCTCACATTGAGTATCAAAAATAACAACTGCATATCAGGACTAGTCACTGTGAAATCTCTTTGTCTTGATGTAAATTATTTCACAGGAGCAGTGATATATAGAAAGGTTACTGTTGATGTCGTACCCAGGAATAATACTGTCTGGTTTGACAAACCATTGACAATGTTCTAGTTTAGAAACAAAAAGCGTCTTTAATGAATGGAAAATGAGAACACCTGGCCATTATTCATTTGGAGCTTCTCTATGTATAAATCTACATGTTTTACAGAGCTGCCTCAGGAACTACAAGATTTCATTTTTATCTTTATGGCCGCTTGTATAGATCTTCTGGTTATTCTGTGGTGTTTCAACACTGTGAAGTCTGGGACCTTTCTGTAAGATCAGAACCATGACACATATATATCATATGTACATATATAATATGTATTGCTAAATTGATGCTGGTTGTCTGAGCTATCATATTAAAACTGAAAAACAAACAAACAAACAAACAAAAAAACTGTGTAGCTGCTCATGAGATAACTTGATGAAGTTCTCTATGTAAATTTGTTTAAATACTACAGATCGTTTGTGTTTTAATATCATAGCATAAGTGTAGAGAGAACTTTGCTAACTAGTGTAAATTTCCATTGTGAGCATTTTTATATATCACTTATACTCCTCTCTCACACCCTCCTTGTGCTTTTCTCCACTGTAACACAATCCCTTGAGCCTGTTCTGTGGCATCTCAGTCACAGAAAATATGACTGTGGTCTTCCAAGGCACTCAAGGTGTTTTCATAGTACACACCTCAACATCTCATACTATGTAGTAACAGGGAGTCCTACTTTCATGTCACAGGGCAGACTTGCTTCTGGTTTCCCTAAAGAGAATGATAAAGCTGCTATTGTCTCAGACAAGATCCCTAGGCTGAGCTTTTCTTAAGGGTTCATTTTATTTTTGCTGGTTGTTTTCCCTTAGATACAAGGTTGTAGGAATAAAATTTCATTCTTAAGGCATGTATCTGTCTGTAGAAGTTGAATAATATTTGCTGCAGTCTTTCTACACGCAGAACAAACATTACTTGCCAGAAAGAAATTTGCTTATTTTTTCCTCCTTTTAATCCCAAAACAATGGAGATGACTTTGAAAGTCTTCAGCCAGTAGCCATGGAACACGATACAGTAAACTCAGCTCAGTCCAGCTTTCTTTCTGTCTAACTCTTTTAAAAGACCAGCTCTCATCTGCCTCCCGATTTTCAAAATTGTTTTTTTTTGTATGCCCTTGTTCAATATAGGCATGAATGTTTTAACTTCTAGGTCATCCTGTAAAATCTTACTTTATGGGTTTTAGGAGAAAATGTGAAAAATTGTTTTCAGAATTATGGGATAGGCTCTTTTGTGGCTTGCCAGATTAAGTTACTTATCCCTACAAAATGTTCTTTAATGATGCTAGTTATGTTTTGCCATAAATTATTATCTCATGCTGAATGATCTTGAAAAGACTATCTTTACTGTTCACATTTTCTGGCTTATGAGTGGTTTGTGATGGCTTCTCAGAAGTGTGTTACACAGTACAGTTCAGTTAAATGGGAGCCTTACAAATCTCACATAGGGGAATATGTCTGGTACAGTGTAGTCTGGTGCCTTTAGTAGCTAAATGGTATGTCAGCATGTAAAAATCGATTGAAACCAACTGGCATTGTCTGCAAGTTGGAGTAGTCTATAGGTACAAAATGTATTGTAAAATGTAATTCTAGTTGTATGGTCCTCCATTTGTTGACTTTTTTTTTTTTTTTTCCTTGCTCTGCTGCAGCCATTAAACAAATCAATCCTAATTCACTGTAGCTCCTAAAGGACTTTGTGAAAAGCTTCTTTAAAACTGGTTCATAAAACAAAAGCATATCAACATGATGTTATCCTCCAAGGTAGTGATACTTGTCATGATCACTTAATAGGCAAGTTTTTCTTTTTATTGATGTGTGTATCAAGGAAGATAAAACAAAAAGCAACAAACAACTCAGCTCTTTTATGTGGAGATCTTTTTTCACCATTGATTACCTTAATTTGTTTTTATCCAGCAATTCCTGCAAAATTCAGTGTGTTATCAAATTATCAACCTTGTATTTCTGCTATCAGGGCTCAATGGGCTCTTAAGTAGTGAGTTGACCAGTTATGGATACATACCTTATGAACTCTTTTCCCAAGTATTACTTAAAAGTAAATGCAGTGATTTCTCCCTATTGTTCTAATTTTTCTTAAGGCTGTGAAAAGTAGCTCGCAAAGTTATTGATTCACTGGTTTAATTAATTCATTTACTGTTGTATGTCATACTTTCTGTTTGGATGGTTCAACTATTCTGTTGCTGTTAGCATATCCTTATAGTGCACAATAATTTAGGGTTTTGGTATTGGTGCTTGAAACAAATTCCACAAGATTCCACTAGACATTTCACTACATGCTACTCCTGCTTATTGGGATCGTACTTTGCCTTTTGCAACACTCCAGACTGGTGAGAACTGATACAGAGCCTGTGAAAGGACTTCAATTTTCACAGCACTTTGCTGAACACCTTCTGCAGACAAGTTTTTCTCAAGATCCCTCTCTAAAGGAATGACAGCAATATAAGGGGATATAGCTAAGCTAGCTTTAAACTAGCTTCACAGTTGCTGATAGGTCTATGTTGGTAGATCAAGGAGCACATTTTGCTGTAAAACCCACCTGAGGAGCTGGGTAAATGCTAAGGAGATTAGTTCATGCTGATGTCTGTACTGCTGTGGTTACAATGCCAACAAGTGCCCAAATCATCTAGTTTAAAGTGTGACTACACAATCTCTATTGCTGCAGTAGATGTAAGACTGCCATACCCTACAGCAGTGAGAGAAAACCCACACTATAAACAGAGATAATCACTGGCATGTTCCAGTGTGTTTTACTAATGTGTTTGTTTATCATATGAGAGCTTAGCTCTCTTTTCTCTTATGTCCTTGGTGTACTCCAGCTACTTTGGGTAGTTTTAGGTGTATAATTCACTGTGTTTCAGATACTAACACTTGTAAATAACCCTTGCTGCTACACCCAGAGTCTCTTGAAATGTTAATTTTCTTTCAAAATGAAGGTCCAAATCCCAACATAAATCCACCTCCCAGTAGTGTCTGTCCAGAGTCTTACCAGGCACTTGATTCACGTGGAAAGCTGTGGACATCGTGTTAGACTGTAAGCCAAAAAAGTTTTTGATCTCTGCTTGACCTTACTTGAAGTTATGGGCATACAAGTCTTAGGTCTAAAACAAAAACGGCAAGCTTAAAATACAGCGGGAACAACATTGTTACTAATTCCTTGCATAAATCACCTCATGTCTCTCCACATCTTTTCATTCTCCCTGTCTTTGTCTGTTTTGGCTTTCTAGGTGATAAGCTCTTCAGGAACAAAGATGTGTTGTTTTCCCACTTGTTTGCAAAACATATCACAAGGAAGTGCTCTTCTCAAATAGTGACAGAGGATGTAGGCATATTCCTGTGCTATGTTTTTCTCCTTGTCATTTCTTCCTTGTGAACAGGAGCTTGATTTGCATGTCTGCAGCTTGTGTGAGAGGCTGGGTGGAAATAACAAGTATCGCTCAGAGCATCAACTGTCATCTGGCCTTTCTGGGTGAATTTTCCATCTGCCTGTACTGGTCAGTTTGGGATCACAGTGTGTTGGGAGAATCAATGGAAGTTTCTTGCTCCTAACTGCATAATTTCTGATCATGGACTGTTGATCATGGTGAAAAAACAAAGTCATGTGTACACTACAGTCACAACAATTGATATGCCAAAGGTAAGTTTAAATTAATTGGTTAGACACAGTAATAGTTCTAGCTCTGACAACATGAGGTTTATTAATACCTGACAACAATTTTTTGCAATCAGATTTAGCAGCTCGTGCTATATTCCACATTACTGGTCGTAATGGGAGACCAGCAGTAGCCTTAGCTAGCTACAGTCAAGGCTTCAATGGCATTCACAGACATATTCACTGTCTGACAGGATTGAAGATGATCCTTCAGTCTCTAAGTGCAGGGGAGCTTATTTGCAGGGTAGCTTATTTGCAGGGTAGCTTATTTGCTTATTTGTGGTGTTTCAAAACACTCTGGAATTCTGGAAGCAAATAGTGTTCGGTTCTTTTTTTTTTTTTTTTTAATCAGGATGTAAATTCAACATAAATTGATCATAACAGCTTCTGATATAAGATAGCAGAAACGGGCTTATATACTTAGCCACAGCTAATTGTTGCTTGACTACCAGATCCATGGGACAAGACTACCATAGTGCAAACTTGTGTGAGGCTAGGCAAGTTACCATCCTGTAAAACAAAAGACTTTTGGAACTCTTATTTAACTGTTCTGTACCTGTGTTGCCTGATTTAAAAATGTAGAACCAATGCCTTGAGCTTTTTTTTTTTTTTTTTTTCCTTTCCTCTTGAACCAAATGATACAACAATGGAAACAGCTTTGCTCATTTTAAAGGAAACTTCATATCAATTCTAAGTCTAGAAGGCCTAGTACTGTATCTGAGCACCTGAGGAAAAAATTGTTGTGGGCACAGAAGATAAAAGTATGCATGATCCATGGTTAAAAGCCTCCATAATTCTTAACAATAAGACTTTCCAATTTAACATAGAAAAGGAATGACTTGGGTTGAAGTATCTGTATCTCACTATGCTGTCTGGTGTTCAAACAGCCTCAGTATTATGGGGGAAAGGAAAGCAAAATTTGAAATAACTTGTCTTTTGGTATTATTCATGTCTCATTTTTGTAGCATACTAAGCATTAAATAGGATATTTCTATCCTGTCCTAACCGTACTTAGAAATTCAAATAAGACATCAAGAAGCTTAAGGCAAGCTAATGTTATTAACCCTTTAATGTTGTTGACCGCAGTATAATACATTTTAGGTTAAAAGGATAAAGTATCTAAAAATATCTTCAAGGAACACTGCCAGTAGTTGTTCATTTGCAGACATTATTTATAGTTTTGGTGGTAAGTGGTAAGTTTCTTTCTAACTCGTTTATCTCAATCAGATGTTTTTCCTGGATACAAAAATAAGCCAGTAGCAATTTTAATTGCTGCAATATTCCTTCTCGTAGAAGATGTGCTGAGTCACTGGGGGATAATTCACTTAGGCCTGAAGCCATGCTACAAGACAACTTTTAACTGCTACATATGCTTCACTCTTTTTTGTTCACCTGCCCTGCTTAGGTCATAAGGAGCACAAAACAACATGAAAACTAGCAAACCAGTCTAGTGGGGGTGAAGGAGAAATGAAAACTTTTCCTCTTATTTACATCTTACTTCTGTCATAACACTGATTTTTTCATGTTATAACATGTCATGTTACCTTATCTACATAAGAGACATAATCAAGAGACATTTCAGTTTTAATTTCCTCCCTTCTTTCCCTTCCCTCCCACCTCCCCCCCCCCCCCAATTGCATCTGTTTTTTAAACAATTGCTGTTTCTCTGTTATTGGTAAAGACTTTGGAAATGTGTGGTGATTTAACCTAGTCAGCAGCTAAACACCACAGAGCTCCCCCTCCCCCTCCCTCTCTGGGATGGGGGAGAAAAGTGGGAAAGTGAAGCCCGTGAGTTGAGATAAAGACAGGTTATTAAGACAGGAAAATAATAATAACAATAATAATAATAACAAAAATGATGATAATAGTACTACGAATAATAATGTGTACAAAACAAATGATGCACAATGCAGTTGCTCACCACCCGCTGACCGATGCCCAGCCTAACCCCGAGCAGTCCGGCCCTCCTCCCCCCAGCTAGCCACCCCTATATATTGTTCAGCATGACATCAGATGGTATGGAATACCCCTTTGGCTAGTTTGGGTCAGCTGTCCTGGGTCTGTCCCCTCCCAGCTCTTGCTGCACTCCCAGCCTGCCCATTGGTAGGACAGAGCAAGGAGCTGAAAAGTCCTTGGCTTGGTGTAAGCACTGCTCTGCAACAAATTAAAACATCAGCGTGTTACCAGTACTCTTCTCATCCTAAGCCAAAGGTACCTATAGGTAGGTACTAATAAGAAAATTAATTCTGTCCTAACCGAAACCAGGAGAAAATGTTACAGTTAATTTTGGGAACTGGGTTATCACAATTTAGATGTCGATGTGGACATGAATTAGACACAAGTTGCTCTGAAATTATTCTGAGGCAAGGAGCCTGTTTCATGGGTTTGATACATGTGTTGCATTCTGCACCAAAATAGTTCTCATCTACTCTGCTAAGCACACATCCTTTTTCCAGATGTGCCTGTGTAACAATAGTACTAATGTTGTCTGGGTCTAGTGTGAACAGATATTGCAAAGAGAAACAAAAGAACAAGATCATTATTAAATGACAAAAGACATTGCATTGTTAGTCTGAGACAAACAGCTTCTCCAAGGCAATCAACAACCATTACTTGGTTGAAAGTTTTGAAAGGTTGGACTTGGTGTTTAGGGACATGGTTTAGTTGGTGAAGTTGGTAGTGGGGTGATGGTTGGAGCAGATGATCTTGGTGCGCTTTTCCAGCCCTAATGATTCTATGATTTTATCTGGACCTGCTATTGTTATGTGCCAGGATGTCCCTCTCTAATTCACTGTGTTTTTTGCCTGCCAGAGGTTATCTGCAGGCAAAAAGAGTCGAATTTGTTGCCCTTCATCTCCTTTAGTTCTGGCAGATCACCTGTTTTCTATGGGAATATGGCCATTTCAGGCTGATTTTATCCAAATGGAGAAAAATGGGTCTGTTTGGTTGCTGCAGATGACTGCTGTTTCTCACCCTAAAATGTACAATGTCAATGCTATGAAGTGGTGGCAGCTCTCACTATAATCTTTCCCCCTTTGCCTTATCTATCATTTGCATGTCCCTGCAAGTCTGCAAGGCTCACTGACTGATGCCAGTTCTTAGACAGCAGATGCTCTTCTGTTTAGCTTGCTGTTAAACAAAATATCAGTTACTGACAACCTAGGCATCTTTGATTCTGTAATTTAAATAGACTAAATATGGCATTAGATCTCACATTTTGGTGTTTTCTTTCAGGAGACTATAAAAAAGTTGGTTCCAATACGCACATAAGCAGGGAAAAAAATAAATAAATAATGAAAAACAGACTGCACTTACTTGTTTTTCCCTCTCTATATCTGTTACTCAGTTGGTTCTATGGCTGCTATTGGTAGGTGATAGAGAATTAGCTAGACTCCATAATTTATGTGACAGTTTACCATTTGTTTGGTAGCTGTTCACAGTGGCTTCTGTGATGGTAAAAATATTTTGATCTTTCTTTGAGAAGATCAAAAAGTGAGATTGGTGTAGAGAAAAGAGGGACCCTTTCTATGTTTGTTGTTTTTATATGATTTTTTTTTGGGGGGTGAATCAGGTTCTAGTCTTTTCCAGTGTGAAATCATCAGATCTTATAGATGGAAGTCACTTGCATCATCAAAAGATAGTTGCTTTTGAAGTCTTAAGGCTCTGGTAGGAATCAGTTTTCTTTCTTTGTCACTAGGAATATATGTGGAGTTCATGCTGAAGAAAGGAAACTAGCTTTGATATTAACTAATATGACATATAGTAATAATGACATATTAACTAATTTTCTCCAGAAATATGTTCTTTTCATAGTACTTACCATTATTTTTCCACGTTTATTGCAAATACCCCTTTGTCTGCAAAATAAAACAGACTCCAGCATTGTACTGATAAAGGTGTAAGTAATTAATTACAAACTTGTTCATTACAGAGCAGAAGTCATATTTTACTAAATTAATTCAGCTTTTAATAAAGAAAAGTTCTCCCAGACTTCATGCAAATGTAGGGTAAATGTTTCTCAGGTGGTCCATTCTCAGCCAATACATACCAAAGTTGAATTTGATATGCTGTAAGAAGATTTTTAGCTCCAGAATCTTTTTATAATGATGTCTCAGGAAACAAAAAATGCTATATGGGACTATTTGCTCCAATTAACTGACTTAAATCTATTGCCTTTGGTCTAGGATGCTCATTTTCTCATAATATAAACAAGATCTTATTCCCTCAGCTTGGTCTATAATTTGGCATAGGTGGAAAGCTTTAATTGCTCCATCAATTGTATTGTTTGCTTTAGGCTGACATTAGGTGTTTCTTACCTTTCTCTTAGGTTTTGAAATTTTTAAACTTCTCATTCTTGAAATGATTTAGGAATCTCTATCCAGACGGCTTTTAAGTAAAACTTGCTTCAAAACAATGCAACTGAGAAATAATTATTTTTGTAATAATAATTATTTTGTCTATGCAGCTAGACTCATTTAGCTCAACTGTACATTGTTGAACGTTTTCTTGTTTTCTATAGATACCTTCAGGGTTTTTTTTTTACAGCTTCTTGTGTCTCTTACAAAAGTATAATAATAATACTAATGGTTTCTAAAGGAATTTCATTTAAATCTTAGTGGCCTTTGAGTCAATAATCATGTATATTTTCACCAATCTACCTAATTCTTTTTTAGCTCTGAAATCAGAGGTTGTCTGAAGTGGAGCAGGAGGTGTATTCACCCGATTAAGCGTATGCCCTAGGCTATTAAATTTGAACAACTATTTTTTTACCAAAGAAGAACTTCAGGTATAATTACTGTGACCTCTGTAGAGAATAAAAAATTAGGAATATTTATGGCTTACCTTAAAACAAAATGGTTACCTTAAAGCATCTATGCTAAATTTAATAAAAGATTGATTAAGAAAAGACTAAGTCAAAAGATTTAACCAAATATTCATTCTATTAGTGATAATAGGAACAATAGAGTGAAGCCGAAGTAAAAAGTATGTAAATCTGGTCCACTGGAAGAAAGAAAAGCCATTTATGCATTTTAAAAAGACAAACTTCATATGCCTTGGTTTTGGTTATGTTCTTTTGAATATTTGATTAATTTGAGGAACCAGTTTGCAAGCATTAGGAGGCCTAAGTCAGTGTGCTTTTTTATTTATTTATTTTATTTATTATTATATTTTTTATTGATATGCAAACTAATAAAAGAATATCTCCACAAATTCTGTCACATGAACTACAGCATGTTCTTTGGTCTTCATTTAAACAGCACTGGTGAACCACTCTTTACCTCAGACAGTCTCTGATTTCAGAGCTACCAAAGCCCTTAGAAAGATTAGTGTAAAGATACTTGACCATTTATTCCTGACCCATAATTAAAATAATAATAATAATACTGCTAACACACGAGTGAGCTTGTCTTTCTATTTTACTTTAGTACATTCACTTAGGAGAAGTGGATCCTGGACAGAAACCTAAACCTAGCAGTAATCTTGCTTTTAACATATCTTATCCTGCTATGAACTCCCTTTGGTTCTTAGTGTAGGTATGCTGGTGTTCCGCCTGAGATATTATGGAAAAAAATTTTTGTGGCAGTGCTATACTGTGAAAACACAGCTTGTGAGGTTTATATATTTATTTTGGGTAAAGGATTACTTCATACAATAGATCTGATTACACAGTATAACATAATTCCAGAAATGCTGAGGGCCAGATCCATGAGAAGGGAAAAGTAGTGGATCTTACCCATTTATTCCATCTGATAGTTTCACCAAAAGACTCTTGTAGTGACCTTTTCACTACTGGATTAATTCAAGAAAAAATCTTCTTATTGTGACATTTTTGAATTAGTCTGACACTTGCCTATTTCTGATGAGAAAGACAACCTTTGTTTATGTTCTGTATTATTGTATACCAATAGTTTCTCAAACTGTTGCATGCTTCAAGTTAACCCTTATATCACTATCTTAAGGACCACCTAGAATCCACTCCCCATCCCTCCAAGTGCTAAGCCACCATGACACCAGGGGTGTTAGAAATTATATTTCTTCCATAATTTTGTTGAAGACAGGTCCTGAAGCTGTGAAATAACTGGTAATTTGTAAATGTCTATGAAGTGAAAAATCACTGAACACTGAGAGAATACCTCAAGTGCTCTGCAATTACTGTAGTGCTTTTTATTATCCTCAAAGGCAGATAGAAGAGCTTTTCACCACTATCATAATTTTCACACAGAAAATGTTAATAAAAATTGGTTCATAGTTCTGTGTTGTACTAAAATCAGTTATTTCTTCCCTGCACCCCTTTCAAGTAACTACAAGAAAATTTAATATTTTACTCCAACAGTAACTGGAAGGATTTCAAATGGCTTCAGGACTACCTTTATGAAATTCTTGGTTGCCTGAGAGTTTCTGAAATAGCCACTAAATCTGTTATCTGCTACACTAGAGACTATGTTTGTAGGTTTATTTTGTTGGTGGTGTTTTTTTTTTTGTTTTTGTTTGTTTGTTTTTCTGAATCACCTAGGACTATTACCACTGGTATAGGTTGATGCTAGTGAAGATACTCTGTCTCCAGTACTCAAAAGTATTGAGAGGCAGCTAAGCAGCAACCTCAAGTCAGCACCGACTGTGAAGACACAAGCATGATATAATAAAAATGTATGAAACGAACATAAAAAATAAAATAAAATAAAAGTATGTCTTTACTGTAATCAGTCAGCAAAAATCCTGTTTATTTTAGATGTTTACAAGGTAAGTTTTCTTTCTAGTCAAAGCAAAAAAAGGCACTCTGGGTGCCAATTGCTCAATTGCTCTCTTTTAGGCATTTGTTTTGTATCTTAAAAAGTGATGCAACTTGCCTGTGACATCTAAGTGCTGTGAGTCACCCATCACTGCATAGCTTCTATGGCAGCTCTTTAATACTTTTAATATTTTAATTTTTCTTAATATACTTTTTACTTCTTTAGTAAAGAAGAGGAGGAGCCCTGCTCACACCTGTCTGACATATTGCTGCACTAAGCCCAGCAAACAGCTGTAAGAAGGCAAAAAACTTTCACATGCATGCAATAAATTTGTTTTTCTTGTTCCTTGAAACCTGGAAACAAAGGTTTATCTTTCTTTATTATCTGTGGTGCTCTTTATTTTCTGTTTCTGAATGCACAGGCAGTCATTCTATAACATTAGCAGGTCACTGGGCAGAAGCCTTTGGAAAGATGTACATAAGTGGCACAGAAAAGGCCTTGTATGTGTATAAATGTATTGAATCTCTTTATCCACTCTCTGGGGCAGTAAGGAATTTACTTTAATTACAGTAAGCCTGTTGGGTTAAACAATTTTGTGAGGTACTCTGCATAATTTAGAGAATTTCTATGTGACTCATTGGTGCCTTCACAGACGTGAATAAATACATGAAGTGGGGGAGGTGAGCTTTTCTCTGCAGAATACCAAATATTTTTTATTTATTTTTATTTTATGGATGAGTGCACATTTACTTAACTTTCCAGGGTTGTTTGAGGTCTCAAGACATGAGTGTGCAACACAGATTACTCTTTCTGTTTCTTGAGTATCTACTCATGTATGGAAGAAGCTATTTAGGGTTGTTCTGTGAAAAAGTGACAGTATAATTAGTTCACGTGCTTGCTCTTTCTCTTTAAGATAGTCATAAAACCACACAAGAAACATTAGAGAACATCTATGTTCTCTATGGTCTCTCCATGGTCTTTCAGCTGGCTGTAGGAAAGATGGTAAGTAGTTTCATACTACTGAGCTGTGTATATGACATGGTGCAAATTATAATTCTTCACTGCCAGATTATCTTGGACTGGGGATCTGGCAGTTTTTCCTAGAGCAAATAGCATACTGGTCCTATCTTAATTAATTATTTGTAAAGAGAACCCTTGAAGTTGATTGTCTACTATTTCCCCTAATAGAAAATACCTTTAATAAGGTAATATATTATATTACCTTATATACAAGTAAGGTAATATATTAAGGTAATAATATATTAAGGTAATATATTAAGGTAATAATGTATTACCTTATTAAATTTATATATTGTATATAAATGCAATACTTGTATTGAATTTAGACATAAACGATAATAATTGTCATTAATTGCAATATCAGCTATGGGTGAAAATTGTGTGTAGTCAGAAAGCTCTGGTCTTGCATGTTGACTTGTTTTGTGTGTACTGTAAGTTCCTCTCTGACTTTTGAAGAGAACAGAAACTGACGGATCAGTGATCTTGAAGCTGGGGTTTTAATTATTAACACTGACTTGTTTATTTTTCTCTACCAGAATGCTTTATCTTCTTTTAATACATGAAAAAATAAGGTTATTTCTGCCTTTCTGCCCTGTACAAGAAATGCAAGGAATCCTAACAGTAGCAAGGGATTATAGGATTTTTTTTTTCCCCAGTTCATTATTGTAAATTCATTCACAGCCACTACAAGAAGTGATAAATTTTGGCAAAGGAAAACTTTCCTATACAACATTTCCTGTAATGTTCTGGCAGAGTATCCTTTAATAAAATAAATAAATAAACATTGAGTCTGCATTAATAGCAGTTATGTTGCACCATGTGGCCATTTCCTTTCTATTACTAACACATGAAGAATATGCTCAAGAATATGAAAGCAACCCACTTAGGATTTCCTTAATGAGAAAAATGGCTTTGGAGCCATGCTGGTTGCATAAAGATTGAGCTGATATATCACACCTGAGCTAAAGACTTCTGTTCCATTATTTTTTTTATTTTTTTTTTTCTCTCCCTTTTTCCCTTTTCTTTTTCTGCTGTTTGCTTTGATGTGTAAGTGTGTGTCTGGCTGCATCTAGTGAACAGAGCTGAGACCTGTTGGTTTACTTTTTCCAAAAACTATTTTTACACATGAGATTTCTTGAAAGGTTCTTTCTATTTATCTGTAGAGTTTTCTTTTTCTCACTTGACATTTCTTCTATCATCTGATAAAATCATCTTACAAGGAAGAAGGAAACTGGTTTTTCTCTCACAATACAGATCAGATATCTGAATTAATAGACTGTGGTGATAATATTTCAATTGAACAGGTCAAAATGGGATGTAGCTGTATTTTTAAGTTTCAAGTACTCATCTGTGAGCCACGAAGCTTATTTTTTTTCTGTTTTCAAGGTGCTTTTAATTGAAGCTGAAATGAAATGTGGCAATACCCTGATTGCAGTTTTTCTTTCAAGGTCATACTGTAATCCTTTCACTTCATTTTCTTTCAGGTCTTATGGAGTTTCTCTCCCTAGGGAAATACAGAGTTATTCATTCGCTGAGAGAAACAGGGAGGATGTTGTTTAATATTTTGCTTTGTTTATACAATGCTATTCGAAACATTTCAGGGCTTTGATTAAACTAGAGGAAATGACTTTCTAAGAAGAGTTTCTAAAGGCAATATATTCTGGGATGTGTACTCCAGACTGCCTCTGCCTCCAACAATTTTGTAAATAACTTTAATATGCCTGTGAATGCCATAGCTGCATATCAGCAATGTCTAGGGTATTGTTCACAGGAAGGAAACGGAAGAATGAGAACATTGTGAACATGCTCCTGACAAAAAGAAAATAAGGATATATCCTTTTAATGGACAGCTTCTGTTTCTTCAAGGTAAATAAACAAAAATCAGAAACCTACTATTGTGATATCTAATATTGTAAAATTCCTTTTTAGCTAGAAAAGCATGCTGATGCACAAATCTTGGATCACTCATTTAATCTTATTTAAACAAAAACCATATCTGAAGCTTCTAAATTAATTCCTCTCACGCTGAAATGTTAGCACCGTTTAGATTAAGACATATTAAAAAAAATCTATCACTTCATTAAGAAGTTATTAATAGATTTGCTGTAACCAGTCATCTTGGAGAAACACAATGTAAGATCTTATCAGAAGAACGTGAGTATTTTAAAAATAACAGTCAATCTGAAATAAAAGGCACTTGGGATGAAAATGATTAACAATTCAATACAAAGATTGGTAAATTAATTAGGCTGGGTGGGATTATTCCTCTTAATGTTCCTCTCATTGAAAAATAATAATGTCATTGATGTTGCTCTGAGGGTTGCAGCAAGGAAAGCTGCTGCCCTTCCTTTTTTCCAGTTTGTAACAACATGAGTGTTGGCAGTAGGCACACCGGCACAGGCATCACAGGAGATCACATCTGGAGCTGTCTTGATTCCCAGGAGGCTGGTGGCACTGCCTTGTTGCCATCAGGTGGGCGACAGACCTTTACATCAGCTTGTCAGCCCTGTGAGTGCTGCAGCATCCTGTGGCAGAGCTGGCCACGATGGCTGGGGCCTACCTGTCTGCAGTGGCCACCCCTTCCCAGCAGCCAGCCAGCTGCAGCACTTGGTGAGTTTCCGTGGAATAGGGAGGGAAAGGGAAAGAATGGAAGAGGCTAAACATATGCAAGACTGCTTATAACCAAGTCCTCACGGTGCAGCAGGGTCTGCCTGTGCTGGCCTTGATTGAGAGTTCCTGCAGTTTGCATCCTCATGGTTTTGCAAGTTTTAAATGCTGCTACATTCCGTTGAATGTTTCATTTCCCAGTTAGCTACCCTAAACAAACTTGTTGAAACAGCAGCTGAAAACTTGTTTGTGTTTCACTAGTGTGGGAGGGAAGAGAGTATTGGTATGAGTGCCAATAACACAAAGAGGATTTCAAGCAACAAAAGCAGTGAAACGTGACACAGAGGTAAACAGCAAAGCCTGAAACGCGAGCAGTAGTGACCTACCTGTTTTTCTCAGAAGCCTTTGAACTGGCCAGGACACTCCAGTCAGAACAAAAATGGATTCAGACCTGTTTGTGTTTGTTTCATTTTCATACTTGGTTTTCTGTTTGAAGTGAGATCTGTATAACAAGCTAAGCTTGTTAAAATTTTTGATTCCACATAATATTTTGTATCAAAATATATAACACAAATGAGGTTGGCATGCACAGGCCAGGTCTCTATTGCATTGTATTCAAAACAAAACTCAGAACGCAGAGACCCTGGGATAGATGCTATGTAAATTACTGAAATTAAATCATCTTCTGGGCATATTCCAGACATTTGACCTGATGAAATGGTTACTGGATACAATCAGAAAGTGAAAGAGAAGGCTGTATAATGAAACCAGCTTTTTAGTTTTAAAGCATAGCTGTTGCCACAGCAACCTCTGTAATGGACATGTTTAATCCCAAAATTCAGCATTTCACCTGAACTGACTTCAACTGTAAGCAGGATGCCAGTGCTTGCAAGCCACCTGTCTGACTGAGAAGAATTCAACCCTCCAAGTTGGGATGAAAAGTATATATGCACATAAACTGGTGATGAAGGTTATTTATTACTTAATGCCATATAATTTTTCTTTTAATATATTTATTGGATTTCATAAGCCTAACAAAGATAAGCACAGCATAAATGATATTCTGAGGAAGATACTGGGCTGAGGCAGACATTTCTGGAGACTGTCAGTTTCTGTAAACCCAAGGTTCATGCACTAGACTGTAGTTTAACATACCTCTATTTACCAGCCTTTCCAGCATGGTGTCACAAGATACCTGATCTATCTTTGAGTCCTGAGTCATATCTGTTTTACTTAAGATTGTTTTTCTGCTCATTTTAATCCTGTCTGCTTCTACCAGAATGGAAAAATGAGATGACACCCTGCCAATTTTTAGAACAAGTAAAAATCATACTGTTTCTGAGTACAGTGTGTCTCACTGTAGGTTCATTATTCTTTCTAGACTCCGATTTAAAGCATAAATCTGATAAGTTTTATATGTCATTAAGCAGACCACGAATTTCATTTCAGAGTCTGAAACATTTTTCTTTTTGATTCCTGCTATGATTTGGAAGGAGCAGGGAAGTTTTAAGGTGGGCAATGCTGTGACTGAATTACTTTATTTACAGTATGTCATACCTCCATTCTTTTAGATGGTACTCTTCATGCTTCAGATAATGCAGAGACAAGATGGATTAACCCCTAACTTTCTTGCAAAGCATCTGCTGCCAGGGAGAGATCAATGAAGCACAGTCATTGTTGAAGACCTTCATTTTGCAGACCCCATGCTGTGAAAGGGATTGAAATAATAAAATGATTTACACTGTGGCTGTTTGGTTGATAAATTAATCTCTTTTCCACTGTGCAGGCTAAGGCTGTAAACGCGCCGTATGCCAGCAGGGTTCACTGAGGAAAGGCACAACTAGTTGATCTTGGTACTTAATGACAACATAGGACAAGACCTATCTCAAAATCCTGCCCTGATGGTTGGATCCCAGCTCAACTCCGTGCTTCTAGTACTGGAACCTGGAGGAGCCTCTCTTTTCTCTTACTTTTTTTTTTTTTTTTCTTTTTTTCTCCTATTTTAACTCAATCCTTAAAAAACAAGCACACAAACCTACCATCAATCAGGACCTACCATTCTGATGTCTGTATGTACTCATTCTTGCTGACACTGAACTCAGGAAAAAGTTTTTCACTGAGAACGTGGTCAGGCACTGGAACAGGCTCCCTGAGGAAGTTCTGATAGCACTGAGCCTGATGGAGTTGAAGAAGCATTTGGACAATGCTCTCTGACATAGGGTCTGATTTTTGGGTGGTCCTGCATGTATCCAGGAGTTGGATCTCGATGATCCTTGTGGCTCCCTTCCAATTCAGAATAGTCTATGACTCTATGATTATATAATTCTGTGATTCTACCACTTCTTATGACTCAGAGTGCAGGGAAATAACTGTAAAGAGACATGTTAACTAAAGAGGTAATGACTTAAAAGGCAATGAGTAAACTGAACTAAACAAAACTTGAGATGTGAGAGTACTAAGGGAAGGGTCTAAAACTGAGCCAGGCACGGAGTTAATGACTAAGTAATGTGGACCATGACAGGCACATTTCCTTTTTCCTTCTTGTTTTTATTTGGTGGAATAGAACTAATAATTCTTGTGAGTTAAATTACCTGTGAAATCAGAGTGCACATGCTATTGCTTGTGGCTCAAACTGGGCTGACTTGGCTGGGAGCAGACTGGGAATGTGAGGTGTGGTGGCACATTAACTCTGTGCCTGACTGCCCTGTTGCCTTGGTGGGCTGGGGTTAATCTCAGCGGTTCTGCCTTGTTCTCCTTTCCTCCTCCTCACTGTAGAGTAGCATGTGTACAACAGGCCGCCAGATCAGGAGGAGGAGGTTGATGAGGCCTTCTACAAGCAGCTGGTAGTAGCCTCACTATCACAGGCGCTGGTTCTCATTCAGGACTTCAATTTTCCAGACATCTGTTGGATGGAAGGGAGTGGTTCGGGAGTGCCTGAGTGGGCTCAACGCACACAAATCCATGGGTCCTGATGGGATGCATTTGCGTGTGCTAAGGGAGCTGGCAGATGTGATCACAGAACTGCTCTCTATCATCTTTGAAAGGTCCTGGAGAACAGGAGAGGTGCCTGAAGATTGGAGGATAGCTAATGTCACTCTGGTCTTCAAGAAGGGCAAAAAGGAGGATCCAGGAAACTACAGGCCAGTTAGTCTCACCTCTGTTCCTGGAAAAGTGTTGGAACAGCTTGTTCTTGATGCCATCTCCAAGCAATTGGAAGAGAATAAGGTTATGAAGAGTAGTTAGCATGGATTCATCAAGGGGAAGTCATGCTTGAGCAACCTCATTGCCTTCTATGATGACATCACCAGCTGGGTAGATGAGGGGAGAGCAGTGGATGTCATCTACCTTGACTTTGGCAAGGCTTTCAATACTGTCTCCCATGACATCCTGATAGCAAAGCTGAGAAAGTGTGGGATAGAGGAGTGGACAGTAAGGTGGGTTGAGAACTGGCTGACTGGCCGAGCTCAGAGGGTGCTGATCAGTGGAGCAGAGTCCAGCTGCAGACCTGTGACTAGTGGTGTTCTGAGGGGTCGGTGCTGGGTCTGGTCTTGTTCAACATCTTCATTGACGACCTTGATGAGGGAACAGTGTCTGCCCTCAGCAAGTATGCCGATGACACAAAGCTGGGAGGAGTGGCTGACATGCCAGAAGGCTGTGCTGCCATTCAGTGAGACCTGGACAGGCTGGAGAGATGGGCAGGAAGAAACCAAATGAGGTTTAATAAGAGCAAGTGTAGAGTCCTGCACCTGGGAAAGAACAACCGCATTTATCAGTATAGGCTGGGGGATAACCTGCTGGGGAGGAGCTCTGACGAAAAGGACCTGGGGGTCCTGGTGGACGACTGGTTGACCATGAGCCAGCACTGTGCCCTTGTGGCCAAGAGGGCCAATGGGATCCTGGCATGCATTAAATGGAGCGTGGCCAGCAGGTCAAGGGAGGTGATCCTCCCCCTCTACTCTGCCCTGGTCAAGCTTCACCTGGAGTACTGTGTGCAGTTCTGGACTCCCCTGTACAAAAAAGACAGGGATCTCTTGGAAAGAGTGCAGCATAGGGCTACAAAGATTATACGGGGCCTGGAGCATCTCCCCTATGAAGAAATGCTGAGAGACCTGGGTCTGTTCAGCCTGGAAAAAAGAAGACTGAGAGGGGATCACATCAAAGTGTATGGTGTGTGTGGTGTGGGAGACAGAGGGATTTGGCCAACATCTTTTCAGTGGTTTATGGGGACAGAACAAGGGGTAATGGCCACAAGATGGAGCACAGGAAGTTCCACACCAACATGAGAAAGAACTTCTTCACAGTGAGGGTGACAGAGCACTGGAACAGGCTGCCCATGGAGGTTGTGGAATCTCCTTCCTTGGAGATATTCAAGGCCTGTCTGGACACCTTCCTGGGCAGCCTGCTCTGAGGAACCTGCTTTGGCAGGGTGGTTTGACCTGACGATCTTTCGAGGTTGCTTCCAACCCTTCATCTCTGTGTGTGTCTGTGTGTGTGTGCTGGCCAGAGAGCGTCCTGAGGACTGAACCTCTGCAGGGAGAAGCATGGATGAAATTCCTCCTGGGGAGGCTCCGAGGAACAGTAGTGTGTGTCCAATGTGCTGGCATTCAGGTATAGCAGCTTCAGGGTTCTCTGGTTGGCAGGTCTCCTGAGATGAAAAGTGGCAAGGTTGACCTAGGACATGTTGTCTCAAAAATTGTGCTGATGGCCATGCATATGGGCCCTCTCTGATAATGTTAACATCATATTAATGCCTTCTCTAACCTTTCTTTTACAACATTCATTATTGCAGAGAACTGCCAAGAATTGAATCTCCCAGTTATTCTAGTAGCAAATGAAGATGTGATCCCTATCAGAAACAGTGTGACCAGCAGGGCTAGGGAGGTGATCGTCCCCCTGTACTTGGCTCTGGTGAGGCTGCACCTCAAGTACTGTGTTCAGTTTTGGGCCCCTGGCTACAAGAAGGACGTTGAGGTGCTTGAGCGGGTCCAAAGAAGGGCGACAAAGCTGGTGAGGGGCCTGGAGAACAAGTCCTACGAGGAGCGGCTGAAGGAGCTGGGCTTGTTCAGCCTGGAGAAGAGGAGGCTCAGGGGCGACCTTATCGCTCTCTACAGATACCTTAAAGGAGGCTGTAGCGAGGTGGGGGTTGGCCTGTTCTCCCACATGCCTGGTGACAGGACGAGGGGGAATGGGCTAAAGTTGCACCAGGGGAGTTTTAAGTTAGACGTTAGGAAGAACTTCTTTACTGAAAGGGTTGTTAGACACTGGAACAGGCTGCCCAGGGAGGTGGTGGAGTCACCATCCCTGGAAGTCTTTTAAAGACGTTTAGATGTAGAGCTTAGGGATATGGTTTAGTGGGGACTGTTAGTGTTAGGTTAGAGGTTGGACTCGATGATCTTGAGGTCTCTTCCAACCTAGAAATTCTGTGATTCTGTGATTCTGCCTAAATTAAATGTAATGGAGTTTTCTGTTTAATTACACAACTTTTAATATCCCAGTACCAACCCTTTTCTCAGTTTTCCCACAGGACTCTCTCGGTATTTCTACATCTCTCTTCCTTATAGTACCCCTTCCTTTGCAGATACATTTTCTTAGGTTAATGTTTTAGGTCAGAAGATAGAACCAATATTTCGACTTTAATCCAAATATTTATAGTTCCATCTTTTCTTTTCCAACTCTTTTCTAAATGTTATTGAACATTTGAACATTTGTGCTCATGAAATGAACCGATTCATGACTTTCTTTCATTTATCTGGTAAAATCTTATAGTCCCTTTTGGGTTGAATTATTCTATACCCTGGAAGTGATAGCATTGCTTAGGTTGCTTCACAACAGACATTTGCTAATTTTAGGACATGTTAGATAAATTCAAGTTTTTGCATTGATGTACTGCAAAGAAGTTCTGAAGGGTGGTTCTAAATTACACCCACCTTGACAGAAGAAGCAGTAATAAAAGTTGCTCAACAGGTAGTAAGAATTCTGATATTATGTGCTTTGGTTGGTTGTATGTCTCAGTTATTGTGAACTTGCTGAAAAATTAGTTCTATGAATATGTAATAAAATAATAAAAGAAAAGAGACAGCTATGAAATTTGTTATAGACAGTCTGGCTGATCCAATGACATTCATTAATATAAACATGGGACAAGAAATGTGTATAAAAATATAACCATAAGTATTTTTTGTCAATTTAATTTACTATACCCTCACTATTTCTGGTGCACACTGAAGCCCCCTAATAACATGAAATTATTTTTACATTACTTACTTTTTATTCATTGAACACTTTAAAAATAATCAGGAGACTGCCTTTAAATTTGAAAGCTATTTAAATAGCAAATATGTAGGGCAATATCCCTTTTACTGAATCAGTTCCATTACTTTGCTTAGGCAGCATAAAATAGTCAGCCTATGGCAGCATTTGTCCAACTGGGAATATCCTTGATGAAAGGGAAATTTCAGCTGGCAAGTGTCTTGTTTACCCACCTTCTTTTCTAATCAGTCACACCAGAGCAGTCATAAGAAGCATGGAGGGACAGAAGAGCACAGCTGCACCATGCTCGCTTGCATTTGCTATATGGTACCTTGGGGGGAAAATTTACCAATGAAAGCAGGGAAAAGTGATGATAGTCAGGCCTGAAAAATATCTCTACAGAAGGGTTTGGTTTGTTTTTAATTTTGAAAAGGTACCCTCTGAGAGCACAAGTTCTCCCTGGGCTGGTCTGCAGTTGTTCCTCAGGCCACTTCTCAGCACAGACCTGGCTACTCACTCTAGCCCAACTCCCTTCTCAAGAGCCCTGGGAGCTGGGACACTGCCTGGGAAGGGAGCCAGGATGGGACAGTCCCACACAGGCACCACAGCCACGGCTAAATGGGGTCCACTGCTGATGAGGATGGAAGTTTGTGCACCTGGGATGTTTTCCAGCATTCAGTGTAGAGTTCAGAATCAGGACCAGTTGGTGACTGCATACTGCCTGACAAGAAAGGGTGAAAAAAAAAAGGCTCTTGGAGAGAGAAGCTGGCTAATGCAGACAAGCAGACAAATGATGCCAGCTAGTCCACCTTTTCTGGCCTCTCAGGATGCCCCAGCAAGGACAGCAACCTTCATTTCAACACCAACACTGCTCCCTCTCCTCCACAGCTGCCAGCATATCAAGCTGTTCCCCCTACCTTCTGTATTATCTAGGTGCTGTCCAGCACGAAGCACCATCTGGTACTGCATATGATCCATCACATTCACAGCCATCTATTCAAATTAGCAGGTGGTGTTTTCATTTGGAAGTCATGAAGTTGTGGCCACCTCATACGGAGTAGGTTGCTTCTCACTTTTTCCAGTGCCCTAACCTTATAGCGGGAGCATTCAAGACATGGAATTACACTGTGGAATATTAAAATACCTTATCTAATTTTCTTCCCCAAACTGAAGTCGTAAGTCTTAATCTGAAAAATATCTCTTCTCTGCATTCATAGGAGCCAAGAATAGCAGTAGCAACAAGAAGAAAAACTTCCTGTTCTGATGAACTTTTGGAGTTTTTAAAATGTTTCTCCTTTTACAGCACACAACAGAAAATTAAGTATTGCTGATGTCTTCTCCTTGCCCCAAACCCTAGTGTTGGTATATGCACTAGGAATAGCAGGAGCTGTTTCTGAGGATGTTATTCTGAGGATATAATTTTTTCTTGTAAGTCTTCTGTACTTTCTGTAACTGTATGACTTCTCACAGACAATCAACTGCCTTCTATCCTGATGTAATGTGTTTACTATATTAATCATAAGTACTAGAAATTACTGTCAAAGGAATCAAAAATCTAGGAAGAAAAAAGAATGCTATAGAATATATTGACGGAAAACAAATATAAAAAATACCTTACAATGGCTGCTAACACATGAACAAAGACCTATAAAATAATATTCATGGTTGTTCTACCACTGTTTTCTCCTCCAGTTTGTTTGTAAATAGTTGGTTTTATCATTTTGCTCAAGTAACTTTTGCCTGACGTCTGCACCTCCATCTGTGAAACTTCAGTCATGTTATCCAAGGAAAATAGGAGCAGATGGAAAACATTTTAGCTCCATACTCACTCAAGACAAGATTAAAAGAAAGGCTGTGGTGCATTTTTAGTAAAGTAGGTGATTACACACATAGCATTCCTTTTCTGTCTGGGAAGTTACGTAATTTACACAGCAATCTGGACTTCCTTGGTCAGCTGGTTTCAGAAATAAATTTTGAATTCTCTTGCCACTTAATCTTCTTTTGGGTTATTCAAAGAATCCTTTATAATCAGAATCAACTCTCTGTTCTATTGCATATTAGCACTGTAAATTGTTGCATCTGGAATTGATGAACCCTTGGTTTATTATGCTAGAGGAGTCATGTGCAGCTGTTCTTTCCCCAACTGATTCATTATTGCATGTAAGGAATGCATCCTATATTGCAGTCACTGAATGAACTTCCTGTTTGCCATTCAACATTCTAACAATAATAATAATAAATAAATAAATAAAATTGTTCTTTATCAAAAATAGGAGATAGTACCAAAAGAATCCCAAATTATCACAAGAGCACTTTCAGTAAGCAGCTTGTCTGATATGTCATTGGAGTTCCCCCAGATGGAATATTACAAATATCTTTGTTCATAGATGAACATTCTAAAAAAATGACAAAAAGTCTTCAGATACTGAAATAGAGGGTGATAAATATTTTACATATGGCAGAAGAAGTTAAGCCTTCTGCAGGGTATATCTCAAGCATTAAAGCTCAGAAGATTTCTGTTCTGTTTCCAAAGGCATCCTGTGAGACCTTGCACAAGCTATTTTATTTCTCCAGAGGAGAAGTCAAAGTATATTGATTAGATTTGTCAATTTCTATATTCAGAAGGATGAGGGTTGCCTAATTTGTGCTGGTAAAATAATAGTGCTGTTATATGATGGTTTTAAGATTACCTAAGATTGTACTGCTTCTGAAAAAGGTGGTCAACCCTCTTGTTATCCCAGGCGACTCACCCACATTGCTGCCTTCCTCCTGCCAGGTGGCAGGTGGTCCAGGTGAAAGCTAACCCTGATGAGGAGCAAAACAGCTAATTCTAAGCCAGACCCATGAAATGAACTGGTCCACTTAATGTCTGAGATTACTTCATGCAACACAAATTCATGGGAATACGTACACAGAGCATTTGGGAAAACGCAGGAGTGTGATTCATGGGGCAGGCAGAGTTTAAATCAGCACCAAGTGACTGTGAAACCACATGTTCACATTGGTTAGGATTTGAATATTTCTTCAACTTTTTAATATCTTTTTTTTTATTATTATTTTTTATTTATATCAGCAGAAAACCTAATCTAAGCACAGTAATACCAAAAATAGTAAATTCAGCTGCTAGGTATTATTTTGTTTGGAGAGCAGTACTGATATACGTCAGTAAATGAGCATTTATAATAGAAGTGCTTGCAAATGCTGCTTTAAATTATCTTGGCTTCATTGTGTTTTATTGGGACCCTTATGATCTTTTCTGTTAGGAAAACATAAAGCTCTGTGTCGTAGTTTCATCGTAGATGAAATAGAAATAAACCCTCCCCACCTCATGGCAGCTCTGCGAAAATTAATGTTTCAAGTATTTGAAGGTTTGAGATATTGCTGTAATGACCGTCATACAACACTACAGTTCCATTTTGTGCTAACCCAGTCTAATTTCAGGCTCAACCTGATAGCCGTGATTCCTCCTGTCAGTCTCTTCTCTTGCACATTCATCCCATCTTTTTTTTGAACCATTGCAGGAACCTGTGCCAGTTCTGTCATCAATAGGCACTTCACAAACTGCTGAAGTGACTTCTGCAGTTTCAGGCTCTCAGGTTCCCTCAGGACTTTTGCAGATGTCTCTCTGATCTGCGTATAGCTATGATTCTTTGCTGCTCATATACCTCCTTCCAAATCTTAGCAATATTAACATGTCTCTCTGACTGATCATGTGGAACCTTGTTTACCCTTGGATTATGGAAAAACTTGTCCATATTTTGCAATAGCTTTAAAATGGCTTGACTAAGAAGAATATGTTACCTTGTTCATTTGGCCTAAAGAGGGACAATTAACTAACTGTAGAGAACAATTTGTAGTGAAATTTTCCAAACCCAAGTATTCCATCTTTCATGAAAAGACGTTCCAGTTGTCATTTAAAATACCTTTGTTCATTTTAACCGATGCAATATCTTGTAGGTAGGCCTTAATTAAAATACCCACCTGCAGTATACAGCATGGCGTATACGTAAAATGTTAGCACATGCTTAAAGTGAAATGTCCCCCTATTTCTAGTGTCATTAACAAAATAATCCATATTGACACATTATTTGAGCAATTGGATTTCAAACAGCCTCATCAATTGTTTTATTCCTTTTTCTGTTGGGACATCTGGGAGCATCAAGAAATAAGCAGACTTCTCTTTGTAGTCTGGACCGAGAGATGAGGGAAACTCCACTTCTTGTCTGCATATCAGTTTTGCTGCTGATACAAGAGACATCCTGCCCAACTGGAGTCTACTTGCTTATATAGTTCCCTAACTAAGAGAAGCTGCAGAATCAATGTATGATGATTCTGATAGTCAAGAATATTACAATATATGTATGATTGCAACATACAACATCATATACTGTTTTATAATGGTATACTTAAAAAATGTATGCATGTATTGTCTCAATGTAAAGAGTTTCTGGAAAGCTTTACCTATTTTATACTTACTCTGCTGGAGTCATTGGCCAGTTTTATTTTTCTTACTTTGCTTCTTTCTCTGTTAAAAAAAATAAAAAAATAAAAAAATAAATCAAAAGTGTTTACAAATGTAAGAGAAGCATTTGTTATTTGCCTTGGCTTCACTGTGAAAAGGCTGTCACCTGTTTCCTGGCAAAAACAAATAAATCACAGGAACCCAGTTCTGAAGTTCTTACTAAACCTTTTTCAAAGCATATTCAAGGACAAAGCTGAGATGAGAGGCATGTAAAATTTCTTCAGTCTTCAACGTCATCCATATTTTTGAGCACTCAAAGTTTTACTCATAGTTTTGAACAATAACAAAAATAAAACAATATTGGTAGCACATGTACAGAATTGTCATTATTTAGGTCAGTCATATAGTATACAAATAATCTTGCTTGATATTCCCTTTTTCTATTAGGAACACCAGGAAGTACAAGGAATTTCCACTCATACACTCATTCATAATTAAAATGTTTTATTTTTCCTCCCATAGCATCATTTCCTCTTCAACAGAACTGGGTCCTTCACAATACTCAAGGTACTGTTTTGCACAGGAAAAAAAAAAAAAAGTCATGGGCTTATGCTTCTTCTTATATTATATTAAGGTTGAAAAAACTAGTGTTATAAAATAAAAACAACCAGTTCTAACCTTGACAACAAAAAAGATATAAGACAGCTGAGCAGTCTTCAAATTTAAATATGTTGATAATGCAACATCAAATGCTTTCATAGCAGAAGCTGATGCATTGAAATTGAAATTATGTGACCTTTATGTGACCTGTGCTTTTTCTTACTGCTCTATCGCTGTTATTAATACTCATTACTTCCCAGAAAAAAAAAAAAAATGTATTCGGTTCTGCTGAATGTCATATGGATTAAAAAAATAAATAAATAATAATAATAATAATAAAATCTTGTTATAATTCCTCATTCTCCATTCCACTAGCACTTTCCTCTCTCTTCTTTTTATGTCTTCTTGCAGATACTCAGCAATGATTGGAAAATATCTACCAGCTTTCATGTAGCACACACTTTATAAGTCTTCTTTCACTTTTGTAGTTAGAAGTAAATGAATACATATAACTATTTACATGCATAGGTTTCCCAGTACCTTCACTTCTCAGTCATATTTGCATTTATGGTTTAATACGTGGACATAAAAATGATAAATAATTTTTGTAATAGCTCTGTCAAGGCTGGATGCATAGGAATACAGTATTACATTTCAAGTCATGAGGACAGAGAGCATTCCCTTGAAAAATCTTAAGAAAGCTCAAGAGAAGCTCCTGACATTTTCTAAGGGGAAGAAAAAAAATAAATAAATAAACGACTACACTTGAACAGTTAATCAGGAAAATTGCACAAATTTTACAGAAAGGGTTTTTCATATAAAACTGGCAGAACAGGAACAAGATTTATTTTCAGCTGAGGCAGACCACAAGAGGAGGATGACTCCAGGAAAATACCGTTCATGTGGAAACAGTATCATAGTGTTACATCTCTTCACACTGTTTCTCAGCTTGATTTAAGGGTAAATAACTTCTCAGCATGATTAAGGGTAAATTACCAGTTTTGGGACATTTTCACACCATGCATTAAAATAATATAAATAACAAGGATAATAACCTAACACCACAAAAAGCAATAGGAAAACCAAACTGTTTTGCATAAGTTGAGAATACAGTGTTCATGCAAGATTTTGTAAATTATGTACTGAGTTCTTAGAAAGGAAGCTAGGCTTCACAAAAATAGCTTTAATCATTCACTTATTACGCTTTCTCTGGGATGAAAGATATTGCTTTATGCTCAAAAGTTCAAAAGTAAAATGGAAGGAACAAAACTCATGAGACAACAAAAACAGCAACAGCAATAGGTAGTAGGTTAACTACTTCTGAAATATTGTGTACAAGATCAAATCACTGAAGATTTTAAGGATTAAGATGACAGAAGATTAGATTAACAACAAGGAAAAATTGTATTTCCTTATTCATAAGAAAAATTTTGCTCTGATTTAAAATCAATAGGACTTTTCCACAGACTTCATTTGAGCCAAAACTTCATATTTTGTTTTAAATGTTAGAGAAAAGATAAGCAAAATACCATTAGAGTGACTATAATAATTTTTCATAGGAACTTGAGAAAGAGGAATTCAACATGAATTCCAGTTGAAGAGCTATTTATTTTGTCTAGCTGCAGGGTCAACAATGAAATAGTAGACATTAGTAAAAAAAAACCATAGCTTTAGTAGCATCTGAAAAGTTTCTGAAATTCTTGGCTTGGGATAGTAAAGCTAGCATTAAATAAATAAATAAATAAATAAATAAAGTCTTCATCACAAAGTTTGTTCAAGCTTTGAAAATTAAGGAATACAAAATTTTGGATTATTGTACTGAGTTCACTTGGAAATTTTTACTTAAATTATTTTGGGATAATAAAATTCTGGAAAATGTGAGTAGCCAAACTGTGGGATCACTTCTGCCTCCATTCATCTATTTACATATCTTCTAGATATTACTTGTTCTTAAAGATAGCTTTTTTTTTTCCTTCTTTTTTTTTTTTTTTTTTTTTCCCATTGGAACAATGTTAGGATTCCAAAATGAACAATTCAAACTTTTCTTTTAAAAACTATGATTGAAAGCTGAATCTCTTTAAGGAACACTAAACTGTCTTTTTCATTATTTAAAAGAGAATTTCTCTAACTTATCTTCTTTCCTTCTTGGATGAATCAAAAAGTTTTTCAGTCTTCCTAGATTCTCCTTTTCTTCTTGGAGCATCAAAAACTTCAGCATGATTCATTTGACCAATTCAAAGAAGTTTCTAAATTGCTAAGTAATTTCATAACTAAAAGATTTTCTAGAAAATTGTAATAATAATAAAAAATACTTCTGCAACTTAATCCTTAAAGCATGATATATCCACTGTTATTTTGCTGATTTCTTAACATTTCTTAATATTTACTAACACTTTTTGTGTTTGTTTGTTTTTGTAATTTTCTGTGTTCTATCAGAACATTTCCTAATAATATAAGTTAATGAAGCCATTTTCCATCCTGCAGTTTCAGAACCTGGATTCCTGCAAAAACCCTTGTGTGTATAGCTAAACTACACTTTTTATTCACTTTATACACTTTTTATACACTTTTTATTTTATGCTAAAAAAAATTTTATGCTACAAAAAATTTACATGCTACATTCTAGTATGAGGTGAAAACAAGTGGTTAAACAGAAACTAACATTTCAAGAGTAGCCATGTGATAAAAGAATGCAAGATGTGCATGATATTATATGGAATATTTTACTTCAGACACTCAAGTTATGCTGTTTCAGAAGATACATATTGTACAATTGATCCAGTTAACTTCTATCTGTTTGAAGCAATACAATACAATACTTCTATCTGTTTGAGTGAAGCAATACATTGCTCTCAGACAACTATAATGGCTAGCTAATGATCTGTGTTTAGAAGGCGCTTCATTAACTCCAGTCCCACTCTTGTTTTATGTAAGCTCATGTAGCGATTTCAAAAGCAGTGAAGAACAACTCAGAATATTGCCAACACTTTCATTTTCTACTAGAAAAGAACAAATGCTGTTCTGCAGTCAACATTTTAATTTAAACCAAAATGGTGATGAGAGTCTAAGACAAGTGCAACTGCAGGCAAAAAAAAGGCAAAATTACTAAACTTTAGATAGAGATAAATTTAATGTTAGACTTGAAAGTTTATAAAAACATCTTGAAAAAATTGCAAGTATTTTAGGGCCAAATTCTTCTTCATTGCGTAGCTATTAGTCATTCAGTCAAAATGTAAGTTTTCTTAAGTAACAGAATAAAATTCACAACCACAAAGGGTATGTATTGCTTTAGTTCCTGCAAGATTGTGGAAATCTAAATCTCAAATTGCTCAAGTATTCTAAAAGTCAGATTGAGCTGCACAATTTCTTAAATTGTTTGCATTCTCCAGTCATTGTGAATGTAACACACCCTGGTCTTTTTAGCAAAAGAAGTATGGATTTTAGGCCACTTTATGAGATTTTGATTTGCATATGTCCAGCTCAAACATCTGGCTAAACGAGAAATAGAGGCCTTCCTCTATTTCCTCTAAAACAAACAAACAAATAAAAAAAAAAAAAAAAAAAACAACAACAACAACAAAAAAATGGAAAGGTACGAAGGGTGCATGTTGGTGCAGAAGGGCCACAGATACATCACGTACTTTGTTAGAAAACTTCTGATGATACTTTTCCCCTCTTTGCTTTTTGCACTTGTGAGCTCACACAGCCTAATACTCTTGTACTGGGGCAGAGATTTAGTGCCAGTCTGGCAAAAGAGACACATCACTCTTCAGTGCTCTTGGGACTGACTATCAGTCTGGTGACAAGGTGTCTCAGGTGTCTCGCTTTCTCTTCCTCTCCTGGGATACCTGTCCTATGAGATGCAGGCGTAATGGAACAGGCCTGAAGTGATTTTCACAGTCTGCCTCATGTCTCTCACATGATCAAACTGAACAAAACCAATTCTCTCCCTTTTGCTGTCTCATCATCCCCATAGTAGAGGCAATGACTATCTTGGCTGGTACCATTAAACTTCAGGGAACTGGAAGTAAGTCTTCAAACCTTATGAGAATTATGAAGATGTATATACTGGGATGTGAAAGGATAAGCTGTGATTATTTTTTTCTACCTTGAGCAGACCTTGAGTGACTTGACATGTGAGCCTGTGCAAACCTCATGCAGTTCAACAAGACCAAGTGCAAAGTCCTGCTTCCAGGCTGGGGCAATCCCAAGCACAAATACAGGCTGGGAGGAGAATGAATTGAAAGCATTCCTGAGGAGAAGGATGTGGGGGTGTTGGCTGATGAGAAGCTCAACATGAGCTGGAAATGTGAGCTTGCAGCCCAGAAAGCCAACCTTATCCTGGGCTGCATCAAAATAAGCATGGTCAGCAGGTCCAGGGAGATGATTCTGCCCCTCTACCTTACTCTCGTGAGACCCCACCTGGAGTACTCCGTTCAGCTCTAGGGCCCCCAGCACAAGACATGGAAGTATTAGAACAAGTCCAGAGGAAGGCCACAAAGGTGATCAAGGGGCAGGAGCACTTCTCCTAACTCTCTCTCCAAGCAGAGAGAGTTAGAGTTGTTCAGCCTGGAGAAGAGAAGGCTCCAGGATACCTTATAACAGCCTTCCAATATCTAAAGGGGGCCACAGGAAAGTTGGGCAGGTACTCTTTGTCAGCAACAGGACAAGCGGTAAAGGCTTTAAACAGAAAAAGGGTAGGTTTCAGTCAGATCTATGGAAGAAAATCTTTACTGTGAGGTTGGTGAGGCACTGGAAGAGGTTGCCTAGAGAAGCTGTGGATGCCCCATCCTTGGAAGTGTTCAAGGCCAGGTTGGATGAGGCTTTGAGCAACCTGGTCTAGTGGGAGGTGTTCCTACTCATGGCAGGCGGGTTGGAAGCAGATGATCTTTAAGATCCCTTCAAACCCAAATCATTCTATGATTCTACCGTTCTATGAAACTGTACAGCATTGTTTGGCCTTCTTGGTAGTTAAATGACCTTCCAAATTTCACATCTTGCTAGTGTTTTTACCTTCTGTTATTCTAGTAAGGACGGTATGCCTGGAATCATAATTAGAAGAGTATCTTGAAATATCTTCATTCCTCTCCTATGAAAAAGGTTGAGGCACGTTCAGCCCAGAGAAGAGAAGGCTCCAGAGAGACTTCATTGTGGACTTTCAATACATAAGAGGTCTTGTAGAAAGGATGGAGTAGGACTCTACTCAGGTAGATAATGATAGGACAAAGGAGAATGGTCTTAAATTAAAAGAAGATAGAGTTAGACTAGACTTTAGGAGACTAGATAGTCTTCACTGTGAGGTGACTTCTCTGCCTATGGAAGGGGGACTGGAGTGAGATGATCTTTAAGGTCCCTTCAAACCCAAGCCATTCTATGATTCTATGAAATGAGCAACATAATGCCTTTCCCGAATAATAATGTAAGGAGATTCATGAGAAGTCATTCTCTATTGATGAATGCTTGTATATTGGAAATACTTAGATAAACACTCAGCAGTAGACATACAAGCAGCCCACTTGACTTCAGAACATAATTTTAAATATGTATATAAGTATTTGTAAAGGCTGGATCTTTGTAGATGTAAACTCTAGCTGTTTTTAAGGTAAATAATCCTTTTATAAAGTTCAGCCAGCACAAAGTGTTTTGCAATTTTCTTAATTTTCTTGCCATAAATAAAAATAATTAAAAAAAAATGGCAGTGCCAAGCTGGAGACTCAGCTTGAGAGTTTCACTTAGGCAGTTCTTAGAAATCAGGTCTTTCCTCATGGCTTGCTGCATGAGAAAACCCACAAAAATGATCTTTGAAGGAGTTCTTCCTTATTTGTCTTATTGTGCCAGACATTCTTAGGTGAAACAATCTCCACAACTGTAGGATTTCATTGCAACCATTTTCTTTTTAAATGTTTATAGAAGCAGTTTCATTTGGTTGATTATAGAGGAACAAAAATTATAGCTCCCTCTTAACAAGAGGGATTAGAGGATGAGCTGCTCTGGCTCCAGCAGCAAGCCTTGTATGGAGAGTGTTATTACTTGATTTAACATGCTAGAACATGGCCTTCTCCTTTCTCTCACAGGAAATAGAGGGGTGGCCTAAATATATATAAATATATATATATATGTACATGTATATATAGTTGATCTTTATCCATCCTTTTTTTTAACACTACTCAGTCTCAGTTTATCTATTATTTGTCTATTAGTCTATCTACAACACTACTTAATAATCTTTTTTATTATTATTTTTATATGAGATGTTGGAAAAATATGACTTTGAAACCAATTATATACTTGTTACAATTTCTCTTCAAAATATGATTTTGTAAGATTTGACACACTAACTGGATTCACTGCTGTGTTGAGTCTGTCTAGGATGAAGCCACCTTTCCCTACAGGAGCCCACACAGTGCTGTGCTCTGCACTCATAGCTGGAACAGCACTGATATCACTCCAGTGACATGTCTATTGCTGCACAGTGCTGGCACAGCATCAGGACTCCTTCCAAGCCCCCAAGAGCCAGCAGGCAGGGGGTGGGCAAGTGACGAGGAGGGGACATTGCCAGGGCAGCTGACCTAAACCAACCAAAGGGATATTCCATAACACCTGATGTCACACTCAGCAATAAAAAGGAGGGCTCTTGTGGGAGAGGGGGCTGTTCCTCCTGAACAACCACTACATGTGTTGAGGCCCTGCTTCCCAGAATGTGGCCAAACATCACTCGTTGATGGGAAGTACATGTAGAGAATTATTTTTTTTTCCTTCTCTCTGTGCTTCTGCACAGACTTATTGCTTCTTTTGTTTCTTTTTCTCCCCATTCCCTTTCCCTTTAATTAAACCTTTCTCATCTCAAACCTCGAGTTCTCTGCGTTGTATTTTCTCCCCCTTCCTCTTTAAGGAGAGGGGGAGTGAGAGAGAGCGGTTGTGGTGGAGCTCGGCTGCCCACCTGAGTAAAACCACCACAACTCCACATGTACACTATAGAAAATGTTTTATGACGTGAATTTTAGAGGAAAAATAGGGACCATTAGGACTTCATAATTTATTTATCACCTGATTAGGAAAAAAATCATTTGACCCAGTTAGGAAAAAGGAAAGGGGTGCTTGGTTACCTCATTGAAGACATATTTACAAAGAAGTTTCTTGATACCATTTTGACAAGATAAAGAGCTTTTAAAGTGTAGGAAGTGTAATTTATACTCACTTGAAAGCTTTTGAACTGTCACTGCAATGAAAAGTAGCTTTACTGCAAATAAGATTCATTCCTCAAAATTTTAGTTTTTTATTTGAGGTTGGAAAGTAAACAATTTTAGTCTGAAAGTTGCTTTCATGGTAAAAGCACTGATACATGTACCTATTTCTGTGATGGTAAACAATCCCATGAATTAATCTTCGGAATGATGCATCTGTATCCAGAATACTGTCTTTTATCTGGTCATGGTGTCAGACCATAGTTCCATATGAAGCCAGCTCTCTATGCCATAGTGTTGAATTAAGGCTCAGTAAAAAGTCAGGAACCGATCCTGTAAAGAACTATAAATGTAGTTGCTATTATTGTAGGTTTTTTTTTAGTAGTACCGGGCTTGTGACACAAATAATCCTCATTAGGGCTGGGACAATGCATTTAAGCTATTTAAAAAATAAATAAATAAATACTGGTTTGAAAGCTTGACTATGTGCACAGTCATAACCACCTTATGGCACATTAGGTATTTTCCCTTTGTTTTGTAAGGAAAATAAAACTATGTATCATGAAAGTGATCATTATATATTGTACATTATAACAATTGCTGTCTGTTTTTTTGAGCTGTTTAAGGAAATCAAAACTGTTTTTTTGTAGTTTCTTCCAGGATCTGCAGTATTTTGTGAAATGTTGCTTGAAATATATATTGACAGTAATTTTCAATCAAGAGAAAAGATGGCTACTAGCATAATCTAGGATGCTACCTGTTTAAATGGATTATTTTTTCAATTGTTTAAAAAGCTAAACGCTGATTTGGAAACTTTTTCAGTAGCTTATGTCTGATTTATATTGGTTTAGTTTGTACCAATGTTAAACTGCAGCTAATATACATGATCATCTGTGATATATATACATGATCATGTACAGGTGTGTGTGCGTATAGGTTTACTGAGTTAATCTGTAACTAAAATAGTAAAATTGCACCACCATATAAATCACACTCTAAGATTAAGAAACTGTTCCAGTTAGAGAGATTTAACCATAAGTTGAAACCAAAAGTAGCTTAATTCTGCACAACGTTCTACTTGTCCCACTGTAAGTACATTTCTAGCTGGAGAATTTATGAAGAAGCAATGCCAGGAAAATTATGCCTGTGGAACTGGGCAGTGAGGTCTGGGCTCCCTGATGGGAGCTCCTGCTGCCTGAAGAAACCTTGCAAAGTGGCTGGTAATGAAGCAAGGAATGCTGTTGAGGGGGAGTATGAGGATGGGATGAGGTTTTCTCTTTCATTCTTAGCTAAATTCAGTGTCAGTACAGGCACTGAAAATGTTGTTTACCTTAAGAGAGAGAACTATAAGAACAATTTGGACCACTATGACAAGCCTATGACCAAGCAAATCTTCTCTGAACATGTGATCAGGCTGAGGTGCTAGCAGTACTAGGAGAGGATTAAAGCATTATTCTGGATGATAGGTGACTCTCACTTCTCACCACTTCAAAATCTGAGAGAAAAATCTGGTTTACAGAAAGTTGCCTGATGGACAAATATATGCACACAGAGTGCAAAGCTTCAGTCAGCTGGAGATGAGAAACGGAGCCAATGCTAATGAATAAATATTTTGTACCTCATGAGTTGAAGTTCTTTGAGATCTTAGTAGTGGAATGGCTTTTATTCTTCTTCCTTTGCTCAATGACGTGACTAGAACTGAAAAGGAGGAGTAGACACAAAGGATAAAAAAGCACATCTCTAGTAAGTTTTTTTCCTTTAAATAAATCACATTGTATTTCATTTAGATTTGCCTTAACAGTAAAACTACCTGTACCACTTTTCTGTGGCAATTTCCCAGCACTGTTTAAGTACACTTATCATTTTGATGAAATTTTGAAAATAAAAAGAGGAAAAACTAAAAAAAAAAAAAGAAAAATCTAAAGATGCACATTACATTTCAGAACTGCATTATCCCAATACCTTCACTTGGGGATTAAATATCCTGTATTTAAATACCTTTAAAAATAACCTTTAGCATTGGTACTGTATATGACCTTAAGCCAAGTCACTACCCTTGTTGGTACCAACCTGAACATGAAATGAAGTTTGTCAGTCAGGCAACACACACTTCATGAGGGACAGACCTAGTGTGGGTAGCTATTCCGGTGGCCTTCACTTCACTTCACCATGAGCTGCCCCATCCACTACCTGACTCCTCTGGATCACCTTGCTCAGGCACATCCTGTGTGCCTCTGTGTCTAGAAGACTCATATACTGCTTATGTCAGCCACAGCTGCAGCTTCTATAAACAACTCATTGCACCCAGGGCACCCAAACTGCTGCAGGAAGGAATCTGAAACAAATCCATTATCAGACTTGGTAAATGGAAGGGGAGCTTTTGTCCCAAAAGATTTCTCACTCCATATTTTACTCTTGACACTTGTGCTGATGTGGTGACTCTACCTGAGGTAGAGTGAATGCTCCTTCCTTGAAGGCAATGCTACCTTCATTTGGGCAGTAGTTTCAGGGGAGTGAGGTCATGACCGTGGCTCACCCTCAAATGAGCAGAGGTCTTTGACAAGGGTTATAGACAACCACTAGACAGGCAATGTTTAAGATGACCTTCCACACTTGTAAAACACCATCATGAAATGCACCCAGTGTCCCAATTCACTCCCCTCTTCTTCTTTCTTGCAACTTTAATTCACAGGGTGTGAGTTACTTACAAGCTGGAGAATTGACCTCCCAAATCTTGGGAGTGGAAACACTGGAAGTCTTCTACTGGTCTGAGAGATCTTTGGTGAAAACAGTGTCTGCCTGCTAGCTATTCTCCATAGCTTTCCTCATGTCTACTAGTGATTCACTTTGTGATGTTTGCACCTCCTTTCTATTTCAAAGTCTGAACGCAAGAGTCTTCCCTCTATCTCTGTAGAGTTGGACACAGCAATTGACCAGGAGAAACTGAAGTGTTAAGGATTCCTGAAAAATAGAGAGGAAAAAAGAGGGAAGTAACAAATTCAGTGACCCCAAGATGTTTATCAAACATATTAACTTCATTAGTTTTGTTTCAAAACATATCTTAACAGGCTAAATAATAAGAAATATAAAAATAAAAAAAAAATTAAAAAAAAACACCTTATTTGGCAAAATAAGTTCCAGAAGTATTGTTTGGAAACAGATGGTGCCATCAGCTATTTCTATTTTTTTAAGAGTCTGAGAAAAATGACATTGCTCTGAAATATACCCAGGTAACAGACTCACAGATTAGACTAATAGAGAGAGAAGAGATTTTTTTGTGAGTTTCATGAAGTGAGAAGTTGTTTTGTGTTTTTTTTTCTGCTACGTGAGAGGCAACATGTTATTGGTGTGACTGGCCATACAAAAGCAGTCTGTGGAGTTTTTCTGATATGTGCACTGCATAGCAGAGTGGACAGATTTGCTATTTGTGGCCAGCAGTGAGCTGTTTTGGCACTAGGTTGAAATTTATACGTACATGCTGCACTTGACCACTGCTGTCTCCTGAACAAGATGTAATGCTCATATCTGATTAGCCCCTGGTTTTCCCTGAGAAGGACCATGCAAAGTACTAATGGAAGACAGTTCTAGATGGTTTTTATCCATACAACTGTAGTACATCTGCCTGAACAAATATACATATGGGGCAGTGTCAGACAGCTTGTGTTCCCTAAATGAAACTCATAAGGCATTAGTCCCAGTTTTCTAATCTTCTAACAACTTCATTTGTTCTCAAACTTCTAGCAATCTAAATATCAACATCAACAGCTACATCAGATGCTTTGATGAAAATGATAGATGAAGGTGTTTTGGATCATTGTCCCTGGGCAATCTAGTTCAGTGCCTGTGGACACTAAAACCAGACTATTGACTTTCCAGTGTGCCTAAGAGCCATGCCTGAGTTGACTGCTGGCAATGGGAGGATTGGTTTTGACTTTCAGGCCAAACATCCTGTTTCATCCTTGTAGTAACAGAAGACTAATTGTTTTAGGCATGCACCTAGGTACTGCTTTTAACTTCTTACTTTTATTATTACATGTATTATTATTATTTATTTATTTCTTCCCTGTTCCTAGTGAACCAAAGCTGTGAACCCAGTGATCTCTCACAATTTCATGCAATTGGTAAGAAATTTAGTTAGCAGTAAAACTATGAATTCAGACATGTTCTTTGCTAATGTTTACTTTATTTTTCTCATATTCTACTGTTCTCTAAACATATGAGATTGTGAGTGATTTATGAAATGAAAAAGTTTCTTTTCAGCCTGTCAGATAGGGATTGTTGTGGAATAGCAATGGTAACACAAAGTTGAACATTTTGGTTCTGAGGTATGAAGGCAATGGAAGGCTTAAAGACTTGCTAAAATGCCTTTGGCCAGCCAGCCAGACAGCTGGACACTGTCATAATGTAGATGCCTCCATACTGTAACTGAAGATATACTCAAATACCCACTTCCTGTCCTTCTGCATTCAGCTTTCCTCACCCAGAGGGCAAACTGACATGCCAAAATAGAGCCAGAGTATACACACCAATATGTAGGTGATTGATGTGGCTGGTCAGGAGTGAAGACCTAGACCTGGAGTTGAGAGATCCTGCCTACCTGTAGCTGCCTATTGGTGCAGCTACACCAATACCCAGAGAAGTCTCTGCAGTGACTGGAGAGACATTGGAATCTCTGCAGGGTAATTCAGAACAAAAACTCTTATAATAAACAGGGCAGGTGCCTTCAGACAATGTGGTATGAATACTTCCATTTAAGTGTCCAGAGCATCTCATATATGATGCTGATATTCTAGCATCTCCAGTTCTAAACAGCATTACAGGTGTTAATTTCTGTTTTCATCTGCACAGAAGCATATGGATATATTTTCCACAGAAATGCAAGCCTCATTTTGCAATCTCCTCCTCACCAAAGAGAAACTCTGGGAGCCTGCTGGGGCAGCAAATGAGCCGTATCTTTCAAAACTGTTGACATCTGGATCTGCGAGAATCCTGCTCAGTGGGTTCTGGGGTTTTCAGGCACTCTGCAGCATAGATAACTTCACCTGTGGCAGAGGTACTCCCTCTTAGTGTCTGCCCCTAACTATTTGCAGCTATGCAAGTGGGTAATTATAGTGAACTTCAAGGCTCTGAAGTCCCAGAAATAATCAGTGGAAAGAAATAGCTGCATTCTCTTTCTCCAAAATGTTTTCAAAATATATGTGAAGGACTGGAGATAGGTTCAATGCTTCTCTCTTTCTTTTCTGTTTTGCTATAATTGTCTCCCTTTATCAAGAAAAAAACATATGGATTGCAAACATTGCCCTATGAGTACTCAGCAACACACATGAAACCAGGATGCAGAGCAAGGCATAGGCATGAATGAAAGGACAGCAGCTGCTGCTGCCTCCGAGGACTGCTGCAGTGAAAGGGCACTGAGGCCGAGTGCCTACAGGATTCAAAGAGGCTGGGCCAGGGCTGCAGGATCTGGTCTGCCAATGTGTTCAGAGGATATGCACATAGAAAATTATTTGGAAACTACTTTTATGGCTGTAATTTCCATGTGGCGCCAGAAAATATCTAACCTGAATCTGACCCCAGGGAGTTGTTTTCTAGAGCAATATTATTTCATTAGCCCACGGTATTTTCAGAAACACACAGGTAAGAAAAAAGGGTGCTGTTTCAATCTTTACTTTTTTTTTTTTTAATTATTACTATTTTTATTTTTTATTTTTTTTACCCTGGGAAATCTGCTTTATGAGGGTCCCGTTATTGCCACTACCAGCCACATATTGCATACAGCTCCTGCACTTCAGGTTACCCTCTGTTTTGCTGTGCCAATGCTGATATATAAGTCCACATTTTTAAATGAACTTTTAAAATTGTACAGACTTGTTTTTAAATCAGGATTAAAAATAGCCGTAGAGAGGTCCCACAATGAGACAGTCTAGATGACAAGGGACATTTGGTTAAGGGTAAAGGAGTCTGAAGAATTAACATGGGGAATAACCTAAGCAGGTTTCATTTGCATTTCCTTTAGGACTACTGTTTTTTAAAGAAAGTTATACATTTAGATGCGTACTGGGTCTCAGAAGAGAAGGGGGAGTGAAGATAAAGAAAAAAAGTTATCATGGCAAAGGCATCTGTGTCTTACTGTTTTTGCCCTAAGAAGATATTACCATCACACACTGGCATGAGCAGCATGTGGCTGACACAATCAGACAGAGGAAAGAAGTGGTTGTCAAAAATCACTAGTGGAAAGGGCCTAGCAAGAGGAACTAGTGACTGCAGTTGGGATAAGGACAGCTAGCAAGGAAGGAAGTTATCAGAAAGAGTAAAGAGTAAAAAGAGAAGACAGCTTCAGCTTAAGTACAGTCAAGACCAGTTTAAGACCAGCAAAGCGACTCTGCCCAGAAGCCCAAGCTGCTAATAGCAGATAGGCAGTACCGCCTCAGGATGAAATTTGTTTGGGCTGATACACAGTGAATACAGTTCCTTACAACAAGAAAAGGAGAGTGATTCTTATCTGTTCAGTTTGGGGAAGGAGGATGTGAGTATTCCTGTTGGGGATTTTTCTCACTCAAAGTGGGAAAACTCTTCTCTCTCAGGAAGCCTATGCTCTTTGTTAGCTAGAAGGGCTGCAGTGTAACTTGTTGCCAGTCAGGCATTTTCTAAAACGGTGCATTTTCCATCTTCCTGGGTAGACATGTCAGCATTTCAGGAAAGACAAGCTGAAGGTGGACTCACTTCAGCCAAGGCCTGGCAGAGGTTGTCATTATTATTTAAGATGGAACAAAGTGCTCATTAATGAGGCAGCAAGCTAAGCAAAGCTATTTCTTTTCAGTGTTTGTGCATCTACATAATCTTCAGCAGCACTCCAAACTATACTGTAAACCTTGGTCATGCCAGTTAGGCTTCCTGCTCTTATTAGAAATATCTGTCTTCTTCAAGACAGGGAACTTGGGATGACCTTTACTGACTTCTACTTGTAAGTGGATTTCTAATGTTAAACAAATAATTACCTCTGTTTTGATATATCCAAGTGCCCTGGGTTTGTTATAGCTTTTTATCATGAAATGTAGTTGCCCTTGCCCTTGATGGCTGAGACCCAACCTAAGTTGTCTCCTGGCTTTGGAAGAAGATGGTGATCTCGTTCTGTGCAGTTTACAGCAAAGCAAATCTATTTTAGCTCCATTTAATCAAACTTCTGGTGAATCTTCTATGCAAAGGAATACTACATAGACCCTTGAGCATTCCAGTCATTGTGGCATACATCAAATAAATTTGTTGTTTTTGTTCAAATGATAAACAAAGAAAAAGAATCCAATTCAGCAGCAGCAACAAACTGTCCTGAATGAGGTTAGCTGTGATTCAAAGCAATTGTCTTTTTTCTTTTGTGCTTTTATACTGATTACAGTTTGCAGACTTGTGCTTCCAAGAGCTTGTTTACATCTTGTAATGAAACTTTTTTGAGTCCCTATTCTTTTATTAATTTTCTGGGAATCTTATTTGAACTTTCTCAAACATGAAGATAAATAAATGAGGAATTCAGTCCTCACATGCATATCCCCTAAACACACGTACACCTGTCATTTCACTTCATCACTTTCTATTATTCTTCTGTGCTGATACATTAAGATCACAGATGGTAAGTGACCCACATATTAAAAGTTTATGTTAGACTGATTGCAGGTATACATTGTTGACACAAAACTGATTCTTTATCACAGTGTGTTGATGAAGCATTCAGTGTGATCACAAAAGGTGACAATTTCACTCAGGTAGTTTCTAACATTGTTCTGAAAAAGATAATTACCTACTATAGATTCATTTTTAAATTTATATGGTGTTAACTTCTCTCACATTGTACATGTTGGCATTTTATGTTTATTTGTTTTCATAGTATATCCTGATTGCAAAGTGATGCAAAAAGTACTACAGAGTTAGGATGGTGTACAAAGCTGTGTTTTTTATATCAGGTTCCAGTAGATCTGCAGCCATTATTCTATAATCTCCATTTTGACAAGGGTGTCATAGTATATTTGTGTTTCATTCCTATTATCATCTTGCCATTTATTGTGAACTGGAATAAAATTGTGAGTTTGCCTCAATGAGATTTCCTTGTAAAGTACCAAAAATAAATGTGAAAGCAAAATAGGATCACTTACACTTTTCCAGTAATTTATCCTCAAGCAGTTATAAGGTGTTTTATTTTTATTATTATTATTATTATTTAGCTCAGTTATAAAATATTTATGTAGAAATACTCATGGAGAAGCAGCACGTCATTCAAAGAACGTCTGGCAGTAAGGGGTAAGGTGCACATTAAAAATAAATTAGAACACAATACTCATTAAACAAACACTGGCAAAAATAAGAGTGCTTAGAACATAATTTTCTAAAAATGTACAACTGCAGCAAGCTCCAGTGGTGCATATAGTAAGTGAAGTTTGTTATTTTTGTACAGCTGCTTATCTGTTACATGCCATTTCCCACTGTAAGGGGAGGCAAGCTGCTAATTCATTCAAATCATCAGTGAAAAATGCAGTCCCCTGTGCATTTTTTTTTTTCCCAATTAGAAACTCTCTCCTTCTGTGATTCATACAACTGTTATTTATTTACCTTACAGTATTACCGAGGACCATAGTGTCATTATGCTGGCTACCCTACCTACAAAAGTACTTTTGATTCAACTGTACAGTCAAAAGCTCTGATACTGGAAAAGCTTAAAGCTGCATAATGAGACCACCCTGGTTAACGTTAGGCAAGTAAATGTCTTTGATGGTTCTGGGTTTGCTGGTTGGCTCTTGCCAAAGAGAAAAGGAGAAAGTAATAGCAAGTGAAAAATAAATACTAATAAGACTTAATCATGATCCTGAAGCATCAGAAACCCAGAAGGGACCAGGACCCCACTGGAGATACAGAATATCTTTATGAGGGAATATTTTTTATGGCACTCCTCCTGCGAAGTGATCAGACAGAATTCTATCTAGAACTTTCAAATATATATATATATACATTTAAAAACACCTTTCAACCAAGTGCATAGGCTTTTTTTTTTTTTTTTCTAATATCATTTGGTAAATAAAGTAAATAAAATACTCAAGCATACAAAGAAAGAGAAGAGTAAGAGAGGAGCAATTTCTATCCATAGTTCCCAGACATAATAATGGCAATTATCTGCATCAACTAAAAAGAAATATGTGCATCCGCTTAACAAAGGGGTGGGTGAACTTTAACTTGGAATTATCATAAATATGTGCAGAATATAAGATTTTAGCAATTCATCTTCAAAGCAGTATATCCTTTCCATTACACTTGCTGCAGAGAAGATTATCTGGGGATAATTATATAATTATATAATGTATATAATTACATATATATTATAAATAATCTTTAACTCTTATTTGTGTTGATGTGATACAGATTGGGCAAGGTGTACTTTACCCCTGAATGATAAAACTAGCTGCCATTTATAATTAATTTTCATACCTTTCCTCCTTTCAGTAGGTGGATAGAGACAGAGTATGTTACCTTTTGGGATTGCTCTATATGAGATTTAAGGGTACAGCACTATATGCAATAACAACTGTATAACTGGGTGGAGAGTTCACTGTGCTTCTCCTTCCCTGGCTGCCAATTAAGTTGTCACAGTTCAATATTTTCCTGCTTTCCCTACTGGAAGTGTGTAATCCAGTGGTTTCTACCTGTTGGTGGCCTATGCCCTAAGCCATGTTCTCTTTTACAACTCAATTGTGTGTACTGGGAGTTTTGTGTGATGCATCCATCATTCCTCCCACTCTTATTTTCTTGGACTCTTCATTAATTGATTTTGTGCCACAGGTTGTAGTATATCAATTCAAGGAAAAAGAATGAAGGCCTTCAATGATTTTATTCCAATCTTGATGGACCATATGTATCTGAAGTTAAGTATAAGATCATTCACCCTTTGTTGAGACTGAGTAAGGAATTCTTTCTTTTGCCAATTGTAAAATATTTCAGGCATGTAACTTACGTTATCCCTAGATTAATAATGTGGGATTTTTTGTGTCTTATATTTAAAAGTTCAGAACATTTTTTTCCCAGTAAGCTTATTGTTTAAGGGCAATTGGAAACAGAAAATAGACCATGATAATTTGTGTTATTGTTAAACTGATGCTTATTTATTCACTAGGTAAATGGAGGAAAAGGTCATATGAGGCATTGTCATCTTGTCATTTTTGAATATATATTCTGATTTAATTGAAGGAGATACATCATCTTCAATGGGGAAAATGAACAATTTGCTGTCACAATCACTTTGGAAGATACGCACAGTGGTTAAATTAGGTATTGAAAAGGTTTTAGCTGTCCAGAGAGAAGTTTGTTAGAATGGTCAGTCTTCACTCTGATAAGCTCACTAATGCTTGGATTGCTGGAAATATTGGCATTTTCACTCCTTTTTGAACAGAGTTTCTCACGTGCATGTACAGTTGACTTACAGTTTTTGCCTAATCAGCTTTTGAATTCATATAAACTGGTTACTTCCTCTAAGCTAACCAGATGACTCGAGAAATATTTCTGTCAAATCTTCTTTTCACAATCCCCTTTCCCTACAGATGATGACTACAATGGATGAGGTACTGGCAAATATAGAGTGCAGTGGTCTTGCAGTGGTCTCACAGTGGTCTGTGGGGGTCTGCTGCAGTAGAGAGAGTTAGCACTTTGTAAGTTGCTGATTGCTGTGTTTAAAACAACTTAGGCTACGTTCTTGGTTAATTTTGTAGGACTAGCAGTTAGATTATAGTTGTTTTTTTTTAATGATTGTGTTGGTATGGAGACTAGGGATGGGACAGGTCCAAGTCTAGGTAAAAGAACTGCCTAAAAATAAGGACTAGAGATAAACTGTGTTGGATGAAGTTTGGAGGGGAGTAAGCAAGTCAGTAGGGAGGAAAGTCAGTAGGCAGAAAAAAAAGTAGGATTTGTTGTATTGCAAGTGATGTGTTTTGGTGGGGAAGAAGTTGGCATTGTAGGAGTTGATGAATTCATTCACATTAGTGTCCATTTCCTCCATCTCTTGTAGGGTGATACTTTTTTCATCTGAGGAGGAAACAGATTTTGTCTTGATTTTTTTTTTTTCTGGGATTTTATCTTGCATGACATCCAAGAGAGCTACTGAATTCTGTTCTCTCTTGCTGCATTGTGCTTAAAGTTAAATGCAGAATGCAATCAATTTTATTGTCCTTTTGCTAGGCACAATTCAAAATCCCAGCTTCCCTCCTCCTTGCTCACAGTCCAACACAAGATCCATTTCCCATGAATGCTATCATTGAGAAACAAAAGTGATAGATTTTGTCTGCTTAGTATTTGTGCAGCAGCAGCATACATCCCAGAAGTCCTAACAAACTGCTTGGAGGCAGCACTTGTTGTCCATCTGAGTAGAGAAATGAGAATCATTTTTTAGATAGACATTATCTCTGTGTCTGCCTGGAAAAAGTGTGGGCAGTATTGGCTTGGCATGAGACTTGTAAGGAAACTCTGCCAATTTCTCTGATGATGCCAGTCTAAAGCAAAGATATGACAGCCAAGAGGGATACTTGCAAGCAGTATGTGTAGAGAGAGATATAGTATCTTCCTTGGTGAACTGATTAGATGTGGATTTATGACATCACATAGCCTGATAACTCCGGGAAGCCAATACTGGTGCCTTGGAATCAGGTCAGTGGAAAAGAGTGAAGGGGAGTCTCTTGTTTGAAGACACAGTGATTTATAGCCAGTAAAATTCATGGAAGGAGCCTCTCTGTGAAGAGATGAAGCCCTATCGGCACTCCAATTAGCTATGTTTATAATTGATGGTATGAGTGGAAATCACTGTGATTCATGACCAATAATATTCATGACAAGAGCAACTCTTTCATTTCAGGGAAAAAAGACCAAGAACTGCTCTAAATTGCACATGATTGTGATTAATGACTAGGGAAGATAAATGGTGAGTGGGTGCCTGAGACCAGTGTTGTGCTGAGAAATCTATTTAAGCCACTTTCAGAGGAACAAGAAGGAGAGGAGGGAATAGCTGTGTGAGCATCACTGCTTGTCAAATACCTCCCACAGACTCTAATGGGGCATTAGGGGTTGTGCAGATAGTGCAAAACTGTAGAAATGAGAAACTGGCCAGAATTCTGTTTTACTGATTCTCCAACCTTTTGTCTGCCGTGAGCACATTGAGTGCTTTGTGTTATATCCAAACTTTTCTTCGTGATCAAAGAATCCCAGGTGAAAATAAATGGAGAGGGGGAGGGAGGAAAGAAAGAACCAGTGGCTGAAGCTGATAGAAAACACAGAACAAGAAGTAGGGCTAGTTCTCTACACCTTATTTCCTAACAGACTTTGAAAGTGCAGAGGGTCTCCAGCTGAGTGGGTAGGATGACAATCAGCACCTGCAGAGCAAGACAGTGGACATTGTCAGAACCTCAGAAGAGCTCTTTGAGCTCTTTCCCCTCCCAGAGGGGAAAAAAAAAAAAAAAAAACCACTTTAGAAATCAGATCTGAGGGAACTGAAAGAGATTTATTTGGAAAAGGAGGGAGGGGAAAAGTGCATTAAGAGAAATAACCATCAGAGATGAGAGCTCTGTCTTTTTAACCCAAGAGTCTGGGGGCTCCTTTTGATCCTGTTCAAAAGATAGCATCATCTACAACTTGTTCAAAGTATTGTAATGAAAATTTTCCACCCTTCCTTCTTTGCCATATGCTCATGGCAGAACTTACATTCAGTGAATAAATCCATCTAGAGAATATCTTCAGTAACATATCTTAATAAGCAATTTTTCATCTCTTTACCCTCACAACAATCCTGTTTACGAAAAGTTTCAGCCTATTAAGTTTGAGCTTTCCTACCAAAATTCTTAAACTGGAATATTTTTTTTTATTAAAAATATCTGGTTGTATACAGAAATGGCTTACTACTGGCTTAGCAGATAGTATCTGTCATCATTACCTAGTATCCAAATGCCCAAGTCATCGACCAAAACTCCAGTAAACTGTCATCCAGACACTGAGGAAAAAAAAAAATCCTAATACATTCAACAGATAGCAACTGTTGACAATGAATGCAAGTGAGGATATAGTAACACTAAAAGACTTCTCATTGAAATTTAGGTCTAGTCTGCCTAGAAGCAAGGTGTCAAATTAACTACATGCACTTATATTTGCAAAAATACAGGTTTTAGATCACAGATTAGAAAATCAGAGCTAATCAGAGCTTGGCCTTGAAAAAGTATGCTGTTGACATTGAACTCCTGTTCATGCTGAAGTTCCCACCCTCCAGGGAAATGAGTTAGTTGCTTCTCGCATCTTAGTATCTGATGCTTGGCTAACTTTAAGTCCTAATAACTTGACCCTTTATTAGTGTTTTTTGACCTGTTTAAACATAAAAATTTCAGTATTATTTTCTTTCTGTTATAAATATCAGCCTATTTCTGTATTTCTTTCCTGCAATATTTGTATTACATTATTTTAGACCATTTCCTGTCTTTCTTGATGAATTTTTTTACAGAAAATTACCATTAAAATCAGTTACTTCAAAAAGATTGACTTTTCTTTTAACTTGGTACTGATTCTTATCAATTTTCTGGTTTCTAGGTTGCATGTGGAAGTCATACGCCCCACAACAAAACAATAGTATAAATTGCACCAAAGCAGTACAAACAATTTGACAAAAAGAACTTGAGTAATAAACAGTACATTTATTACTTCAAGCACAAATAATATCTCAAAGCAGGGCTTAATGTTAGGTCCTCATCTAGTTGGAACATTTGTTTCTGTTAGGTATCATTTTCACCTACTTCCCTGAAGAAAACAGGCTGAGATAATCTCACTAACAGCTTCCTCTTGACCACTACCCCTAAAACTATTTTAACTTGATGAAATTTTAATCCCATTGAAATCAAATTTGATGGAGGGAAAGGAATCTCAAGGACAATTAAGATACTGCAGGTTTCAAGAAAACTAGTAGAATGCTGAAGTGTGAGTTAGTGTCTTCAGTGAGGAAAACAGCTGTTTTTCAGAACTGGCAAAAATATCAGACCCATCCTGCACAGACAGAAAGTGTCCAGCAAACCAGAAATGAATACAACATCTTGCAGTTAGAGGGATTTCCAGGGAGACACAGTGCATCCACCATGCTTTACTACTTCTGATGCTCATAGGAAAAAAAAAATAAAATAAAATCTGTATTTATATAAAGGCTGCTGTTCTACATTCTTCTCTTATTTTTACTCAAATATTCAGAAAGTATTTATGTGGCTGCAAAATCTGTTCTTCCTTAGGAGCTGTGTTTTCCTCTGTAGAACCAACTATAAAAATGTACCCTCCATGCGTTGCTGAAAGATGTCTTTTGCAGATTCTCTTGAACCTGAAGCAGTGAATATGGATCTCATTGAATATGTAGGCTGCAGCAATACTTATTTGAAGGCCATTCATATTCCACTGGCTTTTGACATGAACACTGCCATTAACCTATCATTTGATGCAATTTTCTTCTCAAAATGTATTCCTGCTTGAAGTAGCCCAAGCTACTGCTCCCCATAGGATTCTGAGAAGACAATAGTTCTTCACATGAGGCTGCTGAGCTGTGAACAAGCTCTGCTGCTGATGGAGATGTCAAGGGAAAAGATGATTTGAAAGAAATAAGGGAATCTGTCACAAAATGCCAGCATCTTTGATGTGTTGAAGGTTCTCCTCTTGCTGAATTCAAGAGCCTCCTAGCCTAAAAAGCAACTTCTTTTCTGTTTTCTAAGGATTTCTCTTATCTGAAGAGAAACTGGAACTGGAACCATCTTATGCTACTTTTCATTAATAAAATTTCATTTGTCAGCTGGTGCAATCTTCCTTTCCTGTCAGTTCTAAGGGAGAACAGTAATTTAGTAGAAACAGTTGTATTGGAAACAAGGTCATATGCACAAATATCACTTGAAATACATTTAAGGAATTTATTGTAAACAAAAAAAAATTTTCTTTACTCATATTGTACTCTAGACAATTACAAGCCAATTCCAAAGTATGTAGTGTGGCACCGTGTTTAAGTTCATAAGCCTATAAACAGAATGTCCATTTGCAATCATACCCTCCTTCACATATTTACGCTTTCATCTTTCCAAAGATAAATCTATCGTACCAAAATGGTGTCTTCAGAAAAAAGTTTCTGCTGATATTCCTGAAAGCACAGAAGTGTTCGAAATCTTGTGAAAATATCCACTCTACTGAGTTTTTAGAGAGGCAAGCAGAATGTTCCCGCAGCTGGGTTTGATGAGGATTTAAGGCAAATACAAATGCTATTTGTCATATTCAGAATGGTTTTCATAAGGGCAAACATTAAATGCCCCAATGTGGTGACCTTAATTGCTGGGAGTGAAAGATGCGTTTCATAATGAAAAAGAGTGTGGAGAGTCCTGGACTCCCGGCTACTGTGGCTACCAGCAAAGCTAACCATACTTGCCTCTGGCTCTGTTCCCTCTGTGTTTGCAGTAGATAGCTTTGCACTCCTCATCTTTCTACAGCTTTGACTTTCCTTGTTCAGTTGATTGTTACTTACCCTCCAAAAACTAAAGATTCCTGTAGTGGTATTTTGATGTTGTCAAAAAGGTTGTTCCTTTCCGTCAACTTATTTTCATTAAGTCTCTCTTTTTTTTTTTCTCCCCTACTAATTTCCTGCCATTTATCTATTGGTCAGTTGTCAAATTCATATCATCTCCAGGGTCTGATTAGTCCCCTCCTTCTCTAGCTTAATGTAAAAACCATAAAACCAAAACCATGTGTTCATGTTTATCAAATGTGGTTTTACTTCACCAGATCTTCTGCAGAGAGAAAAATCTCTTTGCATAGATCAAGCAAGGCTTAGCATATTTATGCCTTTTTATTCCCTCTTGCGTTCAGCAAAACTGAATGTATCCCAGAAGATGTAGTTAATAAAGTATTTTATTGTAGAGATGAAGATAAACGTTTTCTGAGGAAATTTCCATGTGTGCAGTAAGTATTTTTTTTCCTCTAATTTATGGTATCTACTTATTTTAGCCAGTTTGAATTATTTGGTTATGTGTATTTTGTAGTTAATACTTATGGGCATTACTCACTGTGATCCAGGGATCTTTTGCTCCACAGACATATTTGTGTGGCTCCCTGTAACACTATTACGTGCATACTAAGACAAAAGCCTACTCAAAGTTCTGCATTATCTACTTTAGGTACAAAAAGGCTGATAGATCTTTAAGGTTTGAGACAGGTATGCTTATTGCCTTCTTTATACTCTCTGTTAAAGAGAGACTTGTTGGTTTCCAGAAGATTTTTCTACATGAAAACATGAGACAGGCGTACTTATTTGGAACAAACTCAGAATCTGTCCAAACCAAAAGATGAACCTCTGCCCTTAGTATGAATTTTCACTAATCTGAGGATAATGCTCACTTTTCAAATGCTTTTTCAAAGGCAGTAGGTTGATGGTTCTTAAAATCAGCTCATCTGTTTTTCTCCAGTTACAAGAATAGCACAGTAAGCTGTTTTGGATCTGTGACAAAAATAACACTTGCAAGGATGATGGCACAGAATTTTTCAAACGTAATAATAAACAATGTCTCCCCTAAGGGGTTTACACTCAAAATAAAGACTATGCCCTAAAGGTTATCGAGACTGACAAGTCACGTGCCAATTAATCCCCAATTAAATTGATTATTTCTTATGTTTTGAACAGGATATGGACTGAAATCAGCTCATTATATATAGGCCACTATGCACTGTTAATTAGATGGCAGCATTTTTCTGTCGTTAAGTATTTGAACAGATCATGTTAATGATGACCTAGTGATGAAAAAGTTTTTTATATTGTTACTCAATGCTTCATTTGCTAAGCCTACAGAATAATATCTTTGCTATAATCAATGCAATTGCTTTAAGAAGTGCTAAAATAATTTTTAAAATGTCTCTGATAATTACATAACAGTGACAATCAGAAGCTGGAAAAAAAAAAAAAAAAAAAAAAAAAAAAAAAAGGAGGTACCTTAAGGTCAACATCATGATTTTTAGCAAACATATAAAAAATCCCATTATGCAAGTAATTTCTTTCCCACATAAGATTCCTTTTCCTCAGAACAAAACCTTTCTGTTCCTTGTGTCTTCTGATTCCTGTAGGCCTTCTCAGGTACAAGGAACTTTGCCTGTTGTAGCTACAAGGTCTGAAAATAACAAAATGATGCATAGTGAATTTAGACTCTGGGAAAGGAATTCAGAAAATGGGCTGCTTTACTTATGTTGGTTTACTCAATCTCTTTATGCTAATATTTAGCTTTGCTTTTTATTCTTCACAGCACCATGAGCATTCGTAAGATGCTGTTCAGGTCAACCTGAAATTTCACCTACTGGGCTAACTTCGGGTGTTGCACCAAATTTCAGACTCTTGCAGTTTGGCTTTGATTTTCCCAATTCTGAGTATCAGTTCAAAAGGTTTTGTTGTCCTCCTTGTCACAGATGGTTCACGGCAAGGGTAGACCTCTCCTTTATAGATAGACACAGATAGGGCAAACTACAGAACATGTCCCCAGAACTGGAAAGAAGCAGCAGAGTGGAATAGTCTGGGGCTTCTCTGAGCAGAGGTTATATAGTGTGAGTGGGAAGCATAACACACACTACAGGTGACAAGAAAAGATGTCAGGTTATTGCTTGTTTGAGAGGTCAGACAAGATCAGAATTGCCCCTTGACCATACTAGTGACTGAAATGTCAGCTAAATAAAAATGATTGTTTAAACTACATCATGGACCACTGCTTCTCTGCAAGAAACATTGCATTATGGCATATTTGAAAACCATACAGAGCCTTAGAGAGCTGGCATCTAATAATGCTGAATAAAAGCATTGTCCACTTCTATATCTGAGTAAACTAATGCTATGGACAATTTTAGAAAACTAGCAGTGGTTGTATTGGCTTCTGTAAATGCAATCACTTTTGAAGAACCTACATTTTGTTGATAGATATTCATTCAATACCTAAACAGACGGTGTGGTGTGTTTTTTTGTTTTGTTTTGTTTTGTTTTAAGTTTCATCTTCATTCCATATTTTTTCATCTCAATTATTCCACTGGGGTTTTAATCATCCCATAACTGAGAGACATATCTGTTTCCTTCACACATATCTTGACCACATTTTCTTTTCCTGAGTTTACTGATAATGATAGTGCTTGAATCAGTAGAATCAGCAAAGTAGAATCAGACCTTAGAAGTCTGTGGAAATTTCAGATTCAATTTTTCTTTTCTAACAGTTCCTTTTGAATAAGAAAAATAACCAAAAAAAAAAAAAAAAAGCATTAAAAATTCACTTTCCAACAGGGAATTTTACTTTCAAAACCAGAGAGGCAGAAGAAGGCATAGTTGTAAACAATAGGTTGTGAAGATTTAGTGAAAGTAGTGTATAGGATTTTTCAGTCTCATCAAACAAGGGAAAAGAAGTTATCCTTTCAGTGATCACTCTAAAGAAAGATGATATGTGTCTTTAGAGCTCTTTTAGATGAGAGCTAATCACTCCCATCCCTGTAAATCACACAGAATCACACAGAATTTCTAGGTTGGAAGAGACCTCAAGATCATCGAGTCCAACCTCTAAGCTAACACTAACAGTCCCCACTAAACCATATCCCTAAGCTCTACATCTAAACGTCTTTTGAAGACTTCCAGGGATGGTGACTCCACCACCTCCCTGGGCAGCCCGTTCCAGTGCCTAACAACCCTTTCAGTAAAGAAATTCTTCCTAACATCCAACCTAAAACTCCTCTGGCGTAACTTTAGCCCATTCCCCCTCGTCCTGTCACCAGGCACATGGGAGAACAGGCCAACCCCCACCTCGCTACAGCCTCCTTTAATGTACTTATACAGAGCAATAAGGTCACCCCTGAGCCTCCTCTTCTCTAGGCTGAACAAGCCCAGCTCCTTCAGCCGCTCCTCGTAGGACTTATTCTCCAGGCCCCTCACCAGCTTTGTCGCCCTTCTTTGGACCCGCTCAAGCACCTCGATGTCCTTCTTGTAGCGAGGGGCCCAAAACTGAACACAGTACTCGAGGTGTGGCCTCACCAGGGCCGAGTACAGGGGGACGATCACCTCCCTAGCCCTGCTGGTCACAGTGTTTCTGATACAAGCCAGGATGCCGTTGACCTTCTTGGCCACCTGAGCACACTGCTGGCTCATATTCAGCCGACTGTCCACCATCACTCCCAGGTCCTTCTCTGCCTGGCAGCTCTCCAACCATTCCTCTCCCAGCCTGTAGTTCTGCTTGGGGTTATTGCGCCCCAGGTGCAGGACCTGGCACTTGGCCTTGTTGAACTTCATACAGTTGACCTCAGCCCATCGGTGCAGCCTATCCAGATCCTCCTGCAGAGCCTTCCTACCCTCGAGCAGATCGACACACGCACCTAGCTTGGTGTCATCTGCAAACTTACTGAGGGTGCACTCAATGTCGTCATCCAGATCATTGATGAAGATGTTAAAGAGGACCGGCCCCAGCACCGAGCCCTGGGGGACACCACTAGTGACTGGCCTCCAACTGGACTTGGCTCCATTTACCACAACTCTTTGGGCCCGGCTATCCAGCCAGTTTCTAACCCAACGAAGCGTGCGCCAGTCCAAGCCAAGAGCAGCCAGTTTCTTGAGGAGAATGCTGTGGGAGACGGTGTCAAAAGCCTTGCTGAAGTCAAGGTAGACCACATCCACAGCCTTTCCCTCGTCCACCCAGCGCGTCACTTTGTCGTAGAAGGAGATCAGGTTCGTCAAGCAGGACCTGCCTTCCATAAACCCATGCTGGCTAGGCCTGATTGCCTGCTTGCCCTTCAAGTGCCGCATGATGACTCCCAAGAGGATCTGCTCCATGAGCTTCCCTGGCACTGAGGTCAAACTGACCGGCCTGTAGTTCCCCGGGTCTGCCCTCCGGCCCTTCTTGTAGATGGGCGTCACATTTGCTAGTCGCCAGTCAGCTGGGACCTCCCCCGATAGCCAGGACTGCTGATAAATGATGGATAGGGGCTTGGCCAGCTCCTCTGCCAGTTCTCTCAGTACCCTTGGGTGGATCCCATCCGGCCCCATCGATTTGTGCACATCCAAGTGCCGTAGCAGGTCACCAACCAGTTCTTCGTGGATGGTGAGGGCCACATCCTGCTCCCAAATAATAAATTATAAACTATAAATAATAATTCATGGAAAAAACTAATATAAATAGTGAAAATTATAAAAGCCTTTCATGGTTGCTGTTTCAGAAATGAAAAACAAACAAACAAACAAAAACCAACAACACAAAGAAACCAACAAAAAACAGCACAAATATATTTGTTTACATGTTTTGTTTAGTGAAACTGATAAACTGCAGATAGAAGAGATAGCAGTATAAGGCTCAGTGAGCTACACCATTAATCCCAATATGACTTATAATTGCATTAGATGCCTTCATTATCCTAACAGAGATGGGCTGTGCTCCTTTAAAAAGAATTTTTCTGTTGAGAAATTTGGGATTTTGTATAGGAGATGCTGAAGATTAAATGCATTTGAATCCAGATAAAACATATTAAGTAGATATTAAAGAATATATATATGTATATATATATAAGACTATCAAATAATTTTAGAAATAAAGTACTGAACATTAACAAAACAGTGGTGAAAACCTCTATTTTGGCCTCATCTTCACAATCTGCTTAGTTAAAAATATGCAGAAACATAACTAATGCAAACAGAAGAGCTCAAATAATACTATTCAGGAAAGAAATGTTATTAATCTAGCACATAACAGATGATATTAGACTAGAACAAGCTAGAAGTGGGAAATACTATTTAACAATCTAAGTGAACTATTTCTGCACACAGTACTAAATAGAACTGGGTTATAATCACTCTCACAGGCACTTGAATACCAAAGGAATGAGAACAGAATTGCAACCAGAAAAGGGGGGGGGGAGGGAGGGGAAGGAATAAAAAAGGATCCCCCACAAAATATATCGATAATGAAGTTCAAACCATTGTTTCCAAGGTTGTGCACTTCTGTGTTTGTACAAAAATGAGTACTGAAGATTATTCCACATCCCCACCATGTATCCAGCACATTTTTGCTATTCTTGTTCATTGATTGTTTATAGGAACTATTTTAGACAGAGTAGATTCTAGGAATGAGAAAATATTTTGGTACTATATATTCAGTAAATCATGTTTATTTTTCTCTTTGTGAATGTCCCGCTAAACAATGTTGTTTTCTCAAATGGGCTTGCTATTCAAATAGTTCTCAGTTGCAGTTTGGTCCCCAGCAATTCTCCCTAAATATTAATGATTTGAGAAGAGTTGGTTAGTTGCACTCAGATTTCATGCTGTGGTCTTGGCTCCTTGAATGAGCTTAATTCTTAGCATCATGTTTTTGATATGAATGCTTGCGCAGGAATCTGATGTATTTCCTACAAATACTCTCGAATATTCATTTAATACCTATTACATTGAAAAACATTCCTGAAAGTACAGTGCAGGTTCACAAAACATGAAACAGAGGTGAACTCAAGAAGATTAAATTCAGTGCACATTTCTCAGAACTTTGTGGATAGAGGTACTATGTTGGAATCCCTCAGAAGTTATAGAGAGTAGAGAGCTACTTTTTTTTTCTTTTTTTTTTTTTTGAGGGGGGGGGGTTGAATCATATGCTTTTAATTTCATTTTTTTTCTTATGTTTTACTAGACTTGAAAGTATGGAGGAAAAAAGACTTCCCATGAAAAATTTGTAAATTTGTATTCAACAAACAGCTTTCTCTCAAAACTTGTTTTAAAAGGGAAAAATTGTTAATCCTTTTTTTTTTTTTTTTAAATTTTCCTGGTTAGGAGGGTAGGTAATCACACCTAGAAAATGGAGCTGGAGGGAGATCCTAAAGGGGAAGGAGCCATTAGAGAAGGAGGTCAGTAGCTCCTTTATCCTTGAGCTAGGGAAATGTCCTTGATGCAAGGAAAGCTCATCTACATGACAGCCACTGCTGCATTTCTGTATACCACAGGAAGAGTACAGACACTCCTCACAGCCCTTTCTCTTAGTGAGGACTTGGCTCTGGGACTTGTTAAGATACTAAAATTTAATTGAATTATTTTTTTAAAAAGTCTGTCACAATAGCTTCTGAACTTCATGTCCATTTCAAATTGCAACCATTGTTATGACACAGTGAAAAAATGTTTGAAACATTTCTAACACTACATGTACTTCCCTCTTCTTTATTTTTTACAAGAACAAAACAGCAACAACAGCAAAAAATCATTTTTTTTAGACAACATGTTGAGTTTCAGTTTGGGCTCATTTCCATAGCCACAACCTCTATACTCAGAGATAGAGGTGTGCAAATGGAAACGTTTACACATCTTTAACATTAGATATTAAAACATACAGGTAAAATCATTTGCACTTACTTGCTTTATGTTCCCTTCACAGATCAACACCATTGGATTGCTGATGCTTTTACAATACATTACCGCAATTCCTTCATTTAACAGCTTGTGCTGGTTTTACCCAGCCGGGCAGCTGAACTCCACCACAACCGCTCTCTCACTCCCCCTCCTCAAAGGGAGAGAGGAGAAAATATGATCAAAAGGACACAAGGGTTGAGATAAGCGCAGGGGGATCACTCAACAATTATCGTCATGGGCAAAACAGACTCAGAATAGGGAGATCAGATAAATTTATTACTTATTACTAACAAGCTAGAGAAGTGAGTAACAAAGAAAATAAACTAAAGTCACCTTCCCCCCATCCACCCTCTTCCACCGCCCCCTGAGCATTGCAGGGCAATGGGGACTGCAGTCAGTCCCTAATGCTTTGTCCAGCCACTCCCTCATGGTCACTCTCTGCCCCTGCTCCACATGGAGTCCCTCCCACGGGATGCCGTCCTTCCCGATCTGAGATTGTGGGGGCTACCCACAGGCAGCAGCTCTTCAAGCACTGCTCCCACACGGCTCCGTACCACGGGGTCCATCCATCCCCCAGGAGCAAACTGCCCCAGCACGGGTCCCCCATGAGCGGCAGCTGCCCCCAGATCCCTTGTTCCTGCATGGGCTCCTCTCCACGGGCTGCAGCTCCGGCCCAGGGCCTGCTCCTGCGGGGGCTCTCCATGGGCCACAACCTCCTCCAGGCCACATCCACTTGCTCCACGTGGGCTCCTGACCTGATTTCAGGAGATTTTAAAGATGCAGGAAAGTGGCTTGGGTGGCTTTAACACTTGTCCTGTTTCCTGACTTGGGCAATGGCTTTCCTCTTCAAATCAACCTATTGTCCTTGTGAGCATACTGAAATCTTTGTTTTCTTTGCTTGTGGTTGTATCTTTGAGTTTTGGTCAGTTTTGTCAAGTCTGGGCTCTAAGGCACATCCCAAGGTGAAGATGGTGTCCTTACCGTCTTCTTAAGTAGATGCTGTCCTTACCATCTTCTTCCTTGTGTGACATAAGAGGAAGTGACAGGGTATGTTTTCTCCTGCATAGACAAGTAGCTATGCAGGAGGTGAGGGGGAATGGGCTTAAGTTGCACCAGGGGAGTTTTAGGTTAGATGTTAGGAAGAACTTCTTTACTGAAAGGGTTGTTAGACACTGGAACAGGCTGCCCAGGGAGGTGGTGGAGTCACCATCCCTGGAAGTCTTTAAAAGGCATTTAGATGTAGAGCTTAGGGATATGGTTTAGTGGGGACTGTTAGCGTTAGGTCAGAGGTTGGACTCGATGATCTTGAGGTCTCTTCCAACCTAGAAATTCTGTGATTCTGTGATTCTGTGAGGCACTATTACTCTGAGTTGGTGGCAGAGTGGGTGTATTTGACTCAAAAGTGGGTAACTGCAAAGCCTTCTCAGGCAAACAATACTGATGGGATAAGTGTCAAAGTAGTGTGTGTCTGATGCATAAAACTAAGGCACTCTCAAGAAATATTAATGATTTGTGGGGTGGATCTACACAAGGATTTTCCAGTCTCTTTTATTATCATAAAAGTATGCTTTAAAAAACTTTTGATATATTTGATTGAAGGTGATTTGCACTGGAAGAGCAAGCTGAAAATCAGTGAATTCTGTAAAAAGATAGAAAGCCAATGAACTGTTTCCTGACTGTTTTGGTTCTTTTTTGGTTCAGGGAAGCAGGAGATCATTTGCATTCTTTGAAATAAGGAGCATTCAATGAAAGAAAAATGTCATCACTATCTTCTTTTTACAGCAAAAACTGGAAGTCCTGAAAATTCACTAACCATTTGGGTCAAAGGGGAAACACTATGGAAGACAGTTATAGTGATCTTTAATGAGAAGTCAGTCATCAATGCAGTTAATAACCAGCTTTTTGAAGGGTTAGCATCATTGGAATTTTCTCCTAACAAGCCTGTCATTGACTGCTGGCACAAATTAATCTCTTAAATCCTATTTAGAAGTGATCTGTGGCCTTCTGCACCATGTTAGGAAGTTAAAGCTCAGCTTGATGGATTTGGCCTTTGCATTTACTTCTTTTAATCAGCCCTATACCCATGAGGGCAAAGAAAATTGTGCGGGTGTATGTATTTAAATTACTGATGGCACAAAAAGACACAAAGAGGTTGTAAGGCTCAGAAGTCTTCATTATTCATCTTTGTGTCTTAGTGGAGTTCTTGATCACCTGTAGTTGTTATGTGGTTGTTTGTCCATGTGTTATGTGGTTGTTTGTCCATGCATGGAACAGCACCATATTCTCAGATTGGTAAATCAATCAAATAAATACATTCTGTAGTCATCCACTAAAAGATTAAATTATGAACTCTGCTGTATTAAAAACACATTGTGAGACTGTAATGCTTCAACAATGTCTTTATTGAAAAGGTGAAATGATAGACACTTTGTTATACCAGATGGACTGGCGTAGGGATTTGTGTCTATAAGATTAGCATCAGAAAGAAAGGCTTGTACTGCAAGATCAGCAATTTAGTTAAATCTGGGGGGAATCAAATGTTTGGTTTAGGCTTTCCATGAACTGGACATGATGAGCTTTAAAGTTTCCAAAGAGGAAAGTTGATTATGAAAACAATCCTTAGTTCATAGACCTTGACAATCAGAACAAACATTTTGAATATGACTGCTACTTTTGCTTAACATACCCCACTAAAACACAAATGAAAATGTAATTGGTAAATGATTAGTATGCTGAATTACATCCATTTTTTTCAATGTTTAAGTCTTTGGAATCTTTGAAACAAACAGCCATTTTACTGTACTAAAAACATTTTTTTAAAAACACCTATCGGGGCCAACCATTATGGTATTTGATCTGTATAAGATAAATCCTACTCTTGGATGAGCTATGGAAAACTAGATTGCAAAAGAAGTATGTAGGTCACATACAATACTAATGTCTTAATCAAAAGGCAAAGGTCATACTACCACAGCAAAGAAGAAGAAATCAATGAAGGACTTGGGAAGTAGATTGAGCATTGTCAAATCAGATTAAATGCTCCTAAACCACGGCAAGAATAATATTTCCTGTGGGGACTGACCACAGTGATACTAAATGGGGCCAGGATTAATCATATGCATTTGCATCATGCTAGTAGTGATAGGCAACAACAGAATTTTCATCATTTATATTTGTCTTGAATAAACAGCTGAAACTTAAGAAGGCTGAAGGCCATTCAAGTCAATTAAATCTGGAGAAATGAGTGGGAAAGCTTATAGAAATTTTCTCATGAGATTCTAGCTTTGCTAGGCCTAGTCTTATGAAAAATGCTTTTAAGAATAATATTTTGTATTACTTTTGGTCCTATCTGGAAAGTATCCATAGGGAAAGAAATGCACAGATCTACCAAAAACCCAGTTCAGGTTCTAAAGATCTTTAATATTCATGTAATATGATAGTACTTTTTAAATTGTTACTTATAAGAAGGGTAGATGTGAGCTCTGAGAAGTGTTTCAGCTTGGCTTATGACTGGCTACAATAGCAATTTCTGGTCAACCATTTCATTACATAAACCATAGAAGCATCTCACACTGCCTTATAGTGTTAGTTGCAAAATGTGTGTTAGTAGCTTTCGTTTCCATATTTTTTGACTTCAGTGAAAATAATTCCTTGTAATATAGTCCTTGTAATAATTCTGTGTGGAGGAGGATTGAATTTTAGGTGGCTCAATGGTACTGCTGGCTCACATTAAAAAATCACTTCTGAACTCAGAATAAAGTGAATATTATAAAGGCCATTTTTTATTTCAATTTCACAACTTTTGCTTATCCAGTACTTCTGCTCACCACGTATTAATATGGTGGATTGATATGTGACACAAGGAGTGTCAGGGCAGGAAGTGTTGCCTAATACTCAGTTTAGTAAATGGAAGCCAAGTGCCTGGAGCTCTGCACCTGGCTGTGCTGTGGACTCAACATCTCAGCAAAAGATCTCACTGCTTTGTAACACTTTCTTTGTCTACCTTACATAAATTGAAAATCCTAAGACCGCTACATTACAGTTTTTAGTTGAATAGGAATGTGTTATAAGGTTCAGAGTAAAAAGGAAGCATTAGCAAAAAAAAAAAAAAAAAAAAAAAAGCATAAAGTCAGTTCCGTGTAGCAGCAGCTTGTGAAATAAGTGCCATACAGTTCCTGAGCAGACCACCAGCAATTAAGACAGTCTGAACATCTGCTGAGAAGTAAATGGATCTACTAAACAATGAATAGGAGATAAATTAACAAAAGTGGGGTCTAAGTCACTTCCTATAGGGAACCTGTGAGACTCAAAAATGTTGATTAGACAGCTGAAAATTTTTTTTGGTTAGTTAGAAAATTAAAAAAAAAAAAAAAAAAAAAAAAAAAGCACTTCTCTAATAGAAGAAAAGGTTATTTTGTTATAGTTATAGTTTCATAGAAAGCCCTCCAGTACAATCACATGCTGGTTTTGTACAAAATAATCTTCTCAGATTCTCAAATCTACACAATATATGTCTACTTATACTAGGTGTAAACAACTTCTCAATAATAATAGGTATGATCTGAACACAGGAAGATCATGATATCAGAACAGAGAATTTCCTTGGAGAACTGCAAATGCAAACAGACTTTTGTATTCAAAAGTAATGAAGTCTCACCCTAAGATGTACAAAAGGGTTCATAAATGTATTATAATTTTATATTTCATAAATTTATTTTTATATATTTCCCTTCCTCTTTTACATTCCTTCTTTCTCTGATTTTTCCTTTCTTTGTGTCTCTTCCCCTCCTCCCCCTCCCCCCATTTTTTTTTTTTTCCTAGTAGTTCAGGGGTAATTCCTCTTCTAAATTTCCCTTACTAAAATTTCACAATAGAGTTTTCATGCTCTAAATTTTGGGAATCACTTTGAATATGTTTTCCCCATCTTAATGGTGTCAGTAACAATATTGGCCTATCACAACATTTGTGTTTTGCAATATAATCTGTGTCCAGCAATAGTATGCATTCTTCATTTCATTTGCGATCGTAAAATCCAGAACTGATGTGGAACTTATGTTGTATCTATTTGTCATGTAGTCCTTGACCAAAAAATGGAAAAAAGATAGATAAAATACATTTCTACCCACCTGAGGGAGAAACAATGATTAGCAAAAAACAAACTATCAAATGTGAAACACAGGTAAGGACCATTTAATGCTAAAGTTGGCTAAAGTGCTGTAGCATAAAAATAGAACTGTAGGGGAATTAATCAAAGAATGCTCAAAGGCCTCTTGCTGACATAAGGGGCTTCTAGCTTCCTTCTTCTATGAACTGAAAAGGGAGGGACTGATTTGGATTTTGCTTCTATATGAAAAAAAGTAATCATGTAAATGTGATTTTTTGTTGGTGGTGGTGGTTTGGAAGTGAATCTTGGAGATGAGAAAATCAGAAAATACATCAAGAAAAATATAGGAGAGAAGAAGTGCTAGACAATGAGGAGGTAAAGAGATGTGTGTAATGTAAGTCATTGCATGTACAGTTTGATGCATGTTATTTTTTAGTTCTAAAATTTTAACTACAAGGTTGCAGGAATGTTTACTGGATTCCTTCAGAGGAAGTCAAAGTCGAATCTGAATTGTACAGCCATCTTTTTCAAGACACAGGAAACCTGATTTCTGGTTTGGTTTGGTTTATTTTATTTTGTACTGGATGCAGACAAGTGGTGTGACATATGATTTAATGATGCTCTAAAAAGGCAGCCAGTGAAATCCTTAGCTTACCACCATAACCAAGAATAAACAGCAAGGCAAATCAACAAAAAGTACTAATTATGTTAGGTAGTACAGATTTCTAATAGTTCAGAAGGCTGGATAAATGCATTTAAAATTATGCCTCCCAAGTAGGAGTTGGTTTTGGAAAAAATAAAAAATAAAAAACACACCAAACCAAAAAGAAACAGTAACATCGTCCATCACAACAAATGGTTACAATTTTGCTTTTTTAACTGTTGTCTTTGAATATACACATAATTGTTAGTTACCTTCTGTGGAGTCAGGCTGCAGACAGTTTCCAGATTCTGGTTTTTAAGACTAGCATTTATGTTAATGGAGCCAATGCTCTAGAAATAAAGCACAAACATATCCCACATTTCCAGTTTATCAAATGTGCCTAGTTTTTATATTAATATATGATATTTGTTTTCTTAATTTGTTTGTTTGTTTTTTTTTGTTTTTTTTTTCAATATGTGGCTTTCTGCTTTCATAGAATAGGTACTGTCCCTTAACATCTTCATTGAAGTGGAGCTGGGAGAAGGAAAGGGTGCAGGTGTGGAGGTATTATTAGATCACGCAAAACAGCAGGGGTGAACAGATACATGGAACATAGCACAGAGCGGGGTAAAATGTGTTTGCAAGATACAGTGCTATTATCTGTGCCTAATAATCTTAATATTGTTTGTTACTGCATGAATCTAGAATGCTAATACTTGAATGATAACTATAGATGTCTCACCATTAATCAAGTAGTTCTCCTGAATTTCTTTTGCAACCAGATAATTCTATTGCTTTCAGTTTATCTACTTCATGTTGACAAAGGGCAAGTTCAGGGAACCGTTATTCAAAGCTCTGAAATATGTGCCTGGAAATACAAATATTACTAGGAATCATATTAAAAAGGGATTTAAAATATGGGCTTTTATGTTAGAATCTATTACCATTCCCATTCCCATAGGAAAATGCAAATGCATGTTGCAAGTGCATTGCAAATATTGTGTACAAGTACATTAAAAATCAGCTATTATGAGACGAAGAAAATAATTGAAACTATAACTATGTCAATAATTTTTGCATTAGTAAATGATAATTTGCCCAATTTTAATTCAACAAGGATTTCAGCAGCAGTAGAAAGTGCTGCCTTTGATAAAAGAAAGATGTATTAGGTTCAAAGGACCTGTAACATGAATGGAAGGGGTTAAATTTCCTACTTGATAAGGTAGTAGGTTACAAAATTTAGGTGGATTTTCCTGTTTCTTGCATACAAAAGGAAGTTGAAAATTTGTTATGAAGAACCAGGGAGATAAGCTGAAGAATGAAGAAGGAATGCCAGAAACAGACAAGACCAAAGAGAGAAAATGAATTTATATTTATGTTATTTTCTTTCTTAGTAAAGGCATGCTAAATAATGTGGACTGTGCAGGTCAGATGCATTTGTTCAGACATATTTATAGTCTCTCTCTCTATATATATATATTTAGGGGATATTATATATGTATGAAGATTAATGAAAGCAAAAAATAAAATTATTTAGATTTTACAGAAGAAAATGTGTTATAGATCAAGTTCCCAAAAATAGAAGTCTTGAGCAGGAGAGAGAGGAGAAGGGACAAAGCTACTATAATATTGACATAGCAGTTTTCAAAAGGAACTGAAAAGCAGGCTGTCTGCCAACACAAAGATCTGTAGAAACAGCAGAGAGAAATCCAAGAGATATTAAAAATAAAATAAGTAACATAAAATATTTTAACATATTTATCACAATAAAGTGACTGAGAAACATTACTACAAATTTACGTGACATTCCCCAGACATGACATTAGTGAGGCTAAGACCCTGGAGGAATTGTTTACGTGCACTTAAATAGAAAAGGCTGTTCAGAGCTCAAGAGCTTGTCCAAAGCCAGGAGGCTTTATGATGGCGGCTTAACACTCTTAAAGAGGGGATAATTCTTGTACTGGAAAGAATATTCACAGATAACAATAAACAGGGAACATTTGTCCCTACTGGAAAAAATAGCCTGCTGTAAGTCTTGAAGTCTCTGATCATTTTGTCTATGGAGACACTCAAGTTGGAGTAAGAGAAGCTTACTGAGTGATGCTATGGAGCTTTGTGCATGTAGACAGTATACCGCAGCAACTTTGATGTTTATTGAGTATGATTTAAAACAAATCATTTTTTTTAATATGATTTCAAATGTAACCAATAGTTGAAGACTAGCCAGTAGGCAGGTATGTAAAAGGCAGTTTATAACTAATACTGAAATCTACTTGCTTTATCTAACCAAAAGAACAAGTGAAGTTCCTTCTGTCTCTTGATTTAAATTTTGCTGAATAAGGCATTTTTTATAAGGGCAACAAATCTGGTGAAGGGTCTAGAGAATGAGTCTTATGAGGAGTGGCTGAGGGAAATGGGGTTGTTTAGCTTGGAGAAAAGACAGCTCAAGAGACACCTTATTGTACTTCACAACTACTTTAGAGGAGGTTATAATGAGGTGGGGATTGGGCTCTTCTCTCAAGCACCAAGTGGTAAGGCCTCAACTTGCACCAGGGGACGTTAAGGTTGAATATTAGGAGAAATTTCTTTACTGAAAGGGTTGTGTGGCATTGGAATAGGCTGCCCAGGGAAGTGGTTGAATCACCATCCCCAGAGGTCTTCAAGAAATGTGTAGATGTAGAACTTAGTAACATGGTTTAGTGGTGGACTTTAGTACTAGGTTAAAGGTTGGACTAGATGATCTTACAGGTCTGTTTCAACGTGAATGTTTCTCTGATTCCAATTCTTTTATTATCTGTGTAATTCTGATGTTGTCCTCCGGTGTAAAAGGTAAAAGGCACATGGACTGTGATTTCACTGCAGTTCCATAGTAACACTACAGAATTCAGAAAGCAAGTTCAGCTGAGTTAGTTACTGTGTTTCTATGCTTATTAATAAAGTAGCAATGCAGATATTAATGAATGGACAAGTGACTGCTGACCAAATTTGAAGCACAAAGAACTTTAGTGGACAAAAACAAACAAGTAAACAAACAAACAAACAAACAAAAACCTTGCTAGTAAGGTTTTTATTTCTGGAATTCTTGCATTGGTTTTAAGGATATCACCTTAGTTTTTTTTTTGCAGCCATATGGACTACAAGCTACAGCCTAGAAACAGGTGGTCATATGCATGAACTAATCCTTTTATCCTTTCATTCAGGTCCATTCTCATGTCATTCAGTACAGGCACAGCTAAGATCCATAGAATTTCATTATAAATGGCACATTTTATTTCCTTTTTAACCAGTTACAAAAGCACAGAAAATATTTTTCTCACATCAGGAAACAAAAGTTTCAGAGCATCTTGTCAAATGTGAGACTGTTGATAAGTGCAAGTGTAAATTCTGAAGAATTGATTTTTTGTGGTCTTGATACTATCACCGTAACACTCCAGATCTTACCAAAGCAATGACCAACATTATTAAAAGAAGTACCTTAATGTGTTTTATTGAGCTTTCCTCAAATCTGTTCTCTGAGACAAGACTGCAGACATTTCTCTTGTATATAATGAAGTTCCTCCTTGTGGAATACAGTATGTGTGTGCCATGTGCTCACAGGAATCATGTGACTGCACTGAGTCATGCAGAATGATTTTGAACTTAACCTGTCTTACTTCTGGACTCAACTTGTATTACTTCTGGACAGCTGGAAGCAAAACTTGTCTGTAAAACAAGTACAAACTTGTCTGAAAAAGCCTGTGCAGACAGATTGTCTACTCAGCATTGGTGAGGCCACACCTGGAGTACTATGTCCTGTTCTGAGCTACCCAATGCAAGAGAGACATGGACATACTAGAAAGGGTCCAACATGGGGCCACAAAGATGATGAAGGGACTAGAGCATCACTCCTATAAGGGAAGGCTGAGAGCACTCGGACTGCTCATCCTGGAGAAGAGGAAGCTCAGGGTGGATCCTACTTATGTGTAGAATCATAGAATCCAGAGAATATCCCCAGAATATCCACAAGGACCATCAAGTCCATCTCTTGGGTCCCCAAAGGACCACCCAAGAAATCAGACCATGTGGCTGAGAATATTGGACAATACTTTTCTTGAACTCCAGCAGGCTTGGTGCCATGGCCACTGCCCTGGGGAACCTGTTCCAGTGCCCAATCACCCCTTCAAAGAGGAAACCTTTTCCTGATATCCAGCTTGAACATCCCCTTTCGTAGCTTCAAGCCATTTCCTCAGGTCCTACTGGTAGTCACCAGAGAGTAGAGATCAGTGCCTTCCCTCTGCTCCCCTTGTGAGGAAGCTGTAGACTGCAATGAGGTCTCCCCTCAGTCTTCTCTTCTCCAGGCTGAACATGCCAAGTGGCTTCAGTGACTCCTCACAAATCTTCCCCTCTAGACCCATCACCATCTTTGTAGCCCTCCTTTGGACCCTCTCTAACAGTCATATCTTTCTTATTCTGTGGTGCCCAAAAATACAGTCAGTACTCAAGGTAAGGCTGCACCAGCACAGAGCAGAGTGGAACCATCCCTTCCCTCAACCAGCTAATAATGCTATGCCTGATGCACCCCAGGGTATAGTTATATCCTTGCTGCCAAGGCACACTGCTGGCTCATGTTCACGTATAAATATCTGAAAGGAGAGTGCAAAGAAGATGTGGAGGCAGGCTCTTTTCTGTGGTATGCAGTACCAGGACAAGTGGGCACAAATTGAAACACAAGAGATTCCATCTGAGGATCAGGAAGCACTTCTTTACTGTGAGGGTGAAGGAGCACTGGCACAGGCTGCCCAGAGAAGTTGTGGAGTCTCCCTCCTTGGAGATCTTTAAAAACTGCCTGACCATGTTCCTCGACAGCCTGTGCTGGGTGGCCCTGCTTGGGTATGGGGTTGGAGCAGGTGACCTCCTGAGGTCCTTTCCAACCTCAACCATTCTCAGATTTTGTGATTTAAAGTCTCTTATTAAAAACAAGTAAATCCATCTATGAACTTCACAGGGATGCTTCAACATTCTGAACTCTTTTTTTTAAACTGAGACAGTAGTTGAAAAATACTTATGATTTGCAGTACAGAGAAAACATTATGTGCCAAAGAAGCCTCTTTAAATTACAGGAAAGACAAAAAAAAAAAAAAAGGTGTATTACTTCATAATCTCTTATTCTTCAAAGGCCTTCAAATGATAAAATAAAATAAAATAAAATAAAATAAAATGTAACAGCATTGTCCTTAATTTAGGGAAAGGTGGACTGTTTCATGATATATTATTATTTCTAATAATAAATCACATTTCAAAGTTTATATCTAGAAGAATTTTGGCAGTGGATATAAAGAATATTTATAACTGAACTATTAAAAACATCTCATGTTCCTTAAATATTTTGGCAGCATGTTTAGAAGATTTAATATACACAGACTCCCAAACCCATTTTGGAGCCCAGGTCTCAAGAGATTCATTGAGACTTAAGCTCTTAAAAGCCTATTTGAATCTCAGTCCTACACCGGATGTAATGTAATACATTTGCAATATTTCTGCTTTGTTGGCAATAATGGAAAAGAATAACAAATTAAATTTAGAGATTTACATGGTTTATATAGGTCCCAAATTAAGACAATCCAGTCTTTGTTAGCCTAGCATATTGTACACGTACCTTAAATGTACTTAGAGCCTTAACTGCCAACGTTTGAGCACGACAGTTTTCACCACCTCTATCAACAATTCTACATATTTCATGACCTGCTGGTGATAAATAAGATACTCCAGTTAATGACAGTTAAGCACCTCCAACTGTTTGCTTCCTTGATCTTCGTTTCTGATTCATGGATGCATTGCTTTTGTCCTAGAGTTTTCTTTGGGCTTCTTAACAGATTTAGCTGGAATTATTCATTCTCTTCTGCTCATTTTCAAAATAGAGAATCAGTTAAATGGGAGTCACATTGTGCTTGTTAAACACCTGTTGCTATAGACTTTTAATTGATTATCCTGCAAATTATCCTGCCTTTAATTTGTTTCACTTTTGTTTCAGTTTCAGGAATGACGATGGCTTTGAATTAAGATACTGTCAAATCCACACAGGTATTTTCATACTAGACATCTTGTTTTCTAGGTTCATGTTCAGAAACAAACCTGGATGTATTCTTTCTGCTATTTGTAATTATGCTTGCTGTTTCTGGGACTGCACCTCAGCTGTTTAGATAACACAGATTATAGTCTTCAGTCTCCCTGAACAGACTACTAACAGGCATTTGTTCCAGTTTGTACTTAAAGCACTTGGATTCAGAAACCTTCAACACTTGTACTGAAGTACTTGTAACCTTCAGTTACTGGTGGCCAAAGACGTGCAACAACTAAAAGGAGTATTGCATGGCTCCTTCTGGGAGCCTGAAGCCAGTTGCTGTGGTACAGTTAAGCACAGGAGGAGTTAGTTGAGCCAAGGTATGTATTTCAGTAGGATCTCAAAATTGTATTATAGATGGAGCTCTCAATAGTTCACAGCCCAAGACGGATTTAGGGGGGCCTGATGCATTGCAGAAACTGCATCTTGAGCAGACTTCATTGCTTCAGTACTGTGCAAGAAAATGGTGTCTGAAAAAATGATACACATTTGCACGAGAGAGTTGAATTAAAAGATAGCATTTCCTACTTATTTTAACCATATCATGACAAGGCTCTTTTCAGTGTAGTTAATCTGACTTTTTAAAGATTCCTATTAAAATTCAAGACTCTGATCCTCCTAATTGCATGGATTTTCAGAAAAAAAGCAAAGAGCCAATCACAATAATATTTTCTTTAGAAAGTAACTTTTGCTGTCCCAAAAGAGCAATATATTGTTATTCTCATCTAAGTTTGGCTTAAGAATATCAAAAAGGAGTAAATTCTTCCAACTCTGTTACCAAGAACCCTATGCTCTCCAGCACAATGATGCAGGTGACTGGTTGAAGTCGAAATATCATCAGTGTCTGAGACAGTCCGGCTTTCCTGACCCTCCATACTCTCCCCTGCTGCTATGGCTGAGCAAAATACTTCTCTCTTTTTGTTGCTACATCAGCACAGGCCAGTCAGACCCTACATTTTCACTTCAATATCCTACTTTAATTGTCACTACCTGGGGAAGAATAGGTAGTGTTAGAAACAAAGCATAAACAGAAAATGACTTCTTACTCTAACAGCTGAATTATTTTCCTAACCTTAATAAATAAATAAATAAATATTTTTGACAAGAAGCAAATTGATGCTTTTGTCACAACAGACAAAAGGTTTGATGAGCATAAGGCCCTAGAAATACAAGCCTAGAATTAATATCTTGTGTCATTATCATTACATATTTCTTAATTTGCAACCATATACAAGTCTGTGCCAGTCACAAGGGAAATGAAATATCTGTATTGCTATAGCTCTCAGTTGCTTTGTCACTATTATCTATTGTTAAAACAATTCCCAAAAAGACTTTTAAATTATTTCTCAAGTAAAATCCAGATGTAGGAATGCCAATACCTTTCCACAAGAGGTATACAAAGTCTTTGCCAAATTCATGGGGGAATATATGTGTCAAGTACCCACAAGACCAAAGACCTAGATTCATTATTGTTATCTTCTAGGTCATGTGCATCTAGTTTTCCTCTCTGTTGTACACACATTAATGAAATCATAGAAAGGAGCTATATATAACTTCCATGCTCCCATTATTTCAGATTTCCTACTGAAAAATAACTTTTCTCCCTATTCAAACTTAATCTTATGTGTGATTGCTGGCCATTATTATCTTCTGTCTACTTTGCTCTTGCAATTTCCTGCTGCCCTTTTTATGCTCAGGAAAGTATTCTGTTTTGAAAAAGAAAACAAAATTATATGCTCTTAACTCACCTTTTGTCTTCAGATTTCCCAATAAAATATCATAAGTGTGTAATAAAAAAAGTCAGGAGAGTTTGACTCTAAAAATTTCCCGTCCAGTTTTCAGACAATCAGTGGATGATACTAATTAGATTTGACAGACTAACACTGTCATGTTAACATACCTTTCTAATTTGATTCAAGATCATAGTTTAACTTAGGGACTGAGATCTAAACAAATTCTATTATATTTTTTGTTGGTTATGTGTATTTCTGTATCACTGTTACTTCTCCAATTTAGGGGAAAAAAATATCTTCTCCTTACACTCATCTTTTATCTGTAGAGTATGGATCTTACTGATCATATAATCCTTTTCATGCTTGCAAAACAGTGTAATGTCCCTTAATGGTAAACTGAAAGTTCTTTCTCTTTCTGGTGAGAATGATAAATATTTTTATTTTTTTTTAGAAATAACATTTATTTCATTATTTTTATTGAAGACTTGGGGTTGACTGCACAAAGCCCAAGAATTTTTCAGTATCTCCAAGGCCACTTCGACACACTAAAAAGATTCATAAATGTTAAAAAGTTCAAGTAATAAGAGTTTAAAAATTTCAAATGTTTCCCTCTCACAAAGTCATTACTATCATTACTTCCCCACAACTACTTCCTCTTTGCTTACAATGATCTACAGAAAAATCTTTCTATTTCTATGTATGATTACAGGTGCAGGCACATTCTGATTATGACCATTGTATACTAAAAAAAAACCACAACACTATTTAAATGCATGCATGGTCTGACTTTCTTGTGGTTTTAAGGTTGTCATTTATATCTGTGATCTAACACCAAATGAGAAATGTTCCATACTTACTTGCATTTACAGGAACAAATGTTCTAAATCAGGTAGTATGACCCAGTTCTGGAAATTATTTTTATGCTCACACTTAAGTTGCTATGATCTAAACATATGCCTGAATTTGAGTGTGCAGATGCACTTTAATTTATTTAAAAATTAGGATGTTTTTTGTGTATACATATTCATATGTTGTGCATGTATACTCATGCATACACATACACATGTATGTGTATGTATGTATATCTATATGTGTATCTATTTACAAATTAAAAACATAGTCTTTCATAGTGGTAAGTGTGAAGAACACATCATATCACTGATACTGAAAAAACATTTCAGTTTTGCAGCAGGGCTTAATATATCACCTGAAGGGCAGCTCCGTATACTCAGTTGTACCAGAACCTGCAAAACATGGACAAGTGAATTTACCTGTAACTGGGGGAATGCTTTTCCAAGGGTTGTGCCTCTGAGCCTAAAGTCATCATCTGTGATTACTCAGTTATTTAAGGAGGGCCCTGGAGCTCAAGGGCACTGCAAAGGCCAGGTATAATCATTTTCTGTCTGTTTAATCTTTACTGAGTCAAACTTTCAATGTGAAGGAAATGCACATAAGCCCCATTACCCAGAGTCTCCTCTTTGTCTCTATTTGCCTCTGCACATATTGACCCAGTGCAATGACAGATTAATGGTGACATTAAATGAAGTATTAAATTTAATCTTCTTTACTTGATGTAGCAAAAGTTCTCTTTCCAAATCGCCTTTCTTTAATTTTTGCTTCATGATTGCCATTTTTCATTCGCTGATTTTATTCATGCTAGACTAGGCCAGTGACCTAAAACTGCCAATTGGGAAGTGAAATGCTAATCACATTTATTCAATTGAAAGCATCAGTGTAAAAGCTTCCCATGCATTATTTACATTAATTATTTTCTGTCTCAAGTATTCTCCTGCTTCCTCCTAAATCAGTTCAAATTAAATCAACACAATGGTTTATTTCAACTCCAAATGTTTACCATAGTCCTTCCCATTGACAAAATCAATTTTTTTTTTTTCTTTTTTCTTCTTTTTTTTTTTTTCTCTGAATTTTCTTACTAAAAGGCCTTTCTGGCTTTAGGAAGCTACTTCACTTTGTTACTAGATGGACTTATTAGCCATTTAAGACCTATCTCTCAAGATGTTCTTGTAATCTTTTCTCTCCTTATAACATATTAATGTTCCTAGGATAACTTCTCAGATACAGGACAGTTATTATGTGATGGTCTGATTCTGATTCTGTTGGATATTTTGTATACTTAATTTCTAGAGAAAGAAATGTTCACTGAAACTACTTAGTTTATTACAGCACTAGCCAAAATCCTAAAGGCTCAAGTCCAGGGTATACACACTGTCCTTATTGTATAAGCTTTCTAACGTTGACTGTGTCCTTTGCTTTCAAGTGTATTTTGGTTTTAACACCATTTTGCAAATTTTCAGTTCTTCAATATAGCATTAAACTTTATCTGCAGGAACTCGGTGTAGCTATTAGAATATTTTTATTTAACATATCATAAACTAAATGCTGTTTGCTTCTTACTGTAATACTGGCTTTTAGTCACCTCATCTCATTTTATGTACAAGCATAGTACCAAATCATTCTTTATGGAAGTATGCAATTTATTTTAAATGAAACATATTTTAATAGATCTACATTTATTTTATCAAATACCACTATAAGGCAGCAGATTATATGCACCTTGCTGCTGATATAAAATAAAATAAAATAAATAAATAAAGGAAAGATGTTTCAAGGAGGATATTAAAACAGATTTTGGAAGCATCAATCATTCAGTGCTGTAAACATTAAATGGATTATTCTTTGATTCTTTGTGAAAATCCAGATATTATTTCTGCACACTCAGTCTATTTCTACTCTTGGGGATCCTTCACATATACAGAAGTTACACATAGCATCACTGAACCCACCAAGTAAACTCCAGGATTTATTCTTCAATTAGAATGAAGAAAATATTAGGCGTAAGTCATTAGGCAGTTGTGCCCCTTACACAAAAGTCACAGCTAGCTGTCTGACCACATCATCCTTCTGCAAGCGTCTGCCCTGGAAAAGGAAGCAAGAGGTGTCCCTGCCCCCCAAAGATAAATACAACTGCTAAGAAGAGGTGGAACACAGTGTTGTGCAAAAATGGTTGTATAGCCCTGTTAGGGAGATTTGAAAGATGAGATGAGATCTAAAAGATGTCAGTTAAGAAGGAGACCTTTTATAGTATTACAGTGAACAAAACCATGTAGCCTGTAGCACTAAAATATTTATTACCATCCACAGCTCTGTGTTGGGGGTATCTTTCCTGTCTCCTCTTTGTCCCTCACTGCAGTAGGATCTGAATCAGAAGCCTTACATGACATATTTATTCTCATGCTACTGTGGTATAATCTTCTTTCTTTGTAGTGAATTGATATGCAGGAATCCAGATGAATGCTTTGAATATGAAAACTCAACTGCTATGTTGACAGTGTTAGAGGTTACAGTATTCTCTCTTTGGCTGAATGCAGTGTTGTACTAAATCTGGTGGCTGCTCCTTCACAGCAGCAATGTTATCTTCTGGTTTGGAAACTTGACTGTAGGTAGAAGTCAGTAAAAGATGACAATATTATATTTAATTAAACATTCTATTAGAGAAGCGTGACTACATGAGGTTTCTAACAGATCCTCTCCTCAGTCACGTAATATTCAGTTTACATATTCACTTATTGGGCATTTTTTCCATACATTAGATCCATTATAACAATTTGGATTAACAGCTCTTTAACACAAAACTGCTAAAAAAACCAATGTCATTAAAGAAGAGCTAGTAACTGGATGAGTACGTTCTCATTTATCAAAATTCTTCTCCCCAAATAAAATTTTAATTAATGAATAAATTAGTCTTAATTAATCTTAAGGAATTATTCTTAAAATCTGCCTGGAAACAATAAAACAATTAATTAGAAACATGCACAAAGTGCAAGGGTTAGAGAGAGTAAGTTGGATCACAGACTGAGTGGCAATCAACAGTGCCATGTTGTTTCCAAAAAAACAAATGTTAGGCTGTCTAAAGAATGTGAAAAGCTCAGAATAATTCCATTTTAATAAGGCACAGTTGAATTACTGTGTTTGGGTTACATGTGACATTTTAATGAATCCAGAGCAGACAACAGGAGTGGATCAGAGGTCTAGAAAAAAAAAGTTGTGTGAAGAAAGATAGCAAGAACTGATGCTGTTTAATTTAGAGGACAATACACAGAGAAAAGATGTAATAGAAGTCTTCAATTACAGATAATCTGCCTTCTACGAGTTAGAAAGGAATACACTCTTTCCAAAGGTTAAGACAGGAAGTAACAAACTTAATTTGCAGCAACGAAGATCTAGATTAGATGGTAGACAAAAAGGTGCTGAGTATAAAGATAATGATGAATGGAATTTATTGTTTGAGAAGGCAATGAAGTCAACATCACTGGAGATTTTAAAGGATGAATTAAATAATAATCCATCAGAAATATCTGACATTTAGCTGGTTATATATCTTCTAAAGACCTTTCTGATTTTACTCACTCAACTTTTCTGATCTATAAATATTGAGTTTAGGGTGACAGCCCAGGAAAACATGCTTGCAGAACATTGCTTATTCACCCAAGATGTTCCTTGTGGTTCCAAAAACCATGTGTTCCATGGTTCCAAAAACCATTTACTCTTCTGAAAGACCATGTGCTATTGAAAGAGACATTATCTGAGAATCAATAGCTGATGTTATTCCTATTGATGTTATAGCTGAAAGCTCTTGGCTTTCACAATACATTATCAGCTCAAAGCCAACCAGAGCAAGTGCAGCTTTCCTACGAAAGCAAAAGGTATTAAGCCTTTCCAGTCAGGTTACTGACACAGCTAAGGTAGAGGAAGGCATGCCATAGGATCTACAAGGACCTTTGGAGTCTGTGGGAAGCAGCTAAACTAGCTCTGCTGGGAAACACTATAGGATGGAGCTGGTTCCCAGGCCTTAGCATAAGTGGCCTGTGGTAGGGCATGATTCGTGTTTACAAAGGACTCCCGTGACTGATGGTAGTGGTAAGTAGGATCTTCCTTCAAAGAGAAGAACCTCTCCAAAGGGTCTGGAGGGCTTGCTTAATTTTGGTCACAAAATTCTTTGCCATCTACACTGCCTTATTTTCCTTTACTATTGTTCAAGACAAAAAAACAAAACAAAACAAAACAAAACAAAACATTTAACAGAGAAACTGCTAGTGATGGGAACAGTTTATTTACTTAGACTATGGAATGAAGCGCCTATAATATGTAATTCAATTTATGCTGTTAGAAAAAGTATGATACTTACAATAATGGCTGCTTATTCCCTATAGGTATCAGTGAATGAAATGAGAAGTTTAATGATATCGTCTTGTTACTCTTTTGCCTATAGACTGTAAGCCTTTGTAATTGCATTAAGAACCATAGTTTATACTGATCATTAACAAGGAAATTTCACACTAGAGATTCATTGTACTAAATACCAGTTAAATTACAGTACGGGTATGCATATTATAGAAATCATGATTCATTTCTGGAAGACTTTAAAATACTCCAGCTAAAAGAAATTATCTTGCATATTTCTCTCTGTGTAAAACTAAAACCAGGAAAAAAAATCTTAGTGCTTATAGTATTTGACTTTTTTTTCTGTAAAAATCTTTTCCTGTCATTTCCAGCTCCAATTACTCTGCCAGTTTTACAGGGACCAACAGTAAAAATGTTATGGAGGAAGACTTATTAATATTTTTTTTGCTCAGTGGAGCTGTATCCCTCCTTGGCTATTTGAGCAAAATAACAAGAACCAATGTCAAAAGTGGACACTTACTGAATATGGCTAGAAAAGAACTAAAAATGTAAAATGAGAAAGTATTCTACTCTGGCCTTTTATGCTACATTGCTACATTACTTGTACTCTAGAAAGCTAACAAAAGAAATACAAAGAATAGTGGATAACAGCATTCAAGGAACTGCATATATGTGCCTTTCTTTTGGACTCTGAATGGATAGAACAGTTGATAAGATGTAATTAGGAACCCATCTTGCAGTTATGCATTTGTATGAGAGAGGACTGCAAATTAAGGGTCTACCAAATAATTAGTTTTTCTTAAACATGCACCTAATTAAATTGCAAGATACAGCAACTCTGATTCTCTCCCTAATGTGCTACTTAAAGGGTCAAGGAATAGGGCTTCAGATATATCCTCCTTCTGGGAAATTAGCACATTCCTCTTTTCCTGAGCATTACTAATTTACTAATTAGTCAGGGAAGATAATTTCTCTTGTTCATTTTAAGAAAACCTGTTACTACTGGTGTTTTGCATGGCAGTTGCTTTTGTGTCTGTTGTTTTGTGCTTTTGTTCATTTGTTTGGTTTGGTTTGTTTGTTTATTTTTAATCAACTTATTATCCACAATAGCAGTGTTTGCCCCTCGTCAGTTTTTGCTTTAGTAGTTGTTACCCTTGACACTACCAGTGCAGCAAAGGAAGTGAAAGTGTAAGATGGAAAGTGTAATCCATGGGAATCAAGGCGGCATTGGATCTTGGCTTTATTATAAATAACTCCAAATAATAGATTAAAAATATGTTAAATGGATTCTTGTGTGGAACTTGTAAAATAGGTTTTGCTAGAACCAGGAGAGAATGCTGGCATTGCCTGCTGGAATTTAATCTGAACACCAAAGGCATCCTGAGAAGAAGGCAGGAATGGACCACGGGGCATTGTGTCCCAAGATATAGATATGGATTAACAAAATCTTACAACAAAATAGAACTAAATTTTTTAATTCCAGACATAAGTGGGTCAGCTCCAAACTGCCTTCAGGGGAATGTATAGCCTTATCTCTTAGAGAGTTTTAGCACTCTATAACAATGTGTAGCAGGTTCAGACAAGCATATAAAGTAGAATTAACATTTACTTCCTGACCCCTATATTGATTTCAGTCCAGCAAATTAGCAATCACAGTCAGCTAATAATGTGGATATGGTTCATTTTGCTATGCTCTTGTTTTAGTAGTAAAGATATATGCAAACTGCAGAAAAAATAGTGTTCTTTATCTGCGCTTTACTACAAGAGGAAATGTGTCTGAATAGCAACACTTCGGAGACTGATGAGTCATAATCTTGCTGCTGAATTTGTCTCCACCTAGGTATGTGGATAAAAATTTGATTGATTCTGTCAACATATTTTGTGGTAACCACCAGGCTGAGCACAATATTTGGGGTTCAAATTTACCATTCACTTCTTATTGTAGGTTTATGGTAATATATGCAGATGTTTTGCTAGAATTCTTAGTGCACCTCCAAGTTGTTTTCTGTAACAAAAGCAGCCCTAATATTTAGCCAAAATTCTGGGACACATTTTCAACTGGAGGAACAGATTTATTTTATTTTATTTTTTAATAGATATCCTTCATTAAATATTACCATTTTGGCTGTTCTGAGGATGCTGCAGTTCTGGTATGACTTTGCTTACACTTTACATTAGGATGAAGTCCTGCCACTAAGTCTCTGTCTTGGATCACTCAGCTGGACACAAGGAACGCTTTTCCACATGGGACTCAGAATAATTTTTTCAAGGTAGAGACAATAGCATGGAGCATGGTTATGTTTTAAGGAGCAACTTATAGTTTCTTTTTGGCCTGGTACTTTCTTTCTCTGAAGGTAGATCAGCTCTCTCTGAGGCCTCACATCATCCCACCCATGACTACTGCAGTTGTTTAATATCACCCTTTCATCTTCAGGTTAGTCAGATGAATGTTGCATTTCTGTTTCTTCAAGAAACAAATGTACATAATATTGACTTAAAAAAAATAAATAAATAAAAAAATCACTTCTTCATGCTGAACTGACTCCCAAAGAACACATAGATGAACTGTGCTGATACTAAGATTTCTTTGCTCTTTTCTCCCTACTAATTATTTATGAGCAGAGAGTTCACAGCTAAAGACATTAAAGTTGAAGGTAGGCAAATGTAAGGAAAATTAAAAAAAAAAGAAGAAGAAGAAAAAGAAGATGTAAAATGTTATGAGATGCGACAACATACTTCCAGCTGTACTAAGTTTTCTCTTCAGTATGTTTGTAGTCAGATTGCATGTACTTTCAAAGTCATTTATTCTTTCATTGAAAGTTAATTACAATTTTCATTTAAACATATTTTAATTTAAATCCATGGAGAAATCCAGCAGATCATTCACAGACTTCCTGTCACTTATTCTTTGAGTAAAAAAGTAATTTCCTCAACATTTGTCAGTTTATTCATCAGTCTTAGTTAAAACGAATAAAGATATTAATCCTTTGAAGAAATTCAGTATTTAGATTACTCATTTCTGTGAACTAGCTGAATAATTCTGACAATTCACATTTCTTGTATAGAGTTAACTTTAATCATTTGCAAAGGTTAATTGGGTAAAAGTAGGATCCAATTAACCTACATTATTAATAATTGCATCTTGCTATTCATATATGTTATAAATAGAAGCATTAACAAAACTGATAAAACAGACATAGAATTACCATGGCTGAGCATGCTACATGTAATTCAAACTATTACTGTATCTTTTTATTCTATTCCACAGATGGCTCAATAAACAGTATATATATGAACAAATATATCTGTATCCATATACATACACATGTATACATACACATATACATACATACATATATATGCTAAGGGCTCTTTTTGGTGGATTACCTGCTTGGCTCTTGCCACTCTGTTGAGGGTCTGTAACTGCATCACCTCCTGAAAGATTCCCACAGCTTTAATCTCAATTCTGCGATAAATGCAAAAGGCATCAGGGATAGCTGGGGAAGAGGCTAACATGGAGACCCAAAGTCAGAAGGACTCAGGCATTGTACCTTCTTTGAGTCATCCATTGAGTAATGCCGACCCTCTTAACACAGATCTCTAAACATTCCATACAGAATGGTAACAGAAATGCTACACTTCCACTCCATGAGTTTACCCAAGCAAGTCAAAGGATTTCCATGATGTGCTTTTACTGCAGTTCTCTAGCTGCTGTAGAGGCCGGGCAGTACTACTGCATTTACTCTTACCCATATACCACATGTGTACATTGTATGCATGTGAAGACTGCGGCCAAATGGTTTCTAGTTCCATTAAGCTCTTACAGTTGAATTCTCTAGCAATTCTTTCTTCCTGAGTATAGTACAATCTATATTAAATCTCTCTCTCTCTTTTGTTTTTTTCTTAAAGCCTATTCTCAGACAGACATTGTAAAATGGAATTATTGCCTTTGTGTGTGCTCATACAACACAATTGTTTTAATTATACCCGAATCAAGCATTACAGCTACAATAATTTTTTAGAGTCAATGTACAATGTGTCTGAAGTATACAACTGTAATTCTGACCTATGGTAATGTGTTTTGGCAAGGAGGATAGGCATGAGAAAAAGGAAGGTAAAATGCACAGGAATTCCTGTGCATGAAAACCTTTCTGCTTTTACAGAGCTTTACCAATAGATAAATAAATAAAAATAAAAAATCTACTTCAATGTGGAAATGTCTTCACAGTTTTAAAATACATATTTTTCATACTTCATTGGAAGACTCTCCAGAATTGGACTGATGGATGTGCTTTCAGGGACGCTTACTAGGACCAGCTCCACTGATGCCTGAAATAAATGTTAATTTAACTGGAACTAGCTCTGTAGTAGAGTTACAAAATAAATGAAGTTGAAGTGATCGGGTACTACTTAAACAATAAAATGAAGCATACTGTGAACATTTGTTTATGTATTGCATATTGTGTGAGGCTATTCAGTGTATTAAAGAGGTAGAAAATATTTGCTTTTCTTGTGAACCCAATGCAAAATAGCTGGAACTACACTGTCAGTTAATATAATAAAACCAGTACAATATATAAAAATATTGATATCAAATCCCTTCTCTCAGTCTTTTCAGCTATAGGTGAATTTCATACCAAATTCAGCTTCACAAATGTGGTACCACAGCCTACAGATATTTTAAGAAGGCCTCATAAAACAAAATCAGAAGGTAGATTCCTATCTTTCAGACCCCACTTATAGCTGTTACCCCATTCATACACAACAGTAATCTGAATAATGAGACTTTTTTTCTAATGTAAGATATGTGGAAGTGTGGAAGGGTATAAGGGTATATTAATTCCGACCTTACTTTTAGTTGCATCAAAATTCATAGAATCATAGAATGGTTTGGGTTGCAAGGGACTTTAAAGATCATCTACTTTCAACCCACCTGCCATGGACAGGGACACCTCCAGCTAGACCAGGTTGCTCAAAGCCCCGTCCAAACTGGCCTTGAACACTTCCAGAGATTAAGCATCCACATCTGGGACAACCTGTTCCAATGCCTCACCGCTCTCACAGTAAAAATATTTTTCCTAATATCTGTTCCAAATCTACCCTCTCTTAGTTTAAAGCCATCAGTCCTTGTCCTGACACTCCCTGATAAACCAAGCTTTCCCGTAGGTCTTTTTTAGGTACTGGAAGGCTGCAATGAGGTCTCCTGGAGCCTCTTCAGGCTGAACAAGTCCAACTCCCTCAGCCTGTCCTTATAGGAGAGGTGTTCAAGCCCCTCAATCATCTTTGTAACCCTTCTCTGAACTTGTTCTAATAGGTCTGTGTTGCTTGGGCTCCAGAGCTGAATGCCATGCTCCAGGTGGGGTCTCAGGAGAGCAGAGTAGAGGGGCAGAATCACCTCCCTTGACCTGCTGGACACACATTTTTTGATGCAGCCCAGGATATGGGGCATGCCCACTTTGCCAGCTTATGTTGAGCTTCTCATCAAACAAAACCCCCAGGTCCTTCTCCTCAGGAATGCTTTCAGTCCATTCTCCCCCTAACCTGCAATTTCTGTGCTTGGAATTGCCCTGGCCCAGATGCAGGATCACTTGACAATTGTTTGAGATGACTTTGGCAAAATTATCCCATCTTCATACCAAAAGGGAGAATAGTCCATCAAGGTCATTGTTGATGTGAGTTAACAAAGCAGGAGGCTGATACATGTCTGACCTTTCAACAATATATTCTACAGCTAAAAAATCTTTTTTTCTTTTTTCCACCTCCTCCAATATTTTTTGATTCATTCACTTTTCAAATTCAATATAAACTGAGTTTCCAATTCTAAAAGAGAAAAAAAAAAAAAAAAAAAAGAAGCAGATTTACTCTTGGGCAAATTGCCAAAGCAGTATTACTAGTATTACGTTTTTTTTTGTTTGTTTTTTTTTTGTAGGAATTAAAGGTGACCTGTGAAACCATGACAGCTAAAAAAAAGCAAACCAAAACAAAAATGTAACATGCACATATTGGTGAGGTCCCTCTTTTTGTCTCTTCACAAAACTTGTAAGGAACCCTTGGCAGCATGTTTGGAAACGTCTCATGACTGCTCCTGTCAACACCAGCTGCTGGGTTCAGGGTCACATTCTTTTGTTTATGTTGGAAATCTTCTGTTTATGTTGGAAAATTTGTAAACCTGAGTAAAGTTATGTCCTACTAAAACACTAGCATTTTGTGTTCATTCAACATCGTTCTATCTAAATGGGAAAGAAGAAGCAGGTAAAAATTGTTTCAAAGGCTTGTTTTGTTTTATTTTAGACTGAGATGGTGTTTTCTAATGTAGTGAACGTTTGTTACATTAAAACAAACAAAAAACAAACAACAACAAAAAAGAACATAGAAAAGGAACAGCTTGCACAGAATTGTGTGCCTTAAGATAGTTTACTTGAAAGGATAAGTAGTTTTCCACAGCCTTAAGAACTTTCAGATTTTAACAAAATTAAACATTTGAAAGTAATGTACACAGCTTACTTTATGAGCAGTTAATGTGCTCCTTTTGTAAGACAAAGAAAGTATTTTTTTGCACAATTCACTTCAGTTGTCAGTGCTAGAAACATGGGGAAAAAAAAAAACACTCAGGTCTCAACAGAAAACTTAATTATGTGTTGCCTGTGTCTTTTTACAAACACAATTTTTACTTTTTTTTTTTTTTTTTTTGTCCAATTTAAATTCCTATTTTCATCCTGAAAAGACAATTTCACTACAAGAAGCCCATGTATGGCAGGGAAGGAGGTTGTAAAAAGAGTTAGCATTAGCCTTTGATTTCTAAATACTGTGCTCAGTAGTTAAGCCCCATCAAATGAAAATAAGCTGGAGTATCTCATTCCAACCTGTTTGTGGATATTGCAGATTTGTTACATAGTTCAGCAGTTTGGCAAAAGCAGCCATTTTTACTTCAAAGAAGCCCAGAGAATGAAATAACATAGACACCTTTCCTTCAGACAGAAACTTGTTAGTAGACCCTATAAATAAGGTTTTTGTTTTGTTTTGTTTTGTTTTTTACCTGCACTGCATCAATCCTTGCCATTAGTCCCCTGCACTCCTGATCATGGTGCCCTCACATGCTATGAGAGATCTCTGCAGAAACCAGGAGGGGCAGCAGTTCAGCCAAGATGGAACTTCCTGAAGGTCAGCTGTGTTCTGTTCCTCATCCTTACCCAACCCCCTCTTCCTAAAGCAGTGTTTATTTGCTCAAACTGAGCACATGATTCTTACTGTAGCAGTTCATACTGCAACATAAAAATAAGCTATTAATCTGTTAGAAGAGATGTGAAAGCTTGGTTCCACTAATCTAATTTACCAGTTTGCGAAAGGAGACTGAGAAGGGATTTCCTATTTGCTTCTGAGTGAAGAGAAGGCCTGTTTAAGCCTAAAGCTCTTCTGAATATGCTTGCAAAATAAAAGCATGTTGATGGGTTTCAAGAACATACACAACAATGCTACTTCATGAGAGGTTTATTTCATAGTCACATCTTGCATATGAAGTTTGCATAAGGGACAAAAAAAAAAAAAAAAAAAAAAAGAAAAAAAAAAGACAAAGAAAAGGGCAAGTAATTAACTATTCCTTCAAAATATCCTGAAGTAACTCATGAAGTTGATTATAAACCTGCGATATCTTCAGATTGTCCAGATCCTTCTGCATGGCATTAGCTCTCAGCTAGAAATCTCTAAAGACCTGCAGTCTGCTAGTAATAAGGGCTGGAAATGTTGATTCCCAGAGAGGCCTGGGAGGAATTTAGACCTTCTGAATATGGCTAATCGTGCTGATACCATAATCTGAATTTCCTGTGCATGTTCATTGTTCAGGCTCTCCTTTTACTATGTCATGTAGCTCTAGAATTTCTCAGTAAATCCCTCTCTTCTATTTTCTTTAAACCTCTTAAAAATCAAAACTCTGTCAGTGCTCAGCCTTCTATTAGGAAAAAAAAAATCACCTTAAATTTATGTCTGAATTCAAGACTTTTGCTGTGCAAATTTGGAAATTTAACTGTCAAGTTCAAAGATGTAACCTGTGGACCTATTCTCATGTTTCCCAAGGCACATAATCGATTCTCTGTTGTATATAGCAGAGCAAAACTTTTTGAATATAGAAAAGATCTATAAGAAAAAATGTTTGTGGCTGATTTCTTTTCTGAATGAGTGCAGTATAATTTTTATATCCTTTCTGTCATAGGTACACAAAATATTTTTAACATTAAAAATTATTTTAAAATTACCTTTTTCTATATTAAAAAAATACTTCTTTCTCTTTCTCTATTAGAATAGTAGTTGCAACTAGCAGTCAAATTTTTATCATTTTGTAGGCCATAGCTATCTGTTATTAATGTTTACTAGACTCTTAAATTACATGTAATCATTCAACTACAGAGATAAATTTGCAGCCTTTCCTTTTATTGAAATAACACCACAGGTTAAAATTCAGACTACACTGAATTGTTAGCCACATGGAAATTTTTGTATGAACAATATAACACTGTGAACTTATGTCAGGTTATTGAATTAATTGGCTAAATTTGATTATTCATTTAGTAGTGGTTTTATGTTTTATTACTACAACAAACTTCTTTGTTTAAATATGACTATCCAAAGCTTTGTTAAAAAACAAGACCTCCAAAATCTGACACCAGGCTTCCAGACTGAAACTTCTATTAATGCACATTAACTTGGTTTACTTTTGGTAATGCCATGGTATCACATGAAGTCATATGGAAACAGGCTTGAAGGTGGAGGAAGGAAAGGTATCTCAAATGTCCAGAGGTTTCTTTTTTCTTTTCCCCTAGCCTTGCCTTGCCTTGCCCCCCTCCCCCTTCCCCTTCCCCTCTCTCTCTGGATAGCTCATACTTCATTACTTTCAGTAGGTTGTAGCCTGTTTCTTCTTAATAAAAAATCTTGAAGAGATTGCTAAATTGTACTATTATACAAATAGTGCAGTTGTATTTACTCTAGCTTTTAGCTTTTTTTTTTTTTTTTTTAGTTGCTTGAAATGGCAGTCTTTTCTGGAGACCTATAAACTCTGAAATAGGATCCCAAGAGAGAAATGATCAGGGAGTGATAATTTATAATCAGGAATATTTAATAGTTAGGGAGTGCATGAACCTGTTGCTACCAATGGAGGGTGACAGAGATACTGCCTGCATAAGGTGTGAGCAGGTGGAAGATCTGATCAGCATGGTGGAGAGCTCAAGCTGGACATGGAGAGATTAAGGACTATCAGGGAGTTCAAGCAGTTAGACTGGTGGAGTAACTCCCTGCCATGCCTAACAGAAAGGCACTGGGGTGATGCACCTCAAATAGTGATGGACTCTCTGCCCTCTCACAGACAGGCAGAGGGAGGGGATCTGAGAGATGGAGAAGAATGGAAACGGGTCCTTGCTCAGCATCACAGGCAAGCCCCCTCCCTATCTGCCTCGCCTCTCCAGGTGCTCTTACACAACAGGTTTGAGGCCATGGAGCTTGAGGGACAGGATGATGAGGATGTGGGGGAAAGTCCACACAGGAGGTTTTCTAGGGCAAGGAATTCAACTCCATGCTTGAAGACTGACTCTACCGAGAAGAAAAGAAGAGTAATGGACAAAAACAACCCCCTTCTGAGGGAACAGAGGGCCCTATATTTCAGCTGGACACTACCCATAGGGAATCCTGCTGCCTACCTGGGGCCTGGTTCACAGACATTACCAGGAAAGTTCCTGACCTGGTTTGCCCCTCCAATTATTACCCCTTAGTGATAATTCAGGCTGGCAGTGATGAAATTGCCAAGATAAGCCTGAAGGCTATCAAAAGGGACTTCAGGGGATTAGGGCAGTTACTGTTTGGAGTGGGTGCACAGGTGGTGTTTTCCTCTATCCTTTCAGTGGTGGGGAGGGATACTGAGTAGACCTGGAAGGTCTAGCTGATCAATACATGGCTGAGAGGCTGGTGCGATTGCAGGAATTTGGGGTTTTGGGATCATGAGGAGGTTTACTTGGCACTGGCCTGATAGCTGCCAATGGGTCTCACCTGTCTCAAAGCAGGGAAAGAGATTCTAGCCCAGGAGCTGGCAGAGATCATCAAGAGGTCTTTAAACTAGGTGTGAAGAGGGATAAGGGGAAAATGAGGCTCGATAGAGATGAGCCTGGGGGAGCAGTCCCAGGGTTGGGGGTGAGGGCAATGGCAAAACTGAAATGCATCTACACCAATGCATGCAGCATGGGCAACAAACAGGAAGAGATGGAAGCCACTGTGTAGCAGGCGACTTATGACCTAATCATCATCACTGAAATGTGGTGGGACCACTCCCACAACTGGAGTACTGATGGCTACAAGCTCTTCAGAAGGGACAGGCAACTAAGAAGGGGCGGTAGTGTGGCTCTCTATATTAGAGAGGGTTTTGATGTTGCTGAGCTCGGGGTTGGGAATGATAAGGTATAGTCCCTGTGGATAAGGATCAGGGGGTTGGCCAACAACGTAGACATCCTGGTGGGGTCTGTTATAGACCCCCAAACTAAGAGGAAGTGACAGATGCAGTGTTCTATAAGCAACTGGTGGAAGTTGCTCAATTGCCCGGGATTGTTCTCATGGGGAACTTTAACTTTCCAGACATACGCTGGAAATACCATACAGCACTGAGGAAACAGTCTAGAAGGTTCCTGGAGTGCATGGAAGACAGCTTCCTGACTCAGCTGGCTACTGAGCCTACTAGAGGGGTGCCCTGCTAGACAAGCACTTCATGAACAGAGAATGACTGCTGGAAGAAGTGGTGGTAGGGAGTTGTCTTGGGCAGAGTGACCATGACACGGTAGAGTTCTCTATTCTTAGAGAAGTCATGAGGGGTGTCAGTAAAACTGTTACCTTGGACATCTGGAGGGCAGACTTTGAATTCAGGACAATGGTAAGGAAGGTTCCTTGGAAGTCAGTCCTGAAGGGCAGGGGGGTCCAAGAAGGCTGGGTGCTTCTCAGGAAGGCAGTCTTAAAGATGCAGGAGCAGGCTGTCCCTGTGTGCTGTGAGATGAGCCGGCAGGGTAGAAGACTGTCATGGCTGAACATGGAACTTCTGATGAGTGTCCAGGAGAAAAAGAAAGTTTATGTTTAGTGGAAGAAGGGACAGGAAACTTGGGGAGAGTACAAGGAAGTTGTCAGCATATGTAGAGAAAAAAATCAGGAAGGCCAAAGCCTAGTAGAAGCTCAACCTGGCCACTATGGTCAAGGGTAACAAAAAATGTTTTACAAATATATTAATGGCAAGAGGAGAGCCAAGTAAAATTTCCATTCTTTACTGGACACAGGGGGAAACATGACTAATGAGAATAAGAAAAGACTGAGGTTCTTAATGCCTTCTTTACATCTGTCATTACTAGCCAAACCACTTATCCTCAGAGTACTCAGTCTCACAACCTGGAAGTCTGGGATGGGGAGCAGAAGGAACCCCCCTCAGTTCAGGTGGCAACAGTTAGAGACCTGCTGCTCTGCCTGGACTGTCACAAGTTCATGGGGCCAGATGGGATCCACCCGAAGGTGCTGAGGGAACTGGTGGATGTGGTTGCTGGGCCTCTTTCCATCATCTATCAGCAGTCATGGTCATCTGAAGAGGTCCCAAATGATTGAAGACTTGCTAATGTGATGCCCATCTAAAAGAAGGGTCGTAAGGAGGAACTGGGGAACTATAGGCCTGTCAGACTGACCTGGGTGCCAGGAAAGGTGATGGAACAGGTCATCTTGAATTCAATCACACAGCATATGTGGGATAACCAAGGGATCCGGCCCAGTCATCACAGGTTCCTGAAAGGCAAGTCCTGTGTGTGACCAACTTCATCTCCTTCTACGACTGGGTGACCCAACTGGTTGTTGAGGGAAAGGTTGTTGACATAGTCTACCTAGACTTCAGCAGGGCCTTTGACATGGTCTCCCATAGTATTTTCCTGGAGAAGATGGCAGCCCATGGCTTGAACAGGTACACTCTGCTGGGTTAAAAACTGGCTGGATAGACTGGCCCAGAGAATAGTGGTGAATGGAGTGAAATCCAGCTGGCAACTGGTCACCAGTGGTATTCTCCAGGGATCAGTGTTGGGGTACATCCTCTTTAATATCTTTATTGTTGATTTGGATAAGGGAATTGAGTGCACCCTCAGTAAGTTTGCAGATGACACCAAGCTGGGAGTATGTGTTGATCTGCTGGAGGGTAGGGACACCCTGCAGAGGGACCTAGACAAGATGGGTCAATGGGCAGAGGCCAATGGGATGGGGTTCAATATGGCTAAGTGCTGATGAGGCCTCAACTCAAGTACTGTGTTCAGTTTTGGACCCCTCAGTACAAGAAGGACATCAGGGCCCTGGAACATGTCCAGAGAAGGGCTACAATGCTGGTGAAGGACCGGGAACACAAGTCTTATGAGGAGCAGCTGAGGGAACTGGGGTTGTTTAGTATGGAGAAGAGGAGGCTCAGGGGAGACCTAATTGCTCTCTACGACCACTTGAAAGGAAGGTGTGGGGAGCTGGGGGTCAGCCTCTTCTCACAGGTGACTACTGATAAGACTAGAGGAAATGGCCACAAGTTGCACCGTGGGAGGTTTAAGTTGAAAATTAGGAGACATTTCTTCTCAGAAAGAGTGGTTAGGCATTGGAACATATTGCCCAGGAAAGTCGTGGAGTCACTGTCCCTGGGGGTGTTTAAGGAAAAGTTGGACTTAGTGCTTAGGAACACAGTTTAGTGGGTGACATTGGTAGTAGGGTGATGGTTGGACCAGGTGATCTTGGAGGTCTTTTCCAACCCTAATGATTCTATCATTCTATGATTATACTTACTGTTTTCCACTCAGAGGTATTGATTCACAGTCATTTAGTATCCATATTATTCAATATTATTAGGAGTCTGTTTTCATGACAAAAGATATGAACCAATTTCTTAAGGTACACAAGCTTATACTAATTGCAATTACATCTTGTTTATTTATTTCACTTGTCTCTACTGGCACTCTTTTACCTACTGATTAATTTCTGTTGTGATACACTGTCATGCAGTGTATACCCAGATATTAAGAAATATAATGCATAATACTGAGAAGATAATTCCAGATATTTGTTAACTTACAAAAAACAAAAAGATGGTATATTTTTCAAATTTCTGCAAAATTTTAATTGAGGTCACTCTTTAATAGATCTCTACTAACTGAAATTGCATCACAGATTTTTGGACCAGTGTAAAGAAACCGTTTTGATTATTGCAGCTTTAGAAGTAAGTGAAACAAGAATTTTAATTTGTTGCGCACTTGTAGTAGTAGTTCTATGTTATTACTTGACCAGCTGAAGAGACTCACCAACTCCAGGTTCTTACATGTGCTTCAGTTTAGATTGTTGTGTGTAAAATAGCTCGTTTAATTCCCCATGAAATAAAATTTTACTATTATGGTTGGCTGTGATTAGATTACAAGGAGAAATAAGGAGTGAAGGGAAAGAAATTACATTTATTTTCTTAGATGTTGCAATACATTACACCTTCTATCTGTTTTGCATGATCTGGAGGAAAATAATTTCATGTCAGTCAGCCAGTTCAGGAGGACTCCAAAAAAGTCTTCACATGAAACAGTTAAGGAAAATCAACTTATGTGTATAAGTATCAAATAGCTCAGAATGCACAATTTTCTTCACTATGTCTGATAACAGACCCCTAAAAATTACAGTGGCTGTTTGGAAAGGGGACTGGAAAAAATGCTCTGTCACAAAGTCAATCTATTCTGTGTAGCTATTGCAGAAAACTGATATTGTATTGATGTTGAGCTTCACAAATTATAGATGTAACTAGAATCATATTTTAGGTTACCAAGGATATGTTGGTAACAAAAATAAAGATTATAGGCAGGGATGAAAAAGTTTGGACTTAAACTCTGGAGAAACACATGTCATTAACAGCACTTGCAGCAGTATCTATATTACAGAATCATGCAATCACAGAATTGTCTAGGTTGGAAGAGACCTTCAAGATCACCTAGTCCAACCTCTGACCTAACACTAACCAGTCCTCCACTAAACGCCTTTTAAACACCTCCAGGGATGGTGACTCAACCACTTCCCTGGGCAGCCCATTCCAATGCCTAACAACCCTAAAGAAATTTTTCCTAATATCCAAACTAAACCTCCCCTGGCACAACTTTAGCTCATTCCCCCTCATCCTGTCACCAAGCACATGGGAGAATAGACCAATACCCACCTCGCTACAGCCTCCTTTAATGTACATATATAGAGAAAATTATATTCATTCAAATTATATTCATTCAGTGGAATAAGTGTAATATGAGGGCTGGAAATTAGAGATTAAACTGTAAAACAATTGATTTTGGAGAACTGTAGGGACATTTACATTTTTAGTCTGTAATCACTGTAGGTCAGGGTGAAGAATAGAGCTGTAAAACTGAAGACAACATCAAGAAAAAAATCAAGCTGTGTATCCTGTCTTTCCTTGTTTAATAGCTTTTAACAGATAAAGTAAAAAACAACAACAACAACAAAACATACCCTTACATTGAGATGAGGAGTGCCTTTATATGTTTGTTTGTTTGTGTGTTTTTTTTTTTTTTCTTGTAAACTTTTGTTTCTAATACTTAGCCAGATGTTTGACCTTAAGTTTTGTTGAATACTCATTATTCTTACTTTACCATTAAACCTTGACAGTTGCTGAAACAGACAGACTGTGATGCAGAGATGCTTCTCACTTCAGTTATCTGATATGGATAACTTAACACATTGTGTTCATTTTGGGAGGGACTTCTGACAACTGTTAAAGGGTGGCAGGGCTTGTAGGTGTTTTCCAGCAAGGACAGTTTTTGTGATGGCTAGTGTCAACTAATGCTATAGTTCCCTCTTCCTGTTGCAGAGTCATGCCACAGCAAGAAGACAACAAAAAGTATCATGACTTCCAATTGCCTCTTGCCCTTCATCTATTTTATTGTCTTGTTTATACCATTACTATGTATAATGAAATGCTTTTGTGGTTGACAGTTTAAACTGCTACTTTTATTAGCCTTTTTAGCCAGTAATGCCCTTGTTCTTTCCAGAAATGCAATGTTTTTAAGGTTTTGATTCTGTGCATGAGATGACTTTACTTATATGGGTGTGTGCATAATTCTGTGCTAAATTCTAGAATGTAGCCGAAGGTTGATCTTACATTGATTTCGTCTTACAATTAGAACAAATATGCCTATTAGCACTCACTTAAGAGGAGTGCATAGGTCTATGTCAGCAGGTGAAACAGAAGCTTGGATCTAAGAGACTTTTAGTTCCTTAGGAAATCTGGACTAAAAATTGCTACTTAATACATGAGGTCTTATGAAGAAAGATGAGTTTTGCGTACAAAGTGGGGTGGTAAGAACCTTGAAACACTCAGCTAATTCTCTAAATAGCAATATGTCGTCCTAATGTAGTGTTATTAAACTTTCTAATATAGCCTCTATTACTTGGAGTATATTTATTTAGATTCATATAATTGTCTTACTTAGGAAGGAAAAAAGGTTTAAGAATATCTTGCAGACTTTATAGATGCATTGATATGTTTTATGGCTCACATATAGCTTGGTTCCATGCAGCAAGCTAGGGCAGGGCAGGAACGAGTATTATATAAATATGGAATATATTATGTGGAAATAAAGAACCAAGATTGAATTCTGCACCATTATCTTTATAACATTTTTAAGACATAACACCAGCCACATTTTAATAGTTAGCTTTATTCAGAAACTATTTAGCTTATGTGGTCATAGCTATTAGACTGTAGAAACTGGAATTAGCAGTGGACAAATTGGATGCAGATAAAAAGGGAGATAATAACCCACTATAGCATCTCTTGGGAAATATAAAAATAAAATAAACATAGCTTGACACAGCTCAGTAAGTAGAAAGCACTTCATGGTCATGTAGTTCTTAAAGATCATGATTAAAGGCCTGGGTGCTACTGAAAATAATTTGAAGGGGGAAGTGTAATTGGTATATTATAATCCCAGTTTGCCTTTGCTTTAAAAAAAAAAAAAAAAAAAAAAAAAAAAAAGACTGCCTGGTGCTGAGACTGGGGCTACTCATTTTTGCAAATGTACACTCGAACAAACCGTGTAGCAGAAGCAGTAATGAACACTGGTCTGTGTCTTAATCCTCTCTTTAGCTATAACCCAATATGCCCAGATAGATGACTGTTGACCTCATGCTGCTGCTTTCCTTTCCATGGGAAATCCAGTTTGGGTGTGTCTCAACCCCCAGCTTTCATAAAGTATAAGAAATAAAGGGAGATTACTCTTCAGTAACTTTAGACAACTACAGTGTTTTGTGTGCATCTCAGCTAGTCATCCTTAGCTCCTTTTTCAGTTGGTAGCAATGTTGTCTTTACCATGAGATAAATCATTCCCTAGAAGATCCCCATTCTCTCCATTGTCACTCTACACTGTTTTGTAGTTAAAATTAGATGAAGGTGTCTGTATTTTGTCATCCTCAATCTCTTTCAAGAACTGGGTCACACTGTCAAGTGCAGACTCCAAACTGTGCTTTGGAGGAGACATATTTCATACATTGCCCTAAGAGGCTCCTCTAATGTGCCTATATTTCTTGGAACTGAAAGCTACAAGCTTCCATGTCTGTTCCCACAGCTGAGGGCATGGGGCTTGAGATATTTATCCTGTTTCACATGCACATGACCTGTTTCTTAAGGCTTGGAGGTGCCACTGTATCTTCACAGACTATTAGAAAAGAGATTAGGAGCCAAGCTGGGCTCTGTTTCTAGTGATTGGATAGACTTGTCCATCTGAGATGTATCATGACACAAAGAGAATGAAATATGAATGTAGAAAATAAGTAGTTAAAGCATCTTGCTTGTTGATGTAGCAGATGTTGGTTGCATCTCCACCTGTTTTGTTGTATCTCCACCTGTTTTGTCTTTTTCCAGTAAGGCAAAAATGCTTCAGTTTGAACACCGATACAGGTAACCAGAATTAAAGAGGAGCTTGAAGAGAACTTGAACCCATCTCCCTGTTCATTTTTAGACTCCCATCCAAGATAGAAATGACCCTGCAGGTGCTCCTTTGTGACACACACCTGAGAGGAAACTGACATGGGAGGGAAAAAGTGATTTAAGCAATTTACATGGAGAATCCCTGGTGAGAGATATAGCTTTCAGAGTGTTTTTTTTTGTTTGTTTGTTTGTTTGTTTTTTTTACTTTGTTCCCTGATGTCATAGAAAGCAGGCTTGTCCCGAGCTTTTGAAGGGTATGTTACACCCAGAATGGCTGACTTCACCAAAGAAGGACATCGTACCTGCTTGGAACATGTCTGTGAGAGTCAGGTAGATTCCTATATGAAGATCTAGGTTTCCTATGGCTCTGTCATGGAGAGGGGAGAATGAGACAAGCCCATTTTTCTCACTTCCACTCCTTTCTAGACTTCTAAATGAGAAGAAAGAATAAACTGAAATACCAGAACATCTTCAATGTGTAATACAATAACTAATGAAAATATATCATATGAGGTAATCCATTATGAAGGCATTGTTAAAGGAGATGTTTTTTTTTCTAGTTTATAGTTCCACAATTTTTGTGAAGTACCTTGTACAATCTTGGCCACAAGTGACATTCTAAAAGACTGATGGGCAGAAACATTCTGTCAAAATTGTTATTTTTAGAAAGATGGAATAAAGCTTAGTTGATAATTTGGGAATTCAAACTTGCAGAATCAAAATCAACATTCATTGCTTAGTAGCAGAGGAAACTATAGTCTCAGCTATTTTCTGCTTTTTACAGTAAACAGCTTAAGGGAGATATAGGATGCTAATCATAATTCTTTTCCTGCTGTATCTCATAATGTAGAAGTTTATAAACGTTTCTTTTAAAAATGCTTTAAAAACATCCCACCTGTTTTGTTGATCTGCCTTTGGAGGATTACAACTCTTGAAGTTCCTTAGAGGGCTCTAAAACATGTTGTCAAACTGATAAGCTATAAAGGTTCTGTAATGTTCAGACTACCTAGACGTTTGTGTATTTCTTTGTGGTTGCACTTTCAACATTTGCTAAATCAGAGAGATACTGTGTGAAACAAGTCAATATAAAAGGAAGCTGGTGTTCAAAGTGTGCTTGTTGATGACGTTGAAGACCTGTTCAACTACTTCTACAGGACTTGCAGAAGTCTGCACAAAAGTCCTACTACAACACCCGTGGGGATTTAATCAATGAATTAATTTTAAAGTGCTTATTTAAGTTTGTATGCACATAAGATATCCTAATGATTATTAAAATAACAGGTCTATGAGAGTTTGTCATACTTGTGTGTTCTTTGTTCTTTGATTAGATAGAGGTTTCTAAGTAAACAATTTAAGTCATAGATCTTAAAAGTGAGGCAATGCTTGTGCTCAAAGACTATAGACTAATGTAAAAGTGTAAAATATTGGAATGGAGCTCTACTTCTCAACTGCATACTATATAATGGTTTGAGTGCACAGTAACAGATGGAGATGTATGCTGTAGTACCAAGGAGAGATCTTCCTTCACTTAAATGTGAGCAGATATGATGAACAAGTGTAAATAAATCTCATTTAAAATGTGTTATAGAATCCATAGAAAGTCCAACATATTTTGCAGAAAGGTTTATTGCCATACAGTTCATTCTACAGGCTCTATTTATATGGTAGTTTTGGGCTCCATTAGAAACTCAACATTCTCCTATAATAAAACGTCCTCAGTAAGAAATTTATTTCCCTGTTGGTAGGGTTCTCTAGTAAACAACTTATGGAAGTGATATACATCAATAGACTTTGTTATAGTGATACCCATACATGAAATGTAATTTACTACCCTTTCTAAAACTCATAATCAGACCCATCGGGTAAGTGAAGCTCTAAAATTCCTAAAACAATAAAGGACTTTTAAATCACCTGCAGGTGGTAAAGGCAATCAGATGCTCTGTGTGGGTTCATCACATAATTCCCCCAAGGAAACAGACGGAATCTGTTTCTGAGATTTCTGAAATCTGTACACTGAGCGGCTGTATCCTTGGAAAGTACTGTTTGTAATTGAACTATTCCAAACACTCTGCCACTAAAAATGCATCCTTCAGATGTAAAATTCTGCTCTGCCAAGGAGCATACGTGATCCACTGGCACAAGTCACAACACGTTTCTGATGTGTCTCAATGAGACATTTGGCCAAACTATGTTTCAGTGAATAGTGCATAAGGTTTTATTTATTTATTTATTCATTGCTATAACTAGGTTATGCTACTTAGAACCTTCAGAAATATAATATACCCTGAAATTTTCACCTTTCAACCACTAGTAAAAAGAAAAGAAACTGTAAAATGCCTGGAACCTCATAATTTTTTGGGGGATAATGGGAGAGAATTTTTTCTAAAGGGAGGAGAGTCCCCAGCTTAAGCCTCGTGACTCTTTCATATGAACAAACCAAAGTATTTGCTTGGTTTTCCATAAGAGGATGTTTTGATAAGGCAGGATGGCTAGCTAAAGGAAAGGTCTATGACCACAGCAGTTACTTCAACTACACTACAGGAAGGGGAGTGCATTACTGCAGATAACAATAGACAATTTTTTGGAGTGCTCACTTGGTTAAGAGATGCTGCTTGTTAGCATTGTTGGTTAATCTCAGCCCAGCTACCAAGCATTTTACTTGACTAGGGACACCCTATCCTTATGTTTGTCCCAGAAAAACATGGTGCACCAGCTGTTCTGCGGCTCTGTGGCTGTGGATGCTGAGGCTGCCATCAGCTCTTGAGTGGTCTGTTTCCATGAACTGGAATGATGATATTTTCCCAAAGCAAGTGTGTTCTGATTGTTGAAACTGAATTGCTGAAGAGTGTAAGTAAACCTAATACAGTTTTGGAAGGTGAAGCTTCTTCTAGTTTCTTTTCTTTCCTTGTAAAATATATATTGTCTATCTTCTCCAGCCCGCCACTGGGTCTCTCAGCTCTACGACAGCAGTTATTTCATTTGCACCTTGAATTTTTCCTCTGGAAATAATTCTATCCTAACAAATTATCTTTTGGCCCCTAATTGTTCTGAACATGTGTATTTGTGCAGTTTTGCTTTGCAGACCCAAAGTATAAAGACTTATTGTACTCTGTATGTCCATAAAGAGAAGTTTCTTCATGATTATACAATTTAGAAGGCAAGATGGCACTGGTGGTGAGAGGATAGTGCATTTGAAGGGTATAGAATGGCAAAATTGACCTTGTGAGTGAAAACAACTCCATAGAAAGGGATGGAAAAAAAAGCTTAACTACAGCTGTCTTTCATTTGACTCCAGTTTTCAATTAAACAAGTTTTTAGGAGTGAATTTTAATTGGTAGTGAAATTTTAATTTTTAGTGAATTTTCTTTATTTTTTTTTTCCACCAAAATGGAGGAAGTCTAAGGTAGGGGCTTGGGAAAAAAAAAAAAAACAACATAGATGACAACAAAGGCAGAAGTGCAATTTTAGCAATATAAAAGAGAATGACTGTAGCATCTACTAGTGTTAAATCTGCCAAATCAGAAAATGGCAAAGTCGGCATGAGGAAAAATGAGTGGAGTCTGAGTCTGAAGAGTGACCACACTGGAAAAAAAAAAAAGAGGAGGGGAAGGGGGGAAGGCAAGTGAGTGTGTGTATGAGAGAGTAGATCCCTAATCTTCAGCAGAAAATAACTAAAATAAGCTCCTCCATACTAGTTCAGAACAAAAATAGGAGAAATAGAAGTACCACAGGTGAAATATGCATCAGTGCAGAATTATTTCTGCTGCCCTCACATTTGCTCCTGCTAAAGTTAGGAGCTGTCACAGGCCATGCAGCACCCTCATGTGTTTATTCCTTTCCTCAGAAGCAGCCTTCACAGTGTGTATTTACAGAATTTTCAGCTTTGACTGATTTCATCTACGCCTTTACATTGTCTCACTAGAATAATAATTTATTAATTTTTAATGAACAATGAACATGGCTGGTGTACAACAGCAATTGCAAAAGAAAAATCTTCTCCTAATGCAGAATATAGAAAGCTCTATCTGTTTAAATTCTTAGAAGCCTATTAAGAATGAGGGAGGTCTGATGCTGCAAACACAAGTCTAGTGCCTGGTAGTCTCACACTGTTTGCTTTTCTATTATAAACTTCCTTTGTGACCTTTACAATGACACTTCAAGTGTGAAAAATGCATCTCCCTACTTTTAGAGAAAAAATAAAAGTCATATGCATCCCTGGTGTTTTGGTTATATGACCTATACAAATACCCAAAGTGAAATGGCAAAATAAGTAAATAAGGAGCAGAATTGCAACATTCCTTACTTTAAATCTATATTTTTATTCTGCCTGGTGATACCTCATGGTAATTTCCCAGTTATTAGCAGGTATGATGTACTGTTCTGAGCCTTGCACACATCACTACATATCTCATTTACATATCTCATTTCTGTGGGGTTAACACAAACAGCAATATGTGAACCCTGTTTTGAAAGATTAAATGTGAACAGCTATTATTCTGCACAATTTTTACATGCGTTCAGAACTGGATTTCACTCTGTTATTTCAGATGCACTATATCAAGCATTATATATTTATATTCTGTATTTAGGGAGCTCTTGAAATGAATGTGGCGGTTTGGGGGGGTGGGGGGGAGGATTGGTGGGGGTGATGTCAATTGTGTGTTGAGAGCTCCATCCAGTGGCATAGTACCGCTTTAGCAATGGAGACCTGTATTTAAGCAGAAAGCATCAAATCGGTTTTACTGAGAAAACTCAAAGCTGAGGAATAGCCACATAACACAGCAGGCAGCTCGGGGTCACCGCGCACATCCCAGATCAGAACCCACGTAAAGGCAGTGAATAATCAATTATGAAAGTCTTGGACCTACTCTTGTTTACTTAGAAAAAGAGGAGCCACATGTCAAATTTGACCTACTTTGCAAATTGCTCTGTATATAAATCAAACTGTGTATAAACATAACTATAATGACTAAGGCTGATGGAAATAGCTATTACTTTATGAAAGCACTTATTTGTTATAAGTACTAAGTACTGACCTGGGCAGACAGCACTTAGTTACTTAATTCCCATCCAAGTATACATCAGGCCTTGCCACCCGAAGAACTGTATTTTAAATGTTTAAGGAACCTGACACAGGGTTGAATTCTGAACTTAAAATAATTACTAAGGAAATTCTTCTTTTGTTGATTAAGCCAGTGGTAAATCCAATGAAGAATGATTGAGTGGCCTCTTCATATGGGATCCTCATTTCTACAGTGTTTGTTGGGTTAAATGTTGATGCCTGTTGTTCCAGAAAATCACCTGTGGTAAATTACATCAATATTACTGCTGTTATTGCTGTATTTTCAGCCATATGCTATTGCCTGTTTTTGCCATGCCCTCCCCATTCACAGCCCTCCTACTACTTTTGCTGTGGTAATCATGCAGACTTACTACTTCCATCTTTCATCTTGGTGGGAACTGAATGCTTGAATCTCAAACATGGCTTTGAAAATCTCAGCCTAACACTTTACAAAGATTAAACTCTCAAATAATACAATGTCTAGTAAGCATTGCAGGTTGATTTGTGAGGAGAAACACCTTTCTCTGATTCCAGCAAACAGGCTCCGAGGTGTCCTCTTCCAGACTTTCTTCATCTTAAAATTTGTTTTCTAGGAGTAACTTCCAAACAGAGTTAGTGACCAGCTTTGGTTTTCTCACTCATGTTACATAAAACTAGTTTTCACTATACATGTTCCCTAGTACACAGTGACGTTTAACCTAAAAAGTTCAGAGGTTTGGCACAGGGGTGCACAGGTAGAAATGAACAGCTGGAACAGAGGTATATGAGGAAGACAGAAACATGTGCTGCATGATAAAACAGTGCTGTTAGAGCACCCACTCAACAGAAAGTTGGTTCATTGTCAAGTGTCTGCCATTAAAGGGCTTAACAAAGCTGAGTTTGTTAAGCTGAACTTAACAAACAGCAAAGTGCATTCCCAAGGTGTCACTGGGGCCATGTTTAACTATGTTGTGTTGAGAGGCCTGTGACTCTGGTAACCAGGGTCTGAGACATGAGCTGGTCTTGTGCTTGAAATTGTTTTTAGCATTGATAGTCCTCCAGATGAATTAACACTCAAAAGACTCCTGATTAAAGGGAGCATATAATTAAGTTTCACCTCAATTATAATTCCTTTCACGGAAGACAAAATTGAAGTCTGTAACTTTAAAACAATGGTATTGGCAGTATGAAAATGCTCCTTATTCAACTTTTGTCAAAAATGTGTTTGAACAGAATTGAGAAACTGGCATACAGTCAAATGAGACCAAGAGGGAGGGAAGCTCCTGGCTGTTTTTTCTCTTACTTATTTTATTCTGACTAGCATTGTGAAAGCTCTGCAATTTACTCCAAAACAATTCTGGCATTTTATTCCTAGGTAAGTATTTTGTTACTCTCACTGTGTCAAGCATTCTAACAGAAACTTGGACCCCAAAGACCTCAATGAAGAAGTTTTATTTAGTTGTAAGAAGTGGTACAGACACTTACATGAGGCAAGCAGAAATGCTTCTTTTTAGTGAGTGGTAGCCAGCAGGGTAGTGAAGGAAGAAATGAATGAGCCTTTAAGAAGAATGAAAATACTATTCTGATCTTATCAAAAGGAAAGAAGGGGAAAGATCACATAGTTTGCCTATTCCACGGAATATCAAAAAAACTTGTTTAGCCTCTCTTGCAGCCCCTCCTAAAGACAGTCCTGAACAATTTAACAGTCAGGAAACTTGTAATACCAAAATGACTATCATAATATGATACTAAAATCTTAGTATGGAGCTCCAGGGTCATTTGGAATAGGTAACTGCCCCTTAACTATGTTTTATAGTGCTAGCACTATTCAGATGTAGGTAACCAACAAGCCAAATAACAGAATCTGTTTGTTTCTCTTGACTCTCAGCGCAGTGAGTTGATGGACAGCAAGTGACTCTGAGTGTTTGCATCAGGGTCTGGCTCTGAGTTGTCCTCTGTAAGGACCCCTCCTCTGTCAGGGGTGACAGGCACCCAGGACCTGGAATGACATGCTTATGTCTTCCCACTGTGACTCTACTTGTTCTACATGAATATTACAGCATTAAAATATTACACATACACACACCTAAATAGGACTGACATATGAGTTATGCTAAAGGGAGCAGTACCAAATCCTTCAACTCCCCCTTCCAGACTGCTCTATTAATAAGGGGACAAATTCAGCAGCTGCTTCACAGGAAAGAGAATTGGACAATAGCTCCACTCTGCATGTTTTGCTTTTTAAGCTAACACATACAGGCTCTGACTGAGCAATTTCAGAGAGCTGACTGAAAACTCTGAAAGAACAATATTTCACTAGAAAATGTCAGTTCAACAAAATCTAAATGGTACATGAGAACAGAAGGTTATTTTTAGAAAATGGTCACAAAAGTTAATTACCAAACCTACCTAGGGAACTCAGGTCTCTTAAAGCTGTTGTTCCAACTGTTGTTCTAATAGGTACCTTAAATTGTCCAAAAGACCACTTGTTTTAATGATTCTGTTCTTGAGAGCTACAACTTTTTTTTTTTTTTTTTTCCTTTTTTTTTTTTTTCTTTTGATTTAAAGATGAAAGGATATTTCATCAGAGCTCCCTTTCAAGCAAAACTTTCTATATTTTAACAAGTTCTGCTACCTATAACATTGCTTCTAATATGTCATTCAAATCTAGTAGAGATTTTTATGTGGGAAAGTTAACTTGGTAAAGGCCTCTTTTCCTTTCATGGCCAGGGATTTACTATATTAGCACATTCAAAATGCCATAAATGTGTTGTGAATGTCTTGAAATAGTCCTGCTATACTTCATATTGAGGGTATTGGCAGCTGTAACAATAAATAGGATGCAAATTCAAGTGGTCTTATGGTCCTGGCAATATGGTTTGTTTGTGCAATGAACTTTTTTTTTTTCTCTCCTTAATTTTATTATTATTACTTATCCAAGGTGAGACTAAGTATGCCTAATATTCAAAAGCAGTTCATGCCTTACGCGCTTCTCACTGACAATCTCTGGAGAATCCAGGCTGCTGCTAGTCTGGATGTTGTGACTATGCTTCCTTTAAAAAACAGCTATCTTCCCTTGATGTGCTGCCTATGGTATAGGCTGATATAAGTGGTGTTCTCACATACATAAGAAAGAAAATTTCTGCTAATGTTATGCCCTTTTGCATTCTTTTTAAAAGTTCCAGATTCTTCTACAATATTGAGTATGCCTTAGATATTTATCTGGTTTTTAAAAGATGCACAAGCCAAAAGTCTAAGAAACCTGTTTTGAGACAACATACAGAAGCCATTTGATATAGGCTACTGAAGAGTTTTAATACATTCTCAGCTCCAAGGGAAAAAAATATATATATATATATTTACATATATATATATATGTAAATTACATAAATCTAAAGACAATATCTTATTTGTATTGTACAGTATAGCATTTGTGACTGTATGGGCTTTTAATGTAGATATAGTACAGTTAAGCAATAGTAAAATAAATAAAATAGTAAAATAGTAAAATAATAAAAAGCACCATCAACAAATGGTTGGATCATTTTACTCAAGCTGCCATGATGCAAGTCAGTGTGCAGGTCCAGCGATGGGAACATGTGGCTGGAGACATAATCTTCTCAGAGATGTTTTGTCACCAAGAAAACATTTCTCATTACAATGTTCTAACTCATGTGAGGATTAACTGTGCTGATTACACAACTTATTTGTATTGCAGTGCTGCAGGTGTTTTACAAAAGGAAAACAGAAAGTAATTGATCTTACTGGAGGGTCAGAAGTAAGTTCTGGGTTGCCACTACCTCATCTGGTTATATAGCCAGGAAAGCAGTCTAGCTGTCAAGTAACTTCTTTCACGTAAAATTGGTTTATATTAATATGAAGCAATCAAACAAGCCACTTTTAATTACACATCCTAGAGTAAATATATCCACCTGTTCCCAGTTTCCCATACCAAAATCTTCACCTAAGTCAATAGTCCCAGTGTTCTCACTTTACACTCCTGGGGAGAGGATAAAAACATGACATTTAACAAAGCTGGGCTGAATTCTGCAGGCATGAAAATAAGATAAACTTTCCTTCATGAAGAAAGCTTGTTTTCTAAAAACAACAAACTTCATTTACTGCTTAGCCTTGGAGAAAGAACTAAGACAAAAAAAAAATAAAAAATTTAAAAAATGAAGACAAGGTGGTAGCTTATGTTCTTATGTTCCATTGAAAATGCTGTAATGAAGCAGAATGGTGCATAATGAGGCATTTCTGGTGCAAGATGATGAAATGAGAAGGATGTTTTGTAAGGGATGAAGTAGGTGTAACTTAAACCATACATAAAGGAAAATACGGTCCTTCAGAGGATTGTCCATTACTGGTTAAACTGTAGTCATTATTGGGAATTTTGAACAGATGATGTTTAGACTAAGATATTTAGAGTAAATCAATATACCTTTACATTGAAAGTGAATATTTTTGTATTTCTCATCTTACAAGACAGAAAGGAGTGAGTAAAGGGAAAAAAGCATACTTACTAATTTCTGTTCAACAGAACCTAAGTAATATTTGTCTTTATTATTATTATTATTTTTAATCAATCCTACAGCATCAAGAGATACTGAGATTAGTGCCTGTTTTAGGAATTAGTACATATAGACTATCCTGAAGTCCTGTTGACCTGTCTAGTGACAGGTTAGCAATGTAGTTATTAGTTATTCACTGTAAGGTTATAGTCACACCTTCCTGTACTGAGGGTATAGGGTCAAACTACAGGTCGCATAGATTGAGACTAACCTGAGATTTAATGTTTGGTTCTGAGTCCAATAAGCAGAAACTTGAAATGAAGGTGTTGTTTTCTTTCACATATGTGCATAAGGTTTTTGCGTAAAATCAGATACCTGAACACAGCTGTTTTGAGATAATGTTGGAAAGAATTATTTAATATATTTAGTGAATGAAAACAAAATTAGAAACCACTGAATTATCATTGTTTACCTTGTTCCCTGACTTCTTTCCTTCTCCTGGAAAAGATAAGTTCCTTGTCATGGAGCTAAGTAATTGGGTTTACCACTCACCTCACTAGCTTACTTGTGTACGTCTAGGAGGAGACTGTAGGCCTGAAAAGGGCAAGTGTAGATATAACATTAAGGTAACTAACCCCTGTAGAGCAGAAATTCATGCTTCCTGGAGAGGAACAGGCACATTCCAGCATGTGCGCAGTCCAGACAGCCAAAGGACTAAACACCAGCAACATGTCATGTGGTGCACCAGCATACTAATATAAGCAAAGCCTCTAGAAACCTCAAGTGAACCTATTATTTCTGAGTGAGTGAATGTTTCTCCAAATTCCTTCACAGTCTTCATACAGATGAAATTACATTCAGCTCTGAGGTCAACGTGTGACAGATAAATTCTTCAAGATAATACTTGCATCTTTAGCATTTCTAGTGACAGCTTTCAATGCCTTAGCTACAGCATGAGAGAACTGGTACTTCTAAATCCTGGTAAAGCTTTTGTTTATTTCCCTCCAACTGCACAAAATGCATGATCAGATGCACTCTGACATGACCAAAATGATCCTAGCATCTGAAGACAATACTGAAAGAGGTGTTATACTGTGAACCATCTAACTTTTACTGGACTGAGAATGCTTTTTACTTTTTACAATGTAGAAAATCACAGAAGAGAGAAACTGTTTTTACTGGCAGTACTTAACAGAATTAAATGAATTTTGGCTTATAAGTACCATATATATTATATATATAACATCACAAAAATATAATTCTTATGAGCCATTGGAAATCATTTGCACCTCAATTTTCTCCTTTTTACGGGAACAGTTTATTTTGGCTTATCATCAACTTTCACATTAAAAGAATTACACACAGAGACACAAAAATAATTAGTAAAGAAAAAAAAATAATCTCCAATTTCACAAACAGTTTTGTCAAGAACAGCTGGCATTATTTGGCAACAACAACAACAATAGTAAAAATGTTCCATTCATCTTCGTTAATGAATTATTTGCCCTTCAGCTGCCAAAGTTTTCCGCATGTGTTAGTTCATCTGTTGTCAAATATTCTTTACTGCCATGTAAATATGCACTATTGAGCAAATAAAAGTATTCTGATTGTAGTTGTCCCATAATGGTTAAAAGAATATAAAGTGTGAGAATTCAGAAGTTTTTATATCATTTTTGTGAAGACAAAAATTGCAGATTGTATCTATTCTGCTTTTCCAGTCTTCTGTTTCCAGTTAGTCAGTGGCTACGATATGAAAACAAAAGAGCTCTTTTTGGAGCTGTTATATGCTAATGAGGTCAGAAGGTTCCTCTTAGGTGTATCAGTATACTGCAGGCTTAAACAGTAGCTAAGTTATAAACTGTTGAGACCTGGTGTTGCAGCAGTGAGAACTGGCAACATTTTTAGTTGGTAAAATCAAGAGGTGTTTCTTTTCTTTTGTTTCTTTGTTACAATTTTTTTTCCCATCCTTTCTGCCACAAGAATCTCACAAATTCTTTGGTGTCGCGCACAAAATTTTCTGTGTTTTGGCAGCCATTTTTTATGTTCCTTCCTTTGTAAATTCTTATCAAAAGACATCATGGTCTCCTTTTGATTTTGAGTGCTGTTCTTGGCATGATGATGAACAGAAAGGAATGCAGTGATGCATGCTCCCTGGGGAAGGTTGCTTATAACATGCTCCTCAGCATCTCACTGAGTCCCAGAGGACCTTCTCAGTTACCACCAAAAGCTGTAGTACTTTTCTCCTTCTTCTCTTGACCATTGTAAAATGATCATTCTTCCTACCCCATGCAGCTTCTATAGGAATTGGTTATGTGACTCTTGAATACTCTGCAAATGTGCTGAGGAACCAGAATACTTTCGGGCATCTCAGTGCCTGGTTTAATGACGTTTTGGACAGTGGGTGTCTTGCTGCTATCCGGTTACACTGAAATTTCTCTTATCTCAAGCCAGACTAAAGTTAAATGCAAGCAGCATAATTTATTCACAACATCCAAAACAGACAGCAGAGTTCTATACTTATAAAACTTATAAGTATATAAACTTATAAAATGTGAAAATGTGTTATCTAATTCCATTGAGAATTAAGTTAACTGGAAATATCCCTCTCCTTTTTAAGGTAATTTACATGTTAGGCACACAAGGTACTAAAGGTACTAAATCTTTGCATATAGCTTACACCCTTTTGGCACCTTCTATAGAACATCTCTCCATGGTGGAGCTTTTATAGATGGATCTAATCTTTCTCCTCAAAATGCGTTTATTTTTGTCATGGTGGAGCTATCATCAAAAGAAGTCATCATACTTCTTAATTAAAAGTAAATAAATAAATAAATAAATAAATCAGAGGTGTTCTTTTGCTTTGATAATATCTGTATTTCCCTACTATACTATCTTGTGTTTCTCCTGCACTTCACTCCCTGTTACAGTGAGAGAGAAAAGCCACCACTCCTCCTCCCTCTTTGGTCACCATTTTTCAGCGTGAAGGATCTCAAGATTCAGTATTCAGAGTAAAAGCCTGAATCATGTAGTTCACAAAAAGTGGCACAAACATATAAATGAGAGAACTCATTACTGGCTTTTGACTGAGATGAGACACTGAAGTAATTAGCCTGTTCAAGGAGTTTCAGATTGAGAAAAGCTGGCTAGTCCTTTTCCTTCAAGCCCACTGGAAGTATCTCTTCAAACGTTTATGTAGATAGATTTTCAGTGACTAATTGGACACACAGTTATACTGAGACCATAATAATTATGACAGTCCACAAAGCTTCACACTCAAAATAGTACATTTTGGGGATTCATTAAGTCAAATAACTAAGTAACAGTTTCTGAGGTAGACTGAGGTAAAAGTGAGCTGATTACAATGAAAATAATCATGCAATATCCACCTTTATTTTAAAAGAATAGGCCCAATGATTAAACAGTGTAAGCTCCTGCTTTGAAAACAGCGGTGTCAATTGCCGTTACATTTTGGGATGTGTGGTGGATACCCACTCCATGCTGAAGACTAATATAAATCACACTGAATACATACAGAGAGGTGGCAGAGGATGAATCAGGGAAACTGAGGAATGAAAGGGGAGGATGTGTTTCCCCAGGTGTGTGTTAGGATTGGTGTGATTCTACTGTGGATAAAGTCACAGTGTGCTGTGTGACACAAAGCTACAGAGTACACAACATTGTCAGCAAGGACCAATGTTCATGTCTCAGTTCAAATTACACTCTGGTGGGTGTTTTGTTATGGCAGATGTGAAGAAGTGGACAGCTCTACAATTATATTCCTAATTTCTACTGAACTTTCATTTATTTATTTATTTACTAGTGAAAGAGAATTTGTCCTCTCTGTACTGCAGCTGTTACAAGAGAGCTTGCAGTTGTCAGGCAATCTCTATTTCCAACCTCCTAGTTCCTGTGCAATAGTTTACCCAGGAAAAGAACTAACACTTAGTCATTGAATAGCATTTGTCGGTACAGTCAAGTGAACACTAGAGGAAAAAACACAGCTTTTTCAAAATGTTTGCGACCTCTGTTTTCCTCTCTAGCAATGCTGCTGATACCTGTTTGTTGCCTTTATTTCCTACTGGCCAGCTCCAGAGTTGTTTGACAGATATTTTTTTTCCTCTTCTCAACTCTTATCAATAAAATACTTCTTGTGAAGTGCAGTAGACTGGCAGAATCACCCATTAGGAAGAAATATGCACATATTTATGTTCTGTGTGTAGATACACTTGCACAGTTATTAAGGGCTCCTGGTCCACCAACTACAATCTCTTAACATCCAAAGGACATCAGAGAAGAGGCGAGTATTATGTCACTCCTACCAGCGGGGAATGGGAATTTATCAGACAAGGAACAGAGAGGTGCACAGACTGATTCTTGGAGAGAAAAGCTTCAAGAGTGTGAGCTCTATGTACAGCTGGCTGTGGAGATACTGATAAGGAGAATAAGGAAAATAAAATGAGATGGCCAGTATTCAGATATTAGTGACTTGATGGGTTACAGTTAAAAAGATTTATTTCAGTCAGACATATTCTGATTAATAATCCCCACACAATGTAACTCAGTGTTATAGTTCTCCCAGAGAGTGCTCAAAAGAGAGTGCATGCTGCATGCATGTGACTTCCAGCAAGAACAGATAAGCTCTCTGTAGCACTGTTAAGGAAGAAACTCACACTGCCGTGAAGACCAGAAATAGGACTGTGAATCACTTGTGTCTCACTTCAACCTCATATCATTTTCAATTTTTTTTTATTTTTTTTTTAAAGGACTTACTTGCTACTTGTCCCAGGGGTGAATAATTTCTCTGGAATGAAAATGTTGTTAAGGAAAAGATTTTCCATTTGAAAGAGAAAGATATTCTTAATAAAGAGGAAAATGTAGGTATTTTTAATATAGTCTGCTGTGTTAAATCACGTGGAAGGAAAAAAAAAACATCACACTGTAAGCCCAATTGTAAATATTACACCCTAGAAAATAAATCTAAATCTAGACTTAAAGTAATATACTTTTTAATACACTATATTCCATGCTATTGTTTGATGCCTATTTAGGGAAGACAACCAAAAAGGAAATCTGCTTTTAGCTTGCAGTTTATGTGCTGTCTTCCCAGTGATTACTTTTTTAGGGCATGAAGCACTCGTGTTTATTATGCAACCTCAAGCTTCAGCATGCATATCAAGTGTTGCATTTGCTGATTCAGCAGTGTTGAGAGATGCTCTATGGAACACTCTTATGTTGTCATGCTGAAATTAAAAGGCAACTTTAAAAAATAAACCCTGATGTGATATAACTAAAAACTGAGATAAAGATACCAGACGAAAAGAAAGTTGTCACATTCCTGTCATCAAATGCACATAAAAATATGCTTTAAAACTTCGGTTACATCTGATTTGTTACCTGATGTCAACAAAGATTTATAATTAACCCTGTTGATTCAAGGCAGAAATTTTACTCATATAAACAGATATCCTGTATTCTACAACATGTGTTACAGTCTCTGAGGTGCAAACAGAAGTTCAAGAATGAATTTTAAAATGGTAAGAAAGATAACTTTTGCAATAGTACTCTTGTATGGTCACAGATGAGCAGGACTGGACAGTAAATGAGAGACAAATGAAGGGAAGAGCCATACTGGAGTCTACCGTTCCTAATCTATCACATACAAAAAGGACACTGAACAGCATCTATGGTAGGAGATTACATATTTGGTACCATCTAAAGAGTGATTTAGTGTAGACTCTTCTCAGAGTAAATATAAAATGATACATTAAAAGAATAAAGACTTTTGAACAAAAAGTATACTAAACTTCTTAACTTTTTTTTAACTGAAAAAGACAAACAAAAACAAACAAACAAACAAACAAAAAAACCAACAACAGCGAAACCTTTCTTCCATGACAGCTTCCATATGTTTCCTAATGCTCTTCAAATTTGTTTTGGATTGCTTTTAAAAACAATAGCAATAAAAGTATTTCAGTCAAAATGACCTTTCCTTTCAACTTGCTTCACGCAGTATTAGTTAAAGCTCAGTGTAGTGGTTTCTTGGAAATCAAATTAGGTTTGATCAACTTAAAACAAATTTATTTTAACCTTTTAAAAGTATAGGAGGGGTTCTCCAGAAAACTTCAAAACTTGAGGCTTTTCTCAAAGCAAAAACAAATATGAAAAAAAAAAAATCCTTTGCACAGTAAGACTTCTATTACTTTCACCCCTCTGATTTTCATACAAGACAGGTCTCTGTCACTCTCAAAAGGGAAAAGCTTTTTGCCATTTTTTATTCCCCCTTTCCCCCTAATAGCCCAATTCCCTAAAAATTGCAAACAATCAGAGCAGAGCAGAAAGTTGCTCGGCTTTGCAGGTTGCAGGAGCAGACACTGCTATACTGAAAATGTCAGCAAGGAATGCAAGGTAAAGCAATCAAAGCCAGCTGTTTTTGAAATGCCTGTGCAAGCTTTAAATGAAGACAATATTCTTGATCATCTCTTGTCCTCTAAGTAGAAAAGAGGGGTGTTGGAAAAAAAGGAATACTTTTCAACAAAATACACTTTTCCATTGACTGACTGTCAGGCTGATATGATGAAACACTCCCTCCACACTCTTCCTTGCTGCTGCAGGGAGGGGATCACAATTTTCATTTATTTTCCTTTGTAATCTGATAAAAATTAGTTTTTGCAATGAGTTTTGCTGGTGATTATCTAGGGAATTAGTATGTTTCAGGGATTGGTCATCTATTGTATGTTGAGAGCACCATCCAGTGGTAAAGAACATACACAGACACGTTTGCAAAAGAATGCAAAAATAGAAATGCAAAAGAAAGGAACTTATATAAGTTATTACATATATATACTTATTATATGCTCAATATAATCCATTGAGTATAGGTTGGTGTATATGTTGCAAATATGTTGCAAAATGTATGTTTTCATTTTTAAGAAAAATTATACCTAATTTCCTTGATCAAAAAAGTATAACCTATTATAACCTGCTTATTTTAAAGCAAAAATAAGCAAACAAAAAGTTTATTCTAACCAGAAAGGCAGTGCAAGTAGGGCGTGAAGAGAAGAATTTAATCAAGAGCTGAGGATTATGTGTCCAGCATGTATCAATTAAGAAATGAGTACATCAGCTGCAGCTCACTCATTTTCATTGCTGATTTTTTTTGACATCCTGTAATATCCTATCAAACAAAGGTGTCATTATGAAAGGGATAGAAGCCAAAGAAAGATATTTCAGATGGCATTTCACAAAAAAAATAAGCAAAGGCAATGAAGGAAAATGCATTTTAATATATTGGAAATTACTTAGAATTTAGAAACTTAAATCAATGTGTAGGCACTTTATGTAGCAACCAACTTTGAAGCATAAGATGGGGAAAACATACGTGTTTGATCAGCATTAAAAATCACTTGACCTAGGGACAAATTGTGCACAGTTTTGAAATGGCTCAGGGAGCATTTGGTGGCCAAATGTTAAAAACATCCTTGGGCAGATCTTACTTGGCATCTCAGTGTTAGATAGACTTAATGTTTATTGGAGCTTTGGATGTCTAAATTGAAACCTGAGAAGAAGCATGGTGACGGAAGGAGGTCACCCCCTGAATCAAGCGTGAGACTCTCCTCTGCCTTAAATGGCTTCCTGCAGGCAGTTCTCAGCAGCTTGTTCTTAATTGAAGCAACTACCCTCCATGAGTGCAGCCCAGTCCCACAGTCTGAGAGGCCACGGTGTACTCAAGCATCCTCCAAAATCAGCTGTCACTAAGAATCTCTGAATTTCCACAGTGAAAATGATTCCTTTTTCATTCTGGCCTAGGTATGAAGCTCAGAAGCCCTCACATTCATTTTTTCTCACTAAGGTTCATTAAGAGAGGGGGAAACATGAAAGAGGTAGAAACTCCGGTTCCTGGATGTATTGGCTCAGTGTTGCTGAAAAATAAGTTTCGTGTTTGTTAATAATTCCTTGGACGTTCCCTTTCACAGGAGCTTCACACTTTCTATAATTTGTTCTAAAACAAATAAAAAATAAATGCTGTGTAACAAATTTGCTGCTGAATGCATAGCTTTCTCCTCACAATTAATTAGGAGGAAGGAAACAGCATGTCATTACCCTAGATAGTGTATTCTGGCCATCTGTCTCTATGTTACAGCAAGAATGCAGGATCTGAATATATCTAGCTCTATGTCTTCTGACTCAAACCATTAACCAAAATTCAGGTCTTATGCAGTTTCCATTATGCAGACAATTTGGTGAAGATCCTCTTATCCATTGCAGGGAACATATATACACATATATAACCACTTTTCTCCACTTCACTGTAGAAATTAGAAAGGAGGAAGAAGAAGCAATACCAGAAGTTTGTCTTTTCCCCAGAAGAAGCTATCACCATTATAGTAAAAATATTCTTTTATAATTATTTTTCTAAGACTAATGGTGCTTTTTCCAGAGCTTCATGACTGTACTATGTCTTTCATAGTGCTATTTCTGGTTCTGTCTCTGCAGGCTGATGCTTATCTGCAATGAATTCGAAGTACTGCCCTCACATTTTTTAACAATATATTAAGAGTATGCTTTTTCTTTTTTCTTTTCTTTTCCTTTCCTTTGGAAATTCAATACATTTCATAGATGAGGAACAGCTTCAAGATGCCCAATTATAAGGCAGCTTTCTGTCATAGCCATCATCAAGGTGTCAACCAAGAGGGCTTTCAGTTCTTCTTTCATATACATAAAGTAACTCAAAACAGTGACCAACAAATTCAGCCAAATAGTAAGACTTGTCTTTTTTGTCTCACTAGCCTTTCAAGTGCAACATATTATCATAGTAGTTGGTAACAAAGACTGTATTTCTCCCAGGACAAAAAGCATGTAAAGTCAATCTTATGTTTTATGTGTAGCTCTGTGGTCAGGATTTCTCTTGTTAAAGGCTAGGTTAGCTTGCCACAAAACCTTTAAGTACAGCATTATTTAAGATATCATTAAAGATGAAACCTTGTAAATTTATTCAGACAGTAAATTAACTTCCATTTTTGCCTCCAAAGATGAAAGTGTGAAAATCTTTGTAAAATGTAGACAGCTAGATAAAGAGGTAAATCATTATTGATAGCTTCTTGAAGGTGTATTTTTTTTTTTAGTAAATCTTTCTTTAAAATGACAGATCAAAAGTTTAGTACTTGTTAGAGATGAAAATAAGCACTGAAGAAACAAGAGCAAGTCTGAAACATGCTTCACTGTCAGTGGGTAGTAGTGATTAATTTCATATGTTCAGAATACTGTTTTCAAACCAATACTTGATTGCCTCCACTACTTTCTGTACTGAGTTATCAGGTCTTTCTTCATGACAAAAGATTGCCCAACCAGGTGTTTGTTCTTTATCCAAACACAAAGAAAATCAGAGGAAAGTTGCAATGTTTCTGTAGAAACTGTTTTCTATAAACAACTGCTTGGCACTTTATAAAGTGCCATTTTTCCCTTTAAGTCTAGCCATTTGGGGAGAAAACAGGAGAAAGCTGACAGGTATTACAGCAGTATGAAAATTAATTACTTTGCATCTGAGGTTATTCTCAAACAAATTATAGCAAGACCAGTCAAATCCCTGGGTCTCTGATTTGTGCTGCCTGCTCAGATACTCTGATTGACTCATTAAGTTTGACCATACATATCATCAACTCCAAAGGGACCTTAGTGAGTGCACCTGAGTGATAATCCTCTCCTGAAACATGATGAAGGGTGATGCAGTTGACACCAGTGCTCACTGCTTAGCACTGGTGGCAATCAGACTGCGGACAGAATGGCAAAGTATTCACATGTGAAAATAAATCTCACAGTTCAAAAAGACATTCCCTCTCTTTTCCAGCAAAATAAATAAATAAATAAATAAATAAATAAATAAATAAATAAATGTGGCAGTTTTACTCAGGTGGGCAGCCGAGCTCCACCACAACCGCTCTCTCTCACTCCCCTTCTCCTCGAAGAGGAAGGGGGAGAAAATACAACACAGAGAACTCAAGGTTTGAGATGAGAAAGGTTTAATTAAAGGGAAAGGGAATGGGAAGGAAAGAAACAAAAGAAACAATAAGTCTGCGCAGAAGCACAGAGATAAGGGAGAAAAAAAAAAAAATATTCTCTACTTCCCATCAACGAGCGATGTTTGGCCACGTCCTGGGAAGCAGGGCCTCAAAACATGTGGTGGTTGTTCAGGAGGAACAGCCCCCTCCCCCACAAGAGCCCCCCTTTTTATTGCTGAGTGTGACATCAGGTGTTATGGAATATCCCTTTGGTTGGTTTAGGTCAGCTGCCCCGGCAATGTCCCCTCCCCATCACTTGCCCACTCCCAGCCTGCTGGCTCTTGGGGGCTTGGAAGGAGTCCTGATGCTGTGCCAGCACTACGCAGCAATAGACACAACACTGGAGTGATACCAGTGCTGTTCCAGCTATGAGTGCAGAGCACAGCACTGTGTGGGCTGCTGCAGGGAAAGGTGACTCCATCCCAGACAGACCCAACACAATAAATAAATAAATTAATTAATTAATTAACTAAATGACAAACAAATAAACAAAAAGAAATACCCAGATGCTTAGATGAAATCATTACATAGGATACATATTTGACTATACAAAGATATAGTTAATTGGAACGTCCTGTCAGGAAATGAGTTTTCTTCGAGTAGACTTAGATTGAAATATAACTCATTAGAGATATAGCAATGATTCCCTACAGGCTTTTGAAGTCAAATGGAAGTCTTTCATGTCTGTAAACAGACTCCAAAAACTGGCTACTGTTCCAGTCACTAGAAAGACCACGCAAACACTCAGAAACACACACAAACACACAGCTGAGGATTTTTTTTTTTATCCTATGACTAGATTCTTAGTTTGATTTGTACAAAGTACAAGTTGGGGGTGCACAAGAACCTAGATTCTTAGTTTGATTTGTACAAAAGACAGTATTTAGAAACATGAGTGGAACTACATTATGCTACAGGGAGTTTATGTAAGTATCCTGCTGTGGCAGATGTCTCATGCACCATTCAGAGAAAGGTGGGTAATGTGCTATGCTTTCCTGAGTTGATCTGACTCAGTGGTGAGATAGCACAGACTGCCACTGCAGGGGGAGAGACACTGCTTTTCACCATCCTTATTTCCCATATATTCTGGGGGGATTTATTGCTATAACAGGTTTCCTTCTGAATGACCTTACTCTTCTTTCCTGGGAATTGATTTTTTGCTATCTTTGTCTGTCTGTGCTTTCCCTCCTTCATTTTTTTTTTTTTTTTTTATTTTTTTTCTAAAACAATCCATATTGGCAGTTCCAATTTGGTGAACATGTACTTATCAAAATCCAAATAATTATTTTATACCTTCCGATCTGGCGAATCTCAAGATCCTTTCCACGTCTTCATTGGTTTTGTCTGGGATAGATTTATTTTTTTTTTCATAGAAGCTTAGATGGTACTATGTCTTGGATTTGTGACAAAAACAGTGTCAAGAACACAGAGTGTTTTAGTTGTGGCTGAGCAGTGCTTGCACAGTCAAGATTTTTATGTTTCTCTGACTGTCCCACCAGCAGGAAGGCTGGGGGCGCACAAGAACCTGGGAGGGGACACAGCCAGGACAGCTGACCCAAACTGAACAAAGGGATATCCCATACTGTATGGCATCATGCTCAGCAATACAACTGTGCAGAGGAGGTAAGGGAAATATCTGGAGTTTGTCCTCCCAAGAAACTGGTACGTGTGATGAACCATGTTTTCCTGGAAATGGATGAGCATCTACCTATGGAAGTAATGAATGAATTCCTTGTTTTGCTTTTTCCTTTTCTTGTTCGCAGTTTTTGCTTTACCTATTAAATTGTTTTTATCTCAACCCTGAGTTTTTCTGTTTAACTTTTCTGATTCTCTCCCCCATCCCACTTGGGGGTAGTGAGTGAGCAGTTGTGCAGGGGGCTTAGCTGCTAACCAGCAACCCACAGCAACAGCATAGAAGGTGCTTTAAGTCATTGCACCCAGGTTTAATACCATTTTAATTTTCCACCCATTATCACCTTACCACAGTGCAAAAAACTTGGGAAGGCTTAGAAGCCTTTGGAAGGTTAGAGACTTCTTTCCAAAGTTTCTAACATGGACAGGTATGTGACAAAGTGTCCACCATCAGTCACGCCAAAAGTGGTACGAGCAGTCTTTTTCCTTGGATTATGTAAACTAACCAAGTATGGTTCTTTTTCTGGAGGCAAAGGTGAAGGATGTTGCTATTGATAAATGACAGGTTGTTATGGATCATCTGCTATATATAGATGTTGACCAAATAGGAACTTCAGAGATTGCAATAGTTGCTGTTTCTTCAATTTACCTCTCACAGGGTACCACTGTATATGTGTGGACCTCAGTTCACCAGTGTGTCACAGTTAAAATTCGTATTTATTTTTGGATATTCTCTGGATCCGTGTTGGTTGTTTTAAGTGGAATCAAACTGAAAGTTGCTTTAACTTTGTACTGAAAATGTGAAATACACACAGATATATAATAGTGGTATACTGTACAACAAAGCATGGTATATTTCCCTTGTAGAGTGTAAAAGAATCTTGCATGTGAAATTTGTAAACTCCTACCACCTCAAGTCATCTAATTTACTTCATTTTCTTCTGTTTACAACATAGCTGCCTAAGTGCCACACAATGCGTTTAGGGTACATATTTCTGCTCAGTCAGGCTTGGAGTTAATGCAGTATTTTTCATTTTTCCAAACAAATGAGAAAACTTAAATGCAAATGGGAGAGTCAGCTACCCAGCTAGGCCTATGAACATCATTAAAACATTCAGTGGGTTTGATATTTGTGTACTGATGTGAATTCTATATATGTTGTTACAAGGTTTTTGTCTGATTAACCTCCAAAGAACAATACATATTTTATTTATTTAATTATTTATTTTTCCTTCAGGATTCCAGACTACTGAAAGCATATTGCTTTGATAGTATTCTGCTGACACTTTATAATATGTTTTTGATTTTTAGTGGTATAGATTTTATCATTTGGCTTTCAGGAAGCTAGCAATAGCTGGGCATAAAAATTAGCATTCAAACGACTACAGAAAGGTTCTTTCTAATATTGCTTGTTTATCTTAAGAATAAAACTGTTGTATTACCTTGTGGATTTAAAGAGAATGATGAGGAATACGACATGGTATAGGAAAGTCATAGGACCCTTCTGAGTTCAACCAGAAAAATAGAGGAGAGAGGTATTCTAGAAGAGAGACCAAGTTGCTTTTTTTGTTTGTTTGTTTGTTTGTTTTTTTCCAGCAGGAGAAAGAAGCAAATTAAAACCCACTTGAAAGAAAATGGCTAGTTAATTTTTTATGACAAAAGGAGAAAATATATGTGCTTGTCCAAATGTATGCATTTTATTAAAATGAAATATGATTTTTTCTGAATTGCTGAGCACTTGGAGCTGAAAAATTTTAGAGGTTCTGAGTCTGTTCATGCTGATATAATGCATGACATCTTGTGGCACGCTCATACAATATCCGCAGCTCGTAATAGATTATCTAACACATGGGATGAGATTTTTCATCTCTTAAATTGACTGTTATATACTCACTTTGGAACCCAGTTTTGGAACCCCAGAGAGACTTAATTCTGCCACCATCCTGCATATGCAACTTTACACTGTAGTAAAAGCTGTGGAAATTTTTGCCTTTAGCTTGAGAGTACCCTGGCTCTGTTCCCAGTATCTGGCAATATGGTGGTTGTCACATCTGCACTTGTCTCAGTTTCATGACCTCTTCAGACATGGAAATGCTTTGACTGCTTTGACAGTTTGGAAAGCAACTTTTTACTCAGGCAGATAATGATAGGACATGGGAGAATGGTTCTAAAATAAAAGAGAGGAGATATGGATTAAATGTTAGAGGAAATTCTCCACTTAGACAATGGTGAGGCACTGGAACAGGTTGCCCAGAGAACCTGTGGATGCCCCATCCCTGGTGGTGTTCAAGGCCAGGTTGGACGAGTCCCTGAGCAACCTGATCTAGTGGAAGGTGTCCCTGTCCATGGTAGGAGGTTGGAACTAGGTGATCTTTAAGGTCCCTTCCAACCCAAGCCATTCCATGATTCTATTGGTATCACTTTTTATCACAGGAGGAAGCACCCCCTGGTAACTCCTTAAAAAGCAATTTGTTGAAGTGTTTTTTGAATCCAGAATGTCTATGGAATACAGAGATGATGGTGTTAGCGCTCACAAGTTTGTAAGTATGTAAAAACTAGAATGCCTTGTAGTAACAACAGTAAGACTAATGATATGGTGACACAGACTTCCATATAAGGTCATCTTATTGCTCTCATTAAGTGCACAGGATATCCAGCTGGAAGTTTGAAGTGTTGGTACTTTGTAAGCTGGGAAGGAAAAAAAAAAAAAAAGAGCAAGTGAAGGAAAGGAAACGTGTTTTTAAAATAGCTGATAAACAATAACCTTTCCAAAATAATCCTTTGTAATAGGCTACTGGAAACGTGGAGGGAATGAAAAATGCAAAGCAGTGGATCAAAGACTATCCTTTGATGTCTGTTTCTCCCAGTTTTTGTTTTAAATTGTTCTCAACTACATTTGTATTAAAACTTTTTCTTAAAAAAACTTTTTACAAGAGAAAATTCCATTCAAAGACTCCTAACAGCTATGTCAGTGTAATGTTAGCTCAAGAGTTTGCCACTTTCAGCATGGAGGATGAATATGAAAACAGGATCCTCACTATGGGCTACTTCTGCCTCTGTGAGATTTGTGTACTTGTGAAAGGTTCCTAAGAGCATTAAGGATATGTGAATGCAGAAAGACAGGAGATTAGCTGGAGAGAATAGAAGGCTAAAGTTTGTCAAGAAATGAGGCTGATGACTCTGAACAAGACTGCAAAGCTGGGTATAATTTTGAGAGAAAGGCAGAAGCAGGAGTTTATTTTACCTTGCAACCCAGATGATAACCCAAAAAATGAGCAGCTTTAAAACTAAAGTATGCTTCCAAGGACCCAAACTGGGAACAACTTCTAGACTTTATATAAATCTTCTTAAGACCTTAGCAGAGAGTAGAACTTAAAAGGCTGGAATTAATATATGAGAGATTTTTCCCCCACTTGGATCCTGGGCTGCCTCAGGCCTGTAAGACTTCGCAGTTCATGGAGGATATTCAAGCAGGTGGAAACGTATGAAAATTTTCATAATATCCACTGTCCTTATTTTCATAATATCCACTGTCCTTTAAATAAATAAATAAATGGTTGAATCAGTCAACATGCAGGAATGCCTTAAATTTTAGTGAGCTGGGGTGTTTATTAGTTCATAAGTTAGATATTTGTCTACTATACCTTGTTTCAGCCTTTCTAAAAACTGCTACTATATCAATTCTACATAAGCAAAGACTGAAAGGTGCAAGCAAAAAGAGAGTTCTCTTGAGTATGAAAATAGAAAATTCAATACGAACGTCAAAATCACTTCTAGCAAAATAATTGCCTTAAAATCATTTTTGTTCCTTGACATCAAAAAGGTAAGAAATGCTCTCTTTGATTCACATGTTTAAAAATAAATAAATAAATAAATAAATAAATAAATAACATACCATTACAGATACCCAGTAGAGCAGTACCCCACCTACCCTAACATCTATTGGGGCTGTGGCAAGAAACCATTACCCTCATTCACAGCACTGCTCTGTAAGTGTTTTAAAAATTCTATACTGTCATTAAGAAAATTATGTTTCCCTCAGGAAAGAAACAGGGGGAAATTAAACAAAAAGCTCTGGGGATAAAAAAAAAAAAAAAGTTTTTAATTTTTCAGTGGACAGAATGCTGTGTTCAACCAAGGATTGCATTTCTATGACTCTAAAACAGTTCCTTCTAATGTCAAATTCTTCAATGCTAGCTCAGTAATATAATGAAGAAACTGATGCAGAAACCTGCAGCAGACAGCTATTTGGATACTTCTGGCTAAGAGTATTGCTTTCAGTGAACCGCTTCACACTTACATGTCGTTGCCCTGTGAGCCATTCCTCTGACTTCCACTGACTAGTCTTTTTCTCCTTGTAGATCTGTTTTCCACATTCAGTAAGTTGTGACTGGAAACTTGAACAGCGTTTGCTATGACACTCCTTGTGCAGTAATGCAAACATAATTCAATGGCATTTTTTGAACATAATGTTAATAAATAATCATTGTATTGTGTATTAATTCATAGTGCAAACAATATGTTAACGTAGACGATAAAAGTGTGGGAATATGCAGGTTTTTCTGTCTTAAAAAACTTCAAAAAGATACGTAAGAAAACTTATAAATAAGTATATATATAAATAATATATAAATACATATCAATTAGTATATATGAATATATAGTTATAAAAATTATAATTAAATAAATAAACTAATAAATAAAACATTTACCTAATTGTGTTAGTTCCTTTGTCCTTTCTGTGATTTGTTTGATTCAATCACCACCAATCAACCAGACTCATAACTCAGAATAACCCATTGTTTTGCATCTACCTATTTTAGAGATTGCAAGAAATGGAGGCACTATCACATTTCTTTCGTACAAGTTTTACATCAAAATGAAAAGGAAGACTGGGAATGGAATTGCTGCTTTGCAGTGAGGCAATAGAAGGTAAGGAGGGGATATCAGAAGTTAAATTATTCTCAGAGGTTTCAAGTTAAATCTAATCCTAAGCTCCTGAAAAAAAAAAAAAAATCCATATCTGTTAATGCACTTGTCAGATATGGCCTAATACATTAATGGTCTGATTTCATAAAGCTAATTCCATGTTAGCATTAAGGCAATTATCTGAACGTACTCGTAAAAACTGAAAGCTAACACTGAGTTCTGACAAATGAGGAAACATTTGGGAAGGGAAATTGAAGGGAAAACTTGCCGAGGCGATCGGCTCTGGGGCAGACACGTTCTGCAGCGGAGCGGGAGATCGGACAGACAGGACTAATTCTTCCGGCACCGAGCCCACTCGAGGCAGCCGCCAGGACCCGGCAGCCCTCGGGAGGGAGGTGAATGAAGCGAGAACGAGGCGTAGGCGGAGCCAGCAGCGCCCCCTCCCCGGTCGTTCATGAACTGCCCCTAGGGAGTGCGAGTGTCCGGGAATGCGGTGACCAGGAGGGGCAAAGAGGGCGTGGCGCGTCAGAAGGGAGTGGCGCAGCACTTTGCACAGGCAGGGCGAGCAGGAAGGGCAGAGCGTTCCCCTCTGCCCATACGAACACCTCCTGTAACGGCGGCCTACACCAGGCACAGTGCTCTCTAGGAGGTCTGTACACACCCAGACTGACTGCCCGCTCAAAACTGCGGCAGTTCAGGTCTCCGGGTGCAGGGAGTGCCTGAGCCTGTTGCTACCACCTGCGGAAGCCAGAGGGACTGTGTGCATGAGGTGCGAGCAGGTGGATGACCTGGTCCGCCTCGTGGCAGAACTCAAGGAGGAAGTCGTGAAGTTGAGGGATATCAGGGAGTGTGAGCGGGAGATAGACAACTCCCTGTGTGGCCTGAAGGATAGGTACCGGGGTGAGACACCCCAAATGGGGTGGACCCCTGCCCTGTTGCTTTTGGGCAGAGGCAGGGGACCTAGGAGTTGAGGAGGAATGGAAACAGGTCCCTGCTCGACATCGCAGGCGATGCCCCCCCCCCCCCCCCCCCCCCCCCACTGGTCCTGCCTTCCTGGGTGCCCTTACACAACAGGTTTGAGGCCCTGGAGCTTGAGAGACTGGTAGCTGAGGAAGAGGTAGTAAGTCTACCCAGGAGGATGCTTACGGTGAGGAAGTCAACTCCATGCCTCAGGACTGCCTCCACCAGGACAGAAAGAAGGGTGATTGTTGTGTGCAACACCCTTCTCAGGGGAACAGAGGGACCTATTTGTCGGCCTGACCCTACCCATAGGGAAGTCTGCTGCCCCTGGGGCCAAGGTCGGGGACATTGCCAGAAAGCTTCCCAACGTGGTTCGCCCCTCTATCATCCTCTTTTAATAGTCCAGGCTGGCAGTGATGACATTGAAAAGAGAAGCCTGAAGACCATAAAACGGGACTTTAGGGGATCGGGATGGTTAGTAGATGGAGTGGGAGTACAGGTGGTGTTTTCGTCCATCCCTACAGTGGCAGCGAGGGGTGCAGAGGACATGGAAAGCCCACCTGATAATCACGTGGCTCAGAGGCTGGTGCCAACACAGAAATTTTGTTTTTTTTCTACCATGGGATGCTTTACTTGGCAGCCGGCCTGATGGCCACAGACGGGTCCCCTATCTCTAAGGGGAAAACAGATCCTAGGCCAGGAGCTGGTGGGGCTCATTGGGAGGGCTTTAAACTAGGTGAGAAGGGGGATAGGGCTGAAACAAGTCTTATTAGAGCTGGGCCAGGGTGAACAATGGCAAGACTGGGAGAGAAGGCAATGGCCCAACTGAAGTGCATCTACACTAATGCACGCAGCATGGGTAACAAACAGGAGCTGGAAGCCATCGTACGGCAGGTAGGCTACAACTTGGTTGCCATCACAGAAATGTGGTGGGACTGGAGTGCTGCGATGTCTGGCTGTAGGCTCTCCAGAAGGGACAGGCAGCATGAAAGGGGTGGTGGTGTGGCTCTCTATATCAGAGAGAGTTTTGATCTCATGGAACTGCAGGCTGGGAATGATAAGAATGATAAAATAAATCTTCTGTGCATTGCTACAGTCCCTGAAACAATGCAAACATTACACAGAAAGAAGAAGATTTAAAACCAGAAGTTTCCAGTTGATCATTGTGTCTTGGTGCACATCAGTGTGGATTAGAATTGCTAATGAGATGAAATCTTTGGAGAAATTACTATGGCAAATATTTAATTAAATTGTTTTGCTTTACTGAAATAGCTAAACTGTAGATCTGATATTGCCTTATATAAATGGACCACTCTCATGACTGGAGTGCTGCAGTGTCTGTCTATAGGCTTTTCAGAAGGGACAGGCAGCACAGAAGGGTGGTGGTGTGACTCTCTATATTAGAGAGTTTTGGAGTTGTGGAACTTGAGGCTGGGAATGATAAGGTTGAGTCCCTATGGGTTAGGATCAGTGAGAAGGCCAACAAGGCAAGCATCCTGGTGGGGGTCTGTTATAGACCTCTGAACCAGGATGAGGAGTTCTACAGGCAGCTGACAAAAGTTGTGAAATCGTCAGTGCTTGTTCTCGTGGGGGAATTTTCAACTTCACAGATATACCCTGAAAGCACAACACAGCCCAGAGAAAGCAGTCTAGGAAGTTTCTGGAGAGCATGGAAGATAGCTTCCTGACACAGCTGGTTAGTGAGCCTATCAGGGGAGGTGCCCCGCTAGACCTTCTCTTCACAAACAGAGAAGGACTGGTGGGAGATGTGGTGGTTGGAAACTGTCTTGGGCAGAGTGACCATGAAATAGTAGAGTTCTCCATTCTTGGAGAAGCCAGGAAGAGGACCAGTAAAACTGCTGTATTGGACTTCCAGAGGGCCGACTTTGAACTGTTCAGGACACTGGTTGGCAGAGTCCCTTGGGAGGCGGTTCTGAACGGCAGAGGAGTCCAGGAAGGCTGGGCATTCTTTAAGAAGGAACTCTTAATGGCACAGGAGCGGTCTGTCCCCACGTGCCCAAAGACGAGCCGGCATGGAAGACTGGCCTGGCTAAACAGAGAATTGTGGCTTGAGTTTAGGAGAAAAAAAGAGGGTTTACAATCTTTGGAAAAGAGGGCAGGCCACTCGGGAGGACTATAAGGATGTTGCGAGGCAGTGCAGGGACAAAATTAGAAAGGCCAAAGCTCATCTGGAGCTCAATCTGGCTACTGCCATCAAAGACAACAAAAAATGTTTTTACAAATACATTAATGCAAAATGGAGGACTAAGAAGAATCTCCATTCTTTACTGGATGCAGGGGGAACTTAGTTACAAAGGATGAGGAAAAGGTGGAGGTGCTTAATGCCTTCTTCACCTCAGCCTTTAGTGGCAAAACCAGTTGCTCTCTGGATACCCAGTACCCTGAGTTGTTGGAAGGGGTTGGGGAGGAGAATGTGGCCCTCACTATCCATGAGGAAATGGTTGGCGACCTGCTACGGCACTTGGATAAACTCAAGTTGATGGGGCCAGATGGGATTCACTGAGAGAACTGGCAGAGGAGCTGGCCAAGCCGCATTCCAACATTTGTCAACAGTCCTGGCTGTCGGGGGAGGTCCCAGTCGACTGGCAGCTAGCAAACGTGACACTCATCTACAAGAAGGGCCGGAGGGCAGACCTGGGAAACTATAGGCCTGTCAGTTGGACCTCAGTGCCAGGGAAACTCATGGAGCAGATTATCTTGAGTGTCATCACGCTCCACTTACAGGGCAGTCAGGTGATCAGGCCCCGTCAGTATGGGTTTATGAAAGGCAGGTCCTGCTTGACAAACCTGATCTCTTTCTATGACAAAGTGATGCGCTTAGTGGATGAGGGAAAGACTGTGGATGTGGTCTACCTTGACTTCAGCAAGGCTTTTGACACCGTCTCCCACAGCATTCTCCTCAAGAAACTGGCTGCTCTTGGCTTGGACTGGTGCATGCTTCGTTGGGTTAGAAACTGGCTAGATATCCGGGCCCAAAGAGTTGTGGTGAATGGAGTCAAATCCAGCTGGAGGCCGGTCACTAGTGGCGTTCCCCAGGGCTCAGTACTGGGGCCAGTCCTCTTTTATATCATTATCAATGATCTGGATGAAGGGATTGAGTGCACCCTCAGTATATTCATCGACGACACCAAGTTAGGTGCGTGTGTCAATCTGCTCGAGGGTAGGAAGGCTCTGCAGGAGGATCTGGATAGGCTGCACCGATGGGCTGAGGCCAACTGCATGAAGTTCAACAAGGCCAAGTGCCGGGTCCTGCATCTGGGGCGCAATAACCCCAAGCAGAGTTACAGGCTGGGAGATGAGTGGTTGGAGAGCTGCCTGGTGGAGAAGGACCTGGGAGTGATGGTGGACAGTCGGCTGAATATGAGCCAGCAGTGTGCTCAGGTGACCAAGAAGGCCAACAGCATCCTGGCTTGCATAAAAAGCAGTGTGGCCAGCAGGTCTAGGGAAGTGATTGTCCCCCTGTACTTGGCTCTGGTGAGGCCGCACCTCAAGTACTGTGTTCAGTTTTGGGCTTCTGGCTACAAGAAGGACATCAAGGTGCTCGAGTGAGTCCAGAGAAGGGCGACGAAGCTGGTGAGGGGTCTGGAGAACAAGTCCTACGAGGAGTGGCTGAGGGGGCTGGATTTGTTCAGTCTGGAGAAAAGGAGGCTCAGGGGTGACCTTATCGCTCTCTATAAGTACATTAAAGGAGGCTGTAGTGAGGTGGGGGTTGGTCTGTTCTCCCATGTGCCTGGTGACAGGATGAGGGGGAATGGGCTAAAGTTGCAGCAAGGGTGTTTTAGGTTGGATATTAGGAAGAATTTCTTTACTGAGAGGGTTGCGAGGCATTGGAATGGGCTGCCCAGGACAGTGGTGGAGTCACCACCCCTGGAGGTCTTTAAAAGATGTTTAGATGTAGAGCTTAGTGATATGGTTTAGTGGAGGACTTGTTAGTGTTAGGTCAGAGGTTGGACTTGATGATCTTGAGGTCTCTTCCAACCTAGACAATTCTGTGATTCTGTGAAAACTGACCTTCTAAAAATGCTTTTGGAACACTAGTCTTGTATGGTATTATTTTTACCTTTGATTCTCTGGAGCTTCAAGAAGCAAACACCATCTGTTAAGAGCATAAATATTGCTGGGAAATAAAACTGTATCTGGAGAACAAAGCCCTCTTCTATAGATGTACATGTCTTCAAACAGCTTCCCTGATGCTTTCTGGTCCCCCTTAAGATAATTTCCATATTAATTCCATGCAATAACTGACTGCTCAGTAGAGCTCACATTCATTCTCCTGCTACCTCTTACTTATAAGCTTACAATTTCAGTAAAATAGAAATAAATGAATAAATAAATAAATAAATGTATCATTATTTTTTTTTTTGAGAGTTATAGATCATCAGAGCAGTAGATAACCTGTACTTATTTTTTGGATGCATGCTTTCCCTCTCATCTGTAGAAGGGTCCTTTCTCAGACAAAATAGAATTATAGAGCATTCTGCTTATATCTATTGACCTTGATGCTGTTGTGTATATTTATAGAGGTAAAATTTAACATAATAGCAATTACAACACGTTTTTCTTATTCCTAAGGCAATTAAGGAAGAAGTAGTCAGAGAGTGAAGTGTTTCCTTTTGAATTTAAGAATAGAAAACTGGTAGTCAGTTGTGATATTACCTTTAATTGGCATCTACTAATACTTTTGCCTCGAAGTGTTACTCTTGAATGCCACTTTATATTGCTGTAGCAAACTATAGATAGTCCAAAAATGTCTCAAAGCACGCTGTATACATCATTCCAAACATATATAGCTATACACTGAAAGCTACATCAAACTCATAAAGCCACTCTTTTCCTTCCAATGCTTTGTAATACCCTCTGCTGCTTTCTTAGGCTAGAGAAAGGAGTAAGGCATGTCAAGAAAACAAACAATTAACTATCTGTTAGTCTACAACATTGTTTTCTTAACAGTATAAGTGAAACACTTTTACTATGTATGCTCTGAGCAGTAGTGCTGTGGTATTATGTATTTTTTTCTTACCAGAGGTTTTGAGAGTTTTTAAAGTTTTGTTTCCTTCCTTTTCTCCCCACTTCACTGCCCTTGTTTGTCTACCAGTAACTGATTTGTCTGAGAAGGAAATCCATAAGATAGCATCATTTCCCATATTCTTTTCCTGAATCCTGCCTGAAACAGCAAGCTGTAGCTTAACATTTGGAAAACAATGTTATAACCCCATTATCCTCAGATTCTTTTTCTTTTACATTCACTATTTACAGAAGTCTGAGACATGCTTTGAGATAATGTTGCCATGGTGTTGTCTCAGATTGGGCCTGGCATCCTCCCAACGAGGTGTGTGGGTAGCTCTTTTCCTGGAATTTAAAGATGCACCACTGACATTTTTTTTCCCTCGTGGACATTTCAAATGAGTTGAGAAGAACAACCAAAGCATCAAACAGATTTCATTAAGCAGAGGTCAATCCAACATCTGCCTTGTGTACATTGTGCCTGGATAAACATAGATATATTCAGCAGTTCTAGTGCTGCTGTAGTCATTTCATGTATTTTACAAAGAGCTCATAGATGAGGATCCATGGATTAGCTGGCATATGGACTTTTTTGTTCCTTTTTGATGCAAGTGGTTAATATTTTTGGAGATGGTTCTGGATTTTTTCTTTAACTCACCTCTACATCCTAATATACATTTTCATTAAAATGTTGTTTACTTCTCCTACAGTAGAATTTTAAAAGTTAAATAAAAATACCCTGGATATTTTTAAACAAGCTATTTTTCCCTTTCACTTACCAGCACCTCTGTCCTTGGTGTTGGCTTTTATTCTTCCCTGCAAAGAGAATTTATAACTTAAAAAATGTAAGGGTAGCTTGTCATGAACAAATCTGACCTAGCCTGAGAACTGATATTATAATCTAAGTTGCACCTGAAGAAAATTGGCCAACTTCACTGCTATTATTTTTGACTTCTGCTGTTTCATCTTCTGAAACTTGTGTTTAAGCATCAGCTGTTTTAGTTGACTATACTGATCTCGGGCTTAACAAAAAGAGAGAATGGTTTTAGTAGGATTTGAATATTTGAGTCTGAACAGGTCTGTCTGCAAAAACAGGAAAATAAATTTTTCATATTGATGAAAGTAAATATTTAAAAAAAAAATTCTGAGGTCTGTAAAAAAATAAAATAAAAAAGCTGTTGGTCAGGAAAATGCTATAGTCAAAAATCTCCTCCCTATATTTTTGCTGATAAATAGATAATATGAAAGTGAAACTCTCCAAATCTTGATTTTTATTTTTTTCCTGATTTTTGCTGATGTCAAAAGTTATGTTTATTTCTAACTAACACTCACATCTAATATTTGTGTACTTCAATATTTTTCAGTGAATATCATTGCTGGACGTGCATGGCAGCAGACATGCTCATGCTGACTCTCTTTCTCTGCTTTATACTCTCTTCTTTATGTTTTGATGATTTGTTTATTTATTTATTTATTGTTAAGTGTTTTGGCAAGTTAGATAATGAAGAAGTAATATCTAAGTCAAGTACTGTGCTGGGTATAAGCACTCAGAGTTTAATTAAGTTCCCAAATTGTCCAACTCCAAAGGCAGAAGTAAATTCCAGAGAAGAGGGACTGTGTTTACCAGTGAGAAAAACCATTATGCTTTATGCTGGAAGGAGTACTGATAAAAAATAACTAACTAACTAAATAATAATAATAATAATTAAAAAAAAAAAAAAAGGAATAGGGTCAGATCCTCAGCTGAGACCTAACAAGACCTGCATGCCCAAATACTTGATAACTGGAAAATTTGAAGTAGGATCTCTCATGTCTCTTCATAATCTACCCAGGTCCTGAGAACCACCAGCTGTATGAACCCTTACTGTTTGCAGCATGCCTGACTGGTTCAGCAGAGCATTTCTTAGGGATTTCTCTCAGCTATGTTTCTTCATTTTGAGGTATCTGCAGGCTGCACCAGAACCTATTAGAAATGTGCCTTTAGTTTTGTTTCCCTCTATTTGTCTGATATATCAAAGGTTGGGGATGTTTCTGTGCAATTCCCTGTGTTCCTGGATAAAGCACTTTGGACAACTCACTTTGATTTTGCTGCAGTCCTTTCTGGGTCAAGCAGCTGTATTCAATTGTCTGTTGGGTTTATGTGGCAAGGTTTTGGTAGCAGAGGGACTGCAGGGGCAGCCTCTGTGAGCAGAGCCCAGAAGCTGCCCCACATAAGACCAGAGCCAGCTCCATCTGGCTCCAAAAGGGACCCACTGCTGGCCAGAGCCAAGCCAGTGAATGACCAGATTTAGGAAAGAGACAAATCGGCTGTGCTACAACAGCTGGGAGAGAGAAGTGAGAAAATGAGGAGTGAGACCCAGACCTGCAGCCCCCCAGGTGAGTGCAGCAGGAGGGCAGGAGGTGCTCCAGGCAGGCAGCAGCAGTTCCCCTGCGGCCTGTGCAGGGAGAGACCCCTGGTGGAGCAGGCTGTCCTCCTGCAGCCCATGGGTCCCACATGGAGCAGATCTCCATGCTGCAGCCCCTGGAGGAGCCCACATGGAGCAAGTGGATGTGGCCTGGAGGAGGCTGTGGCCCATGGAGAGCCCCTGCAGGAGCAGGCCCCGGGCCGGAGCTGCAGCCCGTGGAGAGGAGCCCCCGCAGGAGCAGGGGGTCTGGGGGGAGCTGCTGCCCACCCATGGGGGACCCGTGCTGGAGCAGTTTTCTCCTGGGGAATGGACCCCATGGTACAGAGCCATGTGGGAGCAGAGCTAAAAGAGATGCTGCCTGTGGGCAGGCCCTGCAGGATCAGTTCAGGAAGGACAGCATCCCATGGGAGGGACCCCACATGGAGCTGGGGAAGAGCATGAGTAGGAAAGAGAGGCAGAGGCAAAGTGTTTTGGACTGACCACAACCATCATTCCCCATTCCCCTGTAGCACTTGGCAGGAGAAGGTAGAAGGGGAGCAGGGAGTGAAGGTGGTTTTAGTTTGTTTTCAGTTCTCACTGTTTTAGTCTGTTTTCAATTGGAAAAAAAAAAAAAAATCTTCCCCCAAGCTATTTTGCCCATAATGTTAACTGTTGAGTGATCTCCCTACTCTTATCTCCACCCATGAATTTTTGTTTGTTTGTTTGTTTTTATATCTTGTCCACCTCTTCTCTTGAGGAAGGAGAGCAAGAGCACAGTGTGGTGGTACTAAGCTAACTACCGATGTGAAACCACCACAAACAGGATCTGCATTTCTCTGTACAGAGGGGAGGGAACACACCCCCTGATAAGATGTACTGTGAGAGGCTTTTTTGACCAGTTTAATATCCTACATAAAGACAAAAAAAGAAATTGTGGCGGTTGCTTCTGCATAGTGTAGGGAATTTGTGTGGTTTTCCTCATGTTCAGATACAGGGATGAACTTTATTGGAGCTTGCAGCAGTGAACAAAACAAGGCAAAAACATTGCAGGCATGCTATGAAAATAATACAAGAGAATGCGTGTTTGCTCAGTAGCTTATTGTGAAATGAAACATAAAACATGTTCACATGTACAAATAGCCATGAAATAGGATGGCTACTCACAGACATCTCTTTTTGCTCGGGGCATACAGCATAAAAAATCAGACTGCTTTGTACATTTAATTTCTCAGATGGTAAGTTTGCAGAAATGAAACAAAACCACAAGAATGATATCAGCATGGAAAAAAATACAGTACATTATTGAATTACTTATTTTTAGTCATCCAGAATCTTTTAATCTTTACAATTTGAATTGCCCAATCACATAACCCTAAACTGCCAGAGATGAAAAGATCTTCAGTAAATTTTAAAAGACTTTGTTGTTTTAATAACAGAAAAATGCAGGACTGTACTGGGTGTAGGTGTCAATGTTTTGGCAGTGGGGGGACTGCAGGGATGGCCTCTGTAAGAAGAGATCAGGGGCTGCCTGTTCCATACCCCTCCAAAATAGACCCACCACAAGGCACAGTTGAGCCCATCAGCAAAGCTGGTGGCTACTCTGGAAGAACATACATCAGGAAGGGCAAGAAATGGCAGAGAGGAAGAGGAGGAGGGAGCAAAAAACACAGGGAATGCCAAGGTCAGAGGATTAGGTGGAGATGCTCCATGGAACCCCAGTAGGCATTCACTGTGTCCCATGGACAGCCCACACTGAAGGAAGGAAGGAAGGAAGGAAGAGCAGAACATTTGTGGCTGGGTGGGAGTGTGGCTGTTGGCACAAGAAGAAAGAGACAATAATTTGTTTGTTTGTTTGACTTTTAATGGGTTCTGTGGGTATGTGTCTTTGTTGCAGTGTGTGTCAAGAGGTTATTTTCTAGCTGTCTGGTTTCTAAATAGGCACAGATTTATTATTCAGTTACATGCTAATCAGTGCCTCAAACGTTCTTGGCCTTCAGAGCACCTGGCAGCTTTAGATTTATAATTTATTTATTTATTTATTTTTAATATGTTGAAAGCCTTGTAAGTGGGTGCTGGTTTAAGTTCTTTAATCAATTTAAGAGTCATTAAATTTTCTAGATAACCCTTGTAGATGGTTAGGATTTATAACCTGATATTCCCAGGTTAGCCACTTAGGAGGGATGATCCCAAACTGGTGCTGATTGCAGTGTTGTTCATTTTGATCCCTTGCAGTTTTTTTCTACTAATCTGCAACACCAGGGAGGTAAAACTGATGGCATAGGTGAATGAAAAGAAAAAGGGTGGGAAAGAGGGCCATATTTCATTCTGGAAGATGAAAAGTCTTTTACTTTTCCTGGCATTATACTTCAATGAAAGTTCATGAACAGATCTGAGTTTAAAGGAAGTTGCAAATAGAAGGCATCTGCAAAAGGCATTTCAAGTTATGATAAAAATTTTAAGAGACCCTAAAGTGATAGTGTAGCATGCTGCTCTATACTTTTTCTTGTAATCATACATTTGGAAATGGAAAGAAAAAGTCCTTAATTCTAATCATTTCATTTTCTTCCTTTGTAGTTGTGCATAATTTGCGGTGTGCATTTATTGGGGGTGCAGGTAGTGTTCTCCTCTGTCCTCCCGCTGGGTGACTGGGATGCAGACAGAAGGAGCAGAACAGGACAGGTAAATGACTGGCTGAGGGGGTGGTGTCTGGACCAGGGATTTGGGTATTTTGATCTTGGGCCGTCCTTTGAGAGGCCGGGTATGTGGGCTACGGACAGACACCAACTGAGCAAGTGAGGCACGAGTGTGTTGGGGAGCAAGCTCTCTGGGCTGATTACCAGGGCTTCAAACTAGGTTTGATGGGGGAAGGGAGGGCAGCTAAAGGTGACAGAGAAGGGCTGGGGGAAGTCGTCACTGCTGTCACTGTTGACGACACAGAAAAACTTCTGAGCTCTCCCATAGGATTGTCTGAGGGCTCCTCAGAGAAGGTAGCATTCCTGATCCCCTGTCCAGTATCTTCTTCTTGCATCCCCCCAGGGGTAACTGCACCTGCTATTTCCCTAAAGTGCCTGTACACCTATGCACGGAGCATGGGAAATAAACAGGATGAGCTCAAGATCTGTGTTCAGTCACGGGGCCACAATCTCATTGTGATCACTGAGACGTGGTGGGACAGCTTGCATGACTGGAACGCAGTCATGGAGGGCTATGTCCTCTTTAGGAAAGACAGGCTGGGGAAGCGAGGAGGCGGGGTTGCCCTTTATGTGAGGGAGCAATTAGAGTGTACCCAGCTCCAGCTGGGGGAGGGTGAAGGACAAGTGGAGAGCTTGTGGGTAAGAATTAAGGGGTGGGCTGGTATGGGAGACACAGTGGTAGGGGTCTACTACAGGTCTCCAGATCAGGAGGAGGAAGTCGATGAGGCCTTCTACGAGCAGCTGCTAGTAGCCTCACGATCACGAGTGCTGGTCCGCATGGGGGACTTCAATTACCCAGACATCTGCTGGGTAAGCAACTCGGCCAGGCATGAGCAGTCCCAATGGTTCCTACAATGCATTGAGGACAATTTTCTGATGCAAGTGGTGGAGGAGCCGATGAGGTGTGGGGTGCTCCTGGACCTCGTTCTTACCAACAGGGATGGCCTTGTTAGGGATGTGAAGGTTGGGGGCAGCTTGAGATGCAGCGACCATGAGATGGTGGAGTTCCAGATGGAACTAGGCAAAGGAAGTAAGGCTAAAAGCAGGATTGCTACCCTGGACTTCTGAAGAGCCAACTTCGACCTCTTCCAGGACCTGCTTGGGAGTATCTCATGGGATAGGTTGCTAGAAGGCAAGAGTGCTTGTGAGAGCTTGGTTGCATTTAAGCAGCACTTCTTCCATGCTCAGGGTCAGTGCATCCCAAGGAATAGGAAATTGGGGAAGGAGGGCAGGAAACCCGTGTGGATGAGCAAGGAGCTCATCGATAAGATCAAAAGGAAGAGGATGGTCTATGAAATGTGGAAAAAGGGCCTGTCCTCTTGGGAGGAGTATAGATGTGTTGTCAGGGCCTGCAGGGATGTGACGAGGAAGGCTAAAGCCCACCTAGAGATGAGGCTTGTGAAAGAGATAAAGGATAATAAGAAGGTTTTTTTCAAGTATGTAAACAACAAGAGGAAGACTAGAGATAATGTGGGTCCCTTGCTGAATGAGGGGGGTGTCCTGGTCACGGGAGATGCTGAGAAGGCAGAGATACTGAATGCTTTCTTTGCTTCAGTCTTTGCTTCAAGGACACTCCCCCAGGACTCCTTGCCCCTGACAATAGGACAAAGGGTCCGGGAAATGGAGGGCTCCCCCCTGGTGGACGCGAGAGAGGTTCGGGAGCATCTAAATGGGTTCAAAGCACACAAATCCATGGGTCCCAATGGGATGCATCCACGTGTGCTAAGGGAGCTGGCAGAGGTGATCGCCGAACCACTATCATCTTTGAAAGGTCCTGGAGAACGGGTGAGGTGCCTGAAGACTGGAGGAAAGCCAGTGTCATTCAGATCTTCAAGAAGGGCAGGAAGGAGGATCCGGGAAACTACAGGCCAGTCAGTCTCACCTCTGTCCCTGGAAAGGTATTGGAGCAGCTTGTTCTGGATGCTGTTTCCAAGCAATTGGAAGAGAAGAAGGTTATGAGGAGTAGTCAGCATGGATTCACCAAGGGGAAGTCATGTTCAACCAACCTCGTTGCCTTCTCTGATGTGTAGATGGGGGGAGAGCGGTGGATGTCATCTACCTTGACTTTAGCAAGGCTTTTGATACTGTCTCCCATGACATCCTACTAGTAAAGCTGAGAAAGTGTGGGATAGATGAGTGGACGGCAAGGTGTCTGAGCTCAGAGGGTGGTGATTGGTGGAGCAGAGTCTGGCTGGAGGCCTGTGACTAGCAGTGTTCCCCAGGGGTTGGTGCTGGGTCCGGTCTTGTTCAACATCTTCATCAATGACCTTGATGAGGGAACAGTGTCTGCCCTCAGCAAGTACGCTGGTGACACAAAGATGGGAGGAGTGGCTGACACGCTAGAAGGCTGTGCTGCCATTCAGCGAGACCTGGACCTGCTGGAGAGATGGGTAGGAAGAAACCAAATGAGATTTAATAAGAGCAAGTGTAGAGTCCTGCACCTGGGAAGAAACAACCGCATGTATCAGCACAGGCTGGGGGATGACCTGCTGGAGAAGAGCTCTGAGGATAATGACCTGGGGGTCCTGGTGGACAACAGGTTGACCATGAGCCAGCAGTGTGCCCTTGTGGCCAAGAGGGCTAATGGGATCCTGGCATGCATTAAAAGGAGTGTAGCCAGCAGGTCAAGGGAGGTGATCCTCCCCCTCTACTCTGCTCTGGTCAGGCCTCACCTGGAGTACTGTGTCCAGTTCTGGGCTCCCCGGTACAAGAAAGACAGGGATCTCCTGGAAAGAGTCCAGCGGAGGGCCACAAAGATGATATGGGGCCTGGAGCATCTTCCCTATGAAGAAAGGCTGAGAGACCTGGGTCTGTTCAGCCTGGAGAAGAGAAGACTGAGAAGGGATCTCCTCAGTGTATATAAATATCTGAGGGGTGGGGGACAGAAGGATGTATCCAACCTCTTCTCAGTGGTTTGTGGGGATAGCACAAGGGGCAATGGCTGCAAGTTAGAGCACAGGAAGTTCCACACTGACATGCGAAAGAACTTCTTCATGGTAAGGGTGACAGAGCATTGGAACAGGCTGCCTAGGGAGGTTGTGGAGTCTCCTTCTCTGGAGATATTCAAGGCCTGTCTGGATGCCTACCTGGGCAGCCTGCTCTGAGGAGCCTGCTTTGGCAGGGGGGTTAGACCCAATGATCTTTTGAGGTCTCTTCCAACCCCTACAGTTCTGTGATTCTGTGATAATTCAAATCTGATCAACTGAAAAGTGGCACTGGAAAAGTAATCCTTCAGTTCGAGTCACAGCTTTCTTTTTAGTTGACTATGTCATCTTTTGTCAAATTAATACTCCATGTTAAAAGAAACTGAAATCTACCTAGAAAAGACATCAGAACTACATTGGTTCCCAGAAATTATTATGAACTGAAAAACAAAGAATCAGACATTCAACTCAAAGTATTGGTACTTCTCTTATATCCAGTTGCCTAAGTCTACCCAAAACATTTCTAGCACAGTTTTGCAGTCAACTGATAAACTCTCAATTCTGGTTCCAGAAATATTTATTTGCAGTAATTAGTATTATAAAGGTTAACACAACTTTTCAGAACCCAAAGATTTGTTCTGATTCCTGCTTTTATTCAAAGCTCAAACTTGCGTTTTCATTTGTGTATGTCTAGTTTTAATTGCCTGCATCAAGCTTTGATATTAAATTGAGCAGACAAAATGTTCACATTTTAAAATAAGAGCTATTTTGAATTCTACCACAAGAAAAACTAACAAATCAACCAACCAACCAACCTTCAAAAAAAAAACCTTCAACTCCACATTTTTTTCATTCACACAAGCAGATTTGGCTGATTTTAGTAGCATTTTTCATTGAATTAAGAATAATTAATAATCTCATGACTTGAATATTACAGTTTACAATGATGTCAGCTCATTTAAAATGCAGGTTAGGAATTGGAAACATTTTCCAAACTGCATATTAGAAAGGAATATTTTCTAAGAAGCATTTTTAACTGTGATTTCTTTGTTACTTCTTGGTGTTGAAAATGTGTTAGCCCTTAAAATGTGACAGCCCAGAAGTACAAATCCTTGTCACTTTCTATTATTCAGTAATGTTAAGTATTCTTAATTAAAATGTAATAGTATTCAGTTAATACAGGAATAATCTGTGTCTATAAAAAGAATTTGTTAAGTATTCCATCATGTAAAGTACTGTGAAACTGTGTAAAATATAATGATCACTGCATGCTGCAGAGCAAGCTGGCCTCAGCTGCAGTGTTTATCACTTTGTCTTTCCTAAAGAACTTTAAATGGACTATTTTTGTTGTCATTTTTTTTTTTTCTCTTTAATAGGCATGTATCTGTTTCAGCAGTTGTGCTAAAGATGAAATAACATCTTTCTTATTGGGCTGCAGTTTTTGTCATCATTATTTTGTAGTCTCAAGTGCCAGAAAAAGATAGCTGTCTGAAATTTTCAGTCCTGTGTCTGGTGTACATGTATAGTTACACCCATTGCTTTGCTTTGCTTTTCATGTGAAGCAACTGCTTTCTTCTCCTCCATACATGCAGATTTATTTCCTACAAAAGCCTAGGTATGGTATAAATTGGGCTTTCCACATGCCTGAGTCTTATCCCTATGTGAAGGCAGGATGTTATTAGGACACAGAAGCTCTAATGTGCTGTGTGTTCACCTCTCTGGATATAGCCTTGGTAAGCACTGAAGATAAGTGTTGAGGCCTTCAATTTGATTTGATATTCTGTGGGAAGCAATTGTGAAGAGCAAAGGACAGGCTTAATGCGCTCCCGGTAGTGGTACTGCTGAGGAGATGTTATGTGGTATTCTTCATTAGTTGCAGTTCCCCACGTGTTCTGCTGCTTAGGAGAAAAAAATTCAAGGCCTCGAAGAAATAATGTCCTTTTAGGAAACATACACACAGGCACATGATATCGATACAGCCAGAAGTCAGAAGACTTGGTCAAGGGGAATTGTCTCTTGTTTTGCCACTAAGAGGATTTTTCTGCTGAAGCTTTGTCTTTTTAACTTCACCTTGGATTATTTGAATTTAAAAAATAAAAATAAATATACAGTGACTAAAGTTGTTGTTTTCTGTTTGTTTACAATTTCTAATTGTTTCTAGTTAAGTCTTTGGAAACTTTCAGAAGGAGACTGAAAACTTTTATGAAATTAATAGGGAAGTTTTTTTGGTGGTTGTTGTTTCTTTCTTTCTTTCCTTGCTTTTATTCTAACAGTGATGTAATAGCATGGCAAGAGTTTTGCAGTGTGTGCTTTCCTCGGAGGGCTGCAGCTAGAACTATCTACAATGCCTAGCAGGATCACAAGCAATAGTAAACAATTCTTACAGTAGTTGAATGAGCACCCCACTCAGAGACATGATATATTAAAACATTTCTCATTTTCACTATTATTTAAAAAAAATCTTGACATACAACCAAACAAATCTGGAGAAGAGAAGTACCTATCAGAGGCAGTTCTATCAAAAGCATTCCACTACCCATTTTTTCTTTGTGTTTTATATCTGCTACCAGGAAACTAAAAAAAAAAATCCTATTACGTCATAAGAATACATTCAGCCCTGTTACCAGCATGCTGGTTAGATGGAGGAAAGGAGTGTAGCAAAGAAATCTGTAGGTGATCTGAGACACAAAACTCTAAAATCTTCGGTATGTATGTACAGAACAAATGCTTTTTTTCTACACTTGAAAGAATGAAACACTTTTTTTTTTTTTTTTTTTTTTTTAAGGTGTAGAACTATAAGCTTTCCAAAGATATTTGAGTTAGTGTACTTGTAATCTCCAACCAAGATGAAAAATGCGTTGGAGATAGAAGGCAAGTTTTGATTAATATCTTGAAGAAAAAAAATAAAACGAACAAAGAAAAATCCCCAGTAATCAGTGTTACAGTTCCTATAGACAAGAAATATCTTTATTTAGATTTATAATGATTGCTTTTGGGTTAGAGCAAAACAAATCAGCACTCCTTTGCTAATGTAATGTTGCGGCTCAGCCTTCAAAGTTCACTATATTGACCAGCAGGCAATTTGGTATTGAACCTGCAGCCTATCAAGCTCAAAAAGCATCAGCTTTTACCTACCAGGTGACAACTGATAATGGAAAGGAAGAGGATCAGAGACAACCATCAGAAGAAAATTAGCTAACACAGAGAGCCTAGGCAGCACTGACATGTTGGCAAACATACTCATGCTCACAATGGCAGTGAATTTAAGAATTCAAAATTCTTCATTCCTCAAACATGTAATAGAAATATAATTCAGTTTAATTATCTAGGGATTTTTTTTTCTATTGCAATTTTCATCACTCTATAGAGAACAAAATTAAAACAGTATTCTTTGTCTTACATTTTCTGATTTTACTATGTTTTAAAGAAAATCAAAACAGTCTTGTTTCTACCACTGTTTCTAACACCCACACTCCCTTGAAGCATTGTGTATGTGCATTAATACTGACATCATGGTCACAGTCCAGTTTCATGTTTAGAAGAACATTAGTAGTACACTCACATTCCACAAAAGGACATTTGTGGCTTACCTTCATCTTCCCTTTGCAACTACCTACACATTTTCTTCAAGTTCCTTCTAGTCTTTCTAGCTTCTTACTGAGATCACCTAAAACCCAGATAGGCAGAGATAAAACGTACCATGTTATTAAATAATTCTCACTAATAAAATCATTCAGAGTGGTGGTAAAGAGATTGCCTTCTGCTCTCAGTCAGAAGATCATGAGGTGATTGACAGATTGACAGGATATATGATAAGAAAAAAAAAAAAAGTCAGAACTCTGAGGTAAGGAATACTTTCATAGTGTTGGATTTGGACCATACCCATACTATTTGGTATTCTTTGACTTCTTCCACTCTTCTGCTCAGTGCTTTCAGCCAGGAGCTTCTTTTCTCAAAGGTTTCAATTTTTTATTTTTTTTCCCCACCAGTGTATCTGTGAAATGTCCTCCATGCTTTAGCATTTTCATCAATCTCACCACTAACTTCACAGCACTAAAAAGTTCATAATATGAAAAGGGATAATTCTTGTAAAAATGATTTTATTTTTTTTAAAATCTCGAATAAGAACAAGGTTCAGGCATCAAAATGACTAAAGTACCTTCTTTTTAAGACTTCACAGAATCACAGAATCATCTAGGTTGGAAGAGACCTCCAAGATCACCTTGTGCAACCACTGACCTAACACTAAAAAGTCCTCCACTAAACCATATCACTAAGCTCTGCATCTAAACGTCTTTAAAGACCTCCAGGGATGCTGACTCAACCACTTCCCTGGGCAGCCCATTTCAATACATAAGAACCCTTTTAGTAAAGAAGTTCTTCCTAATATCCAACCTAAACCTCCCCTGGTGCAACTTTAACCCATTCCCCCTTGTCCTATCACCGGGCACATGGGAGAATAGACCAATAGAGTTTTGGATTAGTTTTTGTCATAGATGTTAGGGGAACACCTGTAGTTGGAATAACTGTCTCACAATACAAAACCCAAAGTAAATAAAAATGTATTGGGCTTATATTATTTGACTGTATGGTGTTGTTGGGGGCTTCAAGGAATGACTGAGGAGATGCGATCCCATCATGCCATGAGTGTAATGATGGTGTCATCACTTAGTAGGATGTGCCTGAGAGAGAGCTTAGCACAGATGTCATTCAGTATTTATAGAAATGTAGACACCCAGACAAGTGAGTAAAAAATATTTCCCACGTAAATTGAAAAACAGAGCTTTCTATAAGTAAAAGGACAGGGTTTTGAGAATTCGCCTATGATGCATGGCTGTAAAGAAGTGCATTAAAACAAGAAATAGCTTATTGGCAAAAGAAAATGTGATTGCTCTTGACAACAAATATTTTGCTGACAAAATATTGTAACCTGACACATTTTCACTTTAACATTATAATTTCTTATATGAATGTGAGGACAAATAAATGTCTTGCTGTTAAACTGTGGTTTTGGTTCAGTTTCATTGCTATTCATGTTTCCTCTGTAGTAACCAATCAGACACTAGAAGGTATATTCTCTCCACTGTCATTTTCTGTACAGAGTGTTAAAGGATCATTTATTTTTTAAAGATAATTTCTGTTGTATTTTTTAAAGATAATTTCGTTGTATTTACGAGCAGATAGATGACAGGCTACTTTTTTTTTTTTTTTTTTTTTTTTTTTTTTTTTCATATCCCCTAAAACATTGAAATTTGTAATCCCTTCCCAGGAAACAATGTTATAATATGTTAGAAAACACATTTAACATAATGCTAAGAAAAATAAATAAATATCTAAATATATATATATATATATATATAAATGCATGTTTTCTAGCTCAGCAAAACCAACACAAAATGGATTTTATGTTTTTTTTGTTGGAAAATGACATGGCAGTTTTTCTCATCCTTTTTTCTCAGTAAATATCACGCTGAACTATCAAGGACGTAAGGTAGCTGAGATGATGACAAGTAGATCTCTGACTGCAATGTGATTTGGGGAAAGTCACAGAGATGCTAATCATCTCTGACTTAAAGGCTTCCCTCCCTCCCTCCCTCCCTCCCTTCCTTCCTTCCTTCCTTCCTTCCTTCCTTCCTTCCTTCCTTCCTTCCTTCCTTCCTTCCTTCCTTCCTTCCTTCCTTCCTTCCTTCTTCCTTCCTTCCTTCCTTCCTTCCTTCCTTCTCTTTCTCTTTCCTCTCTCTTTCTCTTTCTCTCTTTCTCCCTTTCTCTTCCTCTTTCTTTTTATAAAGACATTGATTTCTCTCCTTTCTCCCAATCCTGTGAGTGCAGCCTTTTTAGCTAGGGCTAAGGAGTAAGAGACGTTAGGTAACTTTATTAGCACCAGCCAGAGCTCCACCTGATGTGCCACTGTTTGTGCTGTTAATCAAAAACAAAGCCAGGCACTTTCTTGTGAGAGTTCACATTTTTATTACGAGCCTAGTGACCTTTGTTGCTTCTGCTTCAAAGTCCCACCCCTTCAAGAGGGATCTCTGTGGGACAGGCTTATGCAAATGCTGCTGTGTGGGCACTGCATTATGCTGGTGACAGAGTACAGTGTTGCCTTGGTAACTTACTATGTG